>NC_141940.1:75588976-75895559 GCF_057802395.1 Ceratotherium simum simum | reverse complement strand
CCTTTTGCCCTCCTCCCTCCTCCCTTCCCCTCTGGTAACCACCAATCCAATCTCTGTCTCTATGTGACTGTTTGTTGTTTTTATCTTATACTTATGAGTGAGATCATACAGTATTTGACTTTCTCCCTGTGACTTATTTCACTTAGCATAATACCCTCAAGGTTCACCTATGTTGTCACAAATGTCCAGATTTCATCATTTTTTATGGCTAAGTAGTATTCCATTGTGTATATGTACCATATCTTCTTTATCCATTCATCCCTTGATGGGCACCTAGGTTGCTTCCAAGTCTTGGCTATTGTGAATAACGCTGCAATGAACATAGGGGTGCGTGTATCTTTATGCACTCATGTTTTCGTGTTCTTCGGATAAAAACCCAGCAGAGGAATAGCTGGATCATATAGTAGTTCTATTCTTAATTTTTTGAGGCATTTCCTTACTGTTTTCCATAGTGGCTGCGCCAGTTTGCACTCCCACCAGCACTGTATGAGAGTTCCCTTCCTCTACACCCTCTCCAACACTTGTTGTTTCCTGTCTTGTTAATTATAGCCATTCTCACAGGTGTGAGGTGATATCTCACTGTAGTTTTGATTTGCATTTCCCTGATAGTTAATGATGTTGAACATTTTTTCATGTGCCTGTTGGCCATCTGTGTATCTTCTTTGGAGAAATGTCTGTTCAGGTCTTTTGCCCATTTTTTAATTGGGTTGTTAGGTTTTTTGCTGTTGAGATGTATGTGTTCTTTATATATTTTGGATATTAACCCCTTATCAGGTATATGGTTTGCAAATAGCTTCTCCCAATTGTTACATTGTCTTTTCATTTTGTTGATGGTTTCCTTTGCTGTGCAGAAGCTTTTTAGTTTGATGTAGTCCCATTTGTTCATTTTTTTCAATTATTCCCCTTGCCCGGTCAGACATGGTACTTGAAAATATGCTGCTAAAACTGATGTCATAGATTGTACTTTCTATGTTTTCTTCTAGATGTTTCATGGTTTCAGGTCTTACATTCAAATCTTTAACCCATTTTGAGTTAGTTTTTGTGTATGGTATAAGATACTGGTCTACTTTCATTCTCCTGCATGTGGCTGTCCAGTTTTCCAAACACCACTTATTGAAGAGACTTTGCTTCCTCCATTGTATTTTCTTGGCTCCCTTGTCGAAAATTAGCTGTCCATAGATGTGGGGGTTTATTTCTGGGCTCTCGATTTTATTCCATTGATCTGTGTGTCTGTTTTTGTGCTAGTACTGTGCTGTTTTGGTTACTACAGCTTTGTAGTATATTTTGAAATCAGGGAGTGTGATGCCTCCAGCTTTGTTCTTTTTTCTCACGATTCCTTTGGTTATTCGGGGTCTTTTGTTGTTCCATACAAATTTTAGGATTCTTTGTTTTATTTCTGTGAAGAATGTTGTTGGAACTTTGATAGGGATTGCACTGAATCTGTAGATTGCTTTAGGAAGTATGGACATTTTAACTGTGTTAATTCTTCCAATCAAGAGCATGGAATATCTTTCTATTTCTCTGTGTCTTCTTCAATTTCTTTCAACAATGTTTTATACTTTTCAGCGTACAGATCTTTCACCTGTTTGGTTAAGTTTATTCCTAGGTATTTTATTCTTTTTGTTGCAATTGTAAATGGGATTGTATTCTTCATTTCTCTTTCTGCTACTTCATTGTTAGTGCATAGAAATGCAACTGATTTTTGTATGTTGATTTTGTATCCTGCAACTTTACCATATTCATTTATTATTTCTAAAAGTTTTTTGGTGGATTCTTTAGGATTTTCTAAATATAAAATCATGTCATCTGCAAATAGTGACAGTTTCACTTCTGCCTCCCTCTTATAAGGATCTTTGTGATTACTTTGAACCCATCCAGATAATCCAGGATTATCTCCTTATTTTACAATCCTTAATCACATCTACAAAGTTCCTTTTGCCATGTGTAGTAGCAGATTCACAGCTTCTTGGAATTAGGGTTTGGACATCTTTGGGAAGCCATTATTGTGTCTACCACTGATCTAATTCTGAATAGAAAAAAAATAGAAGGAAATAAACCAAAAATATTAACAGTGGTTGAGTCTAGATGGTTGGATTATGAGTCACATTTTTATGCTCTTCTCTTCTTTGCCATATCTAAAATCTCTACAATGAGTATAGGCCACTTTTTTGAAAATAGAGAATACAAACACAAAAGGTACAAAGGGGCATACAGTAAAGTATCTTTGTCTCACCCTTATCCCTCAGCCCCCAGGTTCCTCTCTCCAGAGGCAAATTACCAGTAGCAGTTTCTTCTTCTTCCAGAGACAGGATATACAAGAACATGTCTATGGTAGGCTGAATAGTAGTCCCTCAAAAATGTTCATTTCCTAATCCCCAGAAGCTGTTAATATATTACCTTACTTATCAAAAGGGACTTTGCAGATGGGATTAAGGATCTTGAGATGGGGCAATTATCACCAATTATCTAGATGGGTCCAATATAATCAAAACAGTCCTATAAGATGGAGGCAGGAGGGTTAATGGGGAAAATGGCAGTGATGTGACAACAGAAGCAGAGATTGGAGTGATGCACTTTAAAGATGGAAGAAGAGCCCACAAGCCAAGCAATACAGGCAGTCATTAAAAACTGAATAAGGCAAGGAAACAGATTCCCCCCTCACAGCCTCCAGAAGGAACCAGACCTGCTCATGCTTTGACTTTACCCCCAGTGAAACTGATTTTGGACTTATGACCTCCAGAAGTATAAGCGAATAAATCTGAGTTGTTTTAAGCCACTAAATTTGTAGTGATTCATTACATTGGCCATGTAGTTCATCTTTGTACATACATCTTTTTGCACATGATGGATATATTGGGTATATCTATAGAATAAACTCAAAGAAGTAGAATTCCTGGGTTAAAGCATGTGCATTTTTAATCTTGATTTAAATTGCCAAACTCCCTCCACAGAGGTTGTGCCAATTTCTACTGTGGCACTGTATGAGTGGCACTCAGTTATTTGACTTTTGACTTTATTCATGATGCTCTTTTTCCATAGGGAAGTTTGAATTTCATGCTCTCAAAGATATCATCTTTTCCTTTTATTGCTTCCTAAATTTGTATCATATTTTAAAAATCCTTCCCCACTCTAAAATTAATTTTTAAACACTCCCATTTTTCCTAGAAGTTTCATGGCCCTATTTTTTACATTTAAATATTTGATCTATCTGTAATTTACTTGAGTGTTAAGTATGAGGTATGGATGCAATTCTTTTTTCTCAAATGGCTACCAAGGTGACCCAACAACCTTTGTTAAATAATTCATCTCTTTCCCACTAATCTCAATGCCATGTTTATCGGATATGAAATTTCTATCTGATTTCAATCTAGTCCTAGACTTTCTGGTGGGTTTCATTGACTTGTCCTTAAAATCATGTACCAGTACCACAATGTTTTAACTACTATAGCTTAATAATATGTTATTTTTAGTCTGTTAAAACTAATTGCCACTAACTACTCCTCTTTTCCAAATTTCTCTGGGTTTTCATGCTTGCTTGTTTTTACATATGAATTTTACAACCAGCTTAAAAAAAAGTATCTTTATTTGAACTGAGTTTAATTTATCCTACTATCTACTTAAGTGAATTGATACTTTTTATATTATCTTTACATTTAAGAGTATGGCATGCCTTCATATTAGTCTAAGTCTTCTTTTGTGTTCCTCAGTAATATTTATTTTTTCCTTCATGTAGACTTACATATTAAGTTTATTCTTATGTATTTTCTCTTTTCTGTTGCTATTTAAATGGGCTCTTTCCTACTAGTGTATATTCTCATTGTTACTACTATTATATGAAAGTGATTTCAGGATACTTGAGGAGTCTAGGATCCTTCTTTGAAGGTATATCAAGGATTCAGACCAATAGATTACTGAGGGTGAAGGCTGGCTGGCAAGACCCTCAACCATTCCTCTCTGAGACAGAACAAGGCAGGACTTCCCTGTATGGCCAGTAAGCATCAAGGCTGTGGAGGCTAGGTGAATCCACATGCTTCTACCCATGTCTAGGGCTTGAGGACTTGTGTGAGGGACAAACAGGGAGTTCCCGACTCTGAATACTAATGAGTACCCTTGTCTCGCAGGTTGAGCCCCTGGTCAGTAGTAACTGGCTAGAAGGTTACCCATCATTCCCCGCTTTCCCAGGGGAATTTGCCCCCAGAGGCATGTGACTCTCTTTGGACTGAGGAGCTCATGGAAACTGCAAATAACTGGATCCTGTGGTTAATCTTCTCAGTGGCTAGCAAAAACTACCACCCCACTGTGAGCAGCTCTTGCCTTGGGAGAAATACCAGGACTGCTTAGAAAGAGCTGTGTTGGAACAGCCTCCAGAACAGTTCACCCAGATTTCTTTAATCTTTTTTATTTATTATTTATTTGTTTGTTTATTTATTTATTTATTATTGAGGTAACACTGGTTTATAACATTATATAAATTTCAGGTGTACATCATTATATTTTGATTTCTGTGTAGACTACATCATGTTCACCACCCAGTCTAATTGCCATCAGTCACCATATACACGTGCCCTTTCACCCCTTTCACCCTCCCCCATCCAGATTTCTTTAATCTTCTCTCAGCCTGTACTGTAAGTTCTATTTAGATAAAATCATAGCAAGGTTAACAACCTTTTCCTTTTTTGGTTTTTTGCTTCTAACTTCTCATTGGCTGTAAACTAGGGACCACAGGCATTTGCTAAAGGATGCTCAGCAAGTTTACAAAACACGCCTCCCCCTGTGCCCCAGGCCTCTTATCAGTGAAGCCAATTACAATTCACTGCAAGCCTGCAATTTTCCAGGTAGCTGAATTCATTTCCACACTGTGGCCTCAACACAGACTGAGCGCCTGTTTCCTTTGGCTGGTTTTTCCTCTGTTAGGTTAACTAGTTAACATTTTCTTAATGCTCTGGGCTTTTTTTTTTCTTTATCACCACCACCTTCCTTTTAGCACTAGCATATCTAAATATTGCTGTTCCTTGCTACTTTTTCTTCTTCTCAGATCAGGCTCTTTCTATCCTCAACATTAACAAAAAGATAATTTAATGATATTGCTTGAGGTTGCAGAGGTGAGGGGTTTCAAAGAAAGACTGAGAGGCCAGTTGTTTCCAGACCAGAGCATTTGCAGGAAAACTACCAGATTGGAGCCCAAAGTACTGCAAAGAAACTGGAGCTGATTTTGATGTTATGTTGCCTCCTGCCTTTTCCCTCAACCTCTATTTACTAGCTTTTATTTGCTAATATTTTTAGGGGACATTTTTATAGTTACTCATGATTGCATGTGTGTGCATTTTCCTCAACTTAGGCTCTATCCAATGGGAGAAAAGTCCACCTAAAGATCATTCTCTTCCACGGTGCCCCAGTGCTTCAATGATCTTGGGATGTTTTGGATTTTCATCTGCTGCTCCATTAATTGATTTCAGCTGCAGCCATAATAACCCTAAGGAATTGTTTCCAAAGATTTCAAGCCAACACATTTTTCACTTGAAATTTTCAAACCCACAAAAATGTTCTCCAACCCCATCAATGTGTTCCATTCCTGTTGTGACAATGCATTTGATGGTGCAAAAGAAACCACATAGGAACAAAGGGCCGTCAGGCTTGTAAAGAAGTCACTTGCTCTGGACCCCTGCCTTGAATAAAGATCACATGTACACAGTATCAGAGATAAAGCCTTAACCTAGAGGCAGCATACTGTCTCAGACTGTGAGTCAGGAAGGCTCCTCAAAATATATAAAATCTAACGCCCAATCTTCCCCACAAAACTAGTCCTCACGAGGATTCCCCATCTCAGAGAATGGCCCCACCAACCATCTAGAAACCAGTTAGTCATCCATGATATCTCCCTCTCCCTCACCTTCCACATCCAATCCATCACCAAATCCCATTAATTTAAACTCCTAAATATCTCTCTAATACACTTTTCTCCATCTCCACCCTAATGTAAGCTATCATCTTGCATGTACTATTGCAATTACCACCTAACCAGTCTCCCCTTGTCCATTCTTGCCCATCTTGAATTCATTCTCCACAGTGCAGCCAGATAAGCTCGGAATATAAATCACATCACTTGAATCTTGCTTCTTTAAACAGTCTGATGGGTTGACACTCTATCTCCCTACATGGACTACAGGTCCTGAGTGATCAGGCAACTATTCAATACCTTCCAACCACATTGCTCTTTATTTAGTGTCTAGAAGGGGAAAAAAAACAAGCTCTTTGCAACTTCAGAGTCTTTGTATACACTGTTTCCTCTGCCTGGAATGTTCTTCCTAATCCCCTGTCCAGATCTTAGTGTGATTGGTGCCTTCTTTTCATTCGGTTCTCAAGTTAAATGTCACAGAGTAATGTAAGCATCATGGTGGAGTGAGTTGTTCCCTTTGTCTCTCCTCTCTCCTCTGAGTTACAAGCAATCAGACATCCGCTGACCAACAGAGGATTCCCTACACAGCACAACAGTATTCATAAGAGATCCAAGCATCTATACACATAAAGGTGGGTGGACTGGAGCCCCAAGAGGCAGTGGAACTAGGGGAGCATCCTCCTCCTACTCACCCAGCAGCAATGACTCACGACACCAATCCTCACGCCAGTGCACATGCCTGCGAGCAGTCACTGCAGGAACAGAAACAGCAGGCACTGCAACTTGCACGGCTGCAAGCAGAGCAGAACAAGTAGGTGCCACGGCTCACACAACTGTGAGGAGATGCAGCAGGACACAAAAAACAGGTGGAACTTGCTCCCTGCCCATCTCCTAGCAGATCCAGTGTGTGCACCACCTTCCCCTCCCCTGGTGTTGGTCAGGTCTTTCCAACAGCAGACACACTATACAAAACTTGGATTTACCCGGCAGGGGCAGGGCACCCTGAACTGAGTTTTAAAAACACACTGGCTAGTGCCAGAGACCAGAGGCTGCAGAGTGGGCAGCAACAACAACCTCTGCCTGCTTAGACCCTGCCTCCCCCAAGTGGTGGCAAGGGGAACCTGTGACCAGAGGCTTCAGTAACCACAGCAGAACCAGTGACTCAGCCCCCAGTGCTGGCACCCTCAACACCAGCTCCATCAGCAGGAGAGGCTGCACTGGCAGCGGTGCTGCCAGCACCCACAGACAACATGGGAGCAGAAGTACAGCTGGTGCACGAGGTGGCAACATCTGAGCCAACGGAGAGCCAGTGGAGGAAGATGAGACCCAGGTGACCCTGGAAGCAGCAGAAGTGACCGCAACCAGGTGACCCCAGTAGCAACACCGGAGACTGCAGTGACATTGTAAGCAGCGCAGCACCAGCAACCTCAGAGGCACAAGAAGCACAAGGAGGGAACCAATGACACCTCTGGCAGAGGCAGTGGAGGGTGGCTAGCACAGACTCTCAAATACAACCAGAAGCAGACCAGAACCAAAGTAGCCAAAGCCGTACCCAAATAAGAAAGGGGGTTACTACCAGAAATGCGCTAGCAGAGGATAAATTCATCAAACACCATGGAGAAAACTACAGTAACACGGAAGATAAAGAGAATGACAATTCTCCAGAAAACAAACTTGAATTCACAGAAGACTACAATCTAATGGACAGAGAATTCAAAATAGCCATCATAAAGAAACTCAACAAGTTACAAGAAAACTCAGAATGACAGTACAATGAGCTCAGGAATAAAATTAATGAACAGAAGGAGTACTTCACAAAAGACACTGAAACTCTAAAAAAAAAAAAAACAAATAGAAATTATGGAGATGAAGAACACAATTAATGAGATAAAAAATAATACAGAAACCATTAAAAACAGAGCAGAATCTATAGAGGAGAGAATTAGTGAGCTCAAAGATAGAAACCAAGAAATGATTCAGGTGGAAGAGGAGAGAGAACTAGACTTTTAGAAAATGAAGAAATTCTTCAAGAAATATCTGACTCAATTAGGAAAAGTAACATAAGGATTAAAAATAGCCCAGGAGGAGAGGAGAAGGAGAAAGGAGCAGAGAGATTATTCAACAAAATAATACTTCCCAAATGAAATAAAACTTCCCAAACGAGGGGAAGAAACTGGACATGCAAGTACATGAAGCTAATAGAACTCTTAATTACCTCAATGCAAAAAGACCTTCTCCAAGGCATATAATATTAAAACTGTCAAAAGTCAATGACAGTGAAAAAATATTACGGGCAGCAAGAGAAAAGAGAATAACCTACAACAAAGAAATCCCAACCCCCAATTTCAGTGGATTTCTCAGCAGAAAACCTACAGGCTAGGAGAGAGTGGAATGACAGATTCAAAATAATGAAAGACAAACACTATTAGCCAAGAACACTCTATCCAGCAAATGATACTGCAGATATAATGGCGAAATTAAAGCTTTCCCAGACAAACAGAAGCTGAGGATGTTCATTGGAACTAGACTTGCCTTGGAAGAAATGTTGAACGGAGCCATCCTACCTGAAACATAAAGGGAAAGGTTTACAAAGCTTTGAGCAAAGAGATGAATAAACAGACAAATTGAGAATGTTGTAGCTCTATATCAGAATAGGTTAGCAAACACTTAATTATAACATAAAGGATAAAGGGAAAGAAAATATCAAAAATAACTATAAATATTTCAATTTGGTCACAAACTCACAACACAAAAAAGAATAATTTGTGACAACAAAAACACAGAAGGGGAAGAGGAACGGGATGGAACCTGCACAGGCTAATGGAGATAAGAGGCTATCAGAAAAAGGACTATGTCATCTGTGAGATTTTTTATATAAACCTCATGGTAACCACTAAACAAAAAATCAGAGCAGAGTCACAAATCATAAATAAAGAGAAAACTGAGAAAAACATCACAGAAAACACCAAACTGAAATGGCAGACAGAAATACAAGGAAAAAGAAACAACAGAAATATACAACTACCAGAAAACTAAAGATAAAATGGCAGTATCAAGCCCTCTTATACCAGTAATCACTCTAAATTTGATTGTAATATAAATGGATTGAATTCACAAATCAAAAGACACAGAGTGGCTGGATAGGTGAAAAAGCAAGACCCAACAATATGCTGCCTCCAGGAAACAAATCTCAGCTCTAAAGACAAACATAGGTTCAGGGTGAAGGGATGAAAGATGATATTCCAAGCAAACGACAAGCAAAAGAAAGAGGGGATGGTCATAATTAAGTCAGACAAAACAGACTTCAAGCCAAAAAAAGATAACAAGAGACAAAGATGGGCACTATATAATGATAAAAGGGACATTCCACCAAGAAGACATAACTTATTAATATATATGCACCTAATGTAGGAGCACCAAAGTATATAAAGCAACTATTAACAGACCTAAAGAGAGAAACTGACAGCAACACAATAATAGTAGGGGACTTGAACACTCCACTTACATCAATGGATATATCGTCCAGACAGAAAGTCAACCAGGAAATGTTGACCTTAAAGGAAACACGAGACCAGATGGACATAATATATATATATATAGAACAATCCATCCAAAAACAGCAGAATACACGTTCTTCTAACTGCACATGAAACATTCTCAAAGATGGACCACATCTTGGGAAACAAGCCTCAATAAATTTAAGAAGATTTAAATCATATAAAGCATCTTTTTCAAGCACAATGGTATGAAAACAGATCAATTACAAGAAAAAAGCTGGGAAAGTCACAAATATGTGGAGACTAAACAACATGCTACTGAACAACCATTGGGTCAATGAAGAAATCAAAAGAGAAATAAAAAAATACCTGGAAAAATAAAAATGAAAACAAAATGTACCAAAACGTATCAGAGGCAGCAAAAGTGGCACTAAGATGGAAGTTTATAGCACTACAGGCCTACCTCAATTAAAGAGAAAAATCTAAAATAAATAAGATTACATTGTACCTAAAAGAGCTAGAAAATGAAGAACAAGCCCAAAGACAATAGAAGGAAGGAAATAATAAAAATCAAAGCAATAATTAAAGAAATAGAGACTAAAGAAACAACAGAAAGGATCAGTGAAACTAAGAGCTGGTTCTTTGAAACGATAAACAAAATTGACACACTCTTAGTGAGACTCACTAAGAAAAATAGAGAGAAGACTCAAATAAAATCAGAAAGGAAAGAGGAAAAATTACAATGGACACCACAGAAATACAAAGGATTACAAGAGAATACTATGAAAAGCTATACACCATCAAATTGGATAACCTAGAAAAAATGGATAAATTCTTAGAATCACACAACTTCCCAAGACAGAATCAAGAAGAAATAGAGAATCTGAATAGACCAACCATAAGTAAAGAGATTGAAACAGTAATGAAAAAAACTTCCCAAAAAACAAAATGCAGGACCAGGCAGCTTCCCCAGTGAATTTTAAGAAACATTCAAAGAAGACTTAATAACTATTCTTTTCAAACTCTTCCAAAAAATTGAAGAGGACAGGATGCCTCCTAACTCATTTTATGAGGCCAACATCACCCTGATACCAAAACTAGACAAGGGCAACAAAGAAAAAGAAAATTACAGGCCAATATTGCTGATGAAAATAGATGCAAAAATCTTCAACAAAATATTAGCAAGTCGAATACAACAATACATTAAAAGGATCATACAACATGACCAAGTGGGATTTATTCCAGGGATGCAAGGATGGTTCAATATTTGCAAATCAATCAATGTGATACACCACATTAACAAAATGAAGAAGAAAAATCACATGATCATCTCAATAGATGCAGAGAAAGCATTTGACAAGATTCAACATCCATTTATGATGAAAACTCTCAATAAAGTGGGTATAGAAGGAAAGCACCTCAATATAATAAAGGCCATAGATGACAAACCCACAGTCAACATCATACTCAATGGAGAAAAACTGAAAGCCATTTCTCTGAGAACAAGAACAAGACAAGGATGCCCACTCTTGCCACTCTTATTCAACATAGTACTGGAAATTATAGCCAGTGCTATAACACAGGAAAAAGAAATAAAAGGGATCCAAATTGGAAAGGAAGAAGTGACACTATCACTATTTGTGGATGACATGATTCTATACATAGAAAACCCTAAAGAATCCACAAAAAATATTAGAAATAATCAATGAATACAGTATAGTTGTAGGGTACAAAATCAACATACAAAAATCAGTTGCATTTCTATACACTAACAACAAACTAGTGGAAAGAGAAATCAAGAATACAATCCATTTACAATTTCAACAAAAAGAATAAAATACATAAATATGAATTTTTTGTGTGTGTGAGGAAGATCAGCCCTGAGCTAACATCCATGCTAATCCTCCTCTTTTTGCAGAGGAAGACCAGCTCTGAGCTAACATCTATTGCCAATCCTCCTCCTTTTTTTTCCCCAAAGCCCCAGTAGATAGTTGTATGTCATAAATGCACATCCTTCTAGTTGCTGTATGTGGGACGCGGCCTCAGCATGGCTGGACAAGCAGTCTATCGGTGCACGCCCGGGACCCGAACCCGGACCGCCAGTAGCAGAGTGCGCGCACTTAACCGCTAAGCCACAGGGCCGGCCCCCCTAAATACAAATTTAAGCAAGGAGGTGAAACACCTATACACTGAAAATTATAAGATATTATTGAAGGAAATTGAAGAAAACATAAAGAAATGGAAAGATATTCCATGCTCATGGATTGCAAGAATCAACATAGTTAAAATGTCCATATCACCTAAAGCAATCTGCAGAGTCAATGCAATCCCAATCAGAATACCGATGAAATTCTTCACAGAAATAGAACAAATAATCTCAAAATTTATATGGAACAACAAAAGATCCCAAATAGGTAAAACAATCCTGAGAAAAAAGGACAAAATTGCAGGTATCACACTCCTTGAATTCAAATTGTACTGCAAAGTTATAGTAATCAAAACAGCCTGGTACTGGCAGAAAAACAGACTCACAGATCAGTGGAACAGAACCAAAAGCCCAGAAATAAAACCACACATCTATGGACAGGTAATCTTCAACAAAGGAGCCAAGAACACACAATGGAGAAAGGAAAGTCTCTTCAATAAGTGGTGTTGGAAAAACTAGACAGCCACATGCAAAAGAATGAAAGTAGACCATTATGTTAAGTCATACACAAAAATTTACTCAAAACTGATCAAAGATTTGACTGCAAGACCTGAAACCATAAAAACACTTAGAAGAAAATATACACAGTACACTCTTTTACATCGATCTTAGCAGTATCTTTTCAAATACTATGTCTACTCAAGCAAGGAAAACAAAAGAAAAAATAAACAAATGGGACTATATCAGACTAAGAACCTTCTGCACAGCAAAGAAAAACATCAACAAAACATCAACTGGGGGAAAATAACTGCAAATCATATATCCAACAAGGGGTTAACTTCCAAAGTATATAAACAACTGATACAAGTCAACAACAAAAAACAAACAACCTGACCAAAAAATGGGCAGAGGATATGAACAGACACTTTTCCAAAGAAGATTTACAGATGGCCAACAGGCACATGAAAAGATGTTCAACATCACTAACTATTAGAGAAATGCAAATCAAAACTACAATGAGATATCACCTCACACCTGTCAGAATGGCTATAATTAACAAGACAGGAAACAAGAAGTGTTGGAGAGGATGTGGAGAAAATGGAACACTGGTATACTGCTGGTGGAAATGGAAACTGGTGCAGCCACCATGAAAAACAGTATGGAGATTTCTCAAAACATTAAAAATTGAAATACCATATGATCCAGCTATTCCATTACTGGGTATTTATACAAACAACATGAAATTAATAATTCAAAAATATTTATGCACCCCTATGTTCATCACAGCATTATTCACAATAGCCAAGACATGGAAGCAACCCAAGTGTCCATTAATGGATGAATAGATAAAGAAGACGTGGTATATATATATACAATGGAATACAACTCAGCCATAAAAAAGACAAAATCGTGCCATTTGTGACAACATGGATGGACCTTGGGGGTATTATGCTAAGCAAAATAATTCAGACATAGAAAGACAAATATCGTATGATTTCACTCATATGTGGAAGATAAACACATATATAAGGAGAACAGATTAGTGGTTACCAGAGGGAAAGGGGGGGAGGACAAAAGGCATAAAAAGGTACATATGTATGTATAGTGATGGATAAAAACTAGACTGTTGGCTGTGAACACAATGTAGTCTATTCAGAAAGTGAAATATAATAATGTACACCTGAAATTTATACAATGTTATAAGCCAATATGACCTCAATAAAATAATTGAAGAAAACAATCATTTACATTCCAAATGTAGAAGAGAACATTAAGTAAGACAGGTCTTAAAATCTTTGTTAATTTTCCAAAAGATTATTGTTTGGAAGGAGTCTTTCATTTTTTTTTTAATTTTATTTATTCATTTATGTTTCCCCCAAAGCCCCAGTAGATAGTTGTACGCCATGGCTGCACATCCTTCTAGTTGCTGTATGTGGGACGCGGCCTCAGCATGGCCGGAGAAGCGGTGTGTCTGTGCGCGCCCGGGATCCGAACCCGGGCCGCCAGCAGTGGAGCGCGCACACTTAACCGCTAAGCCACAGGGCCGGCCCCAGAGTCTTTCATTTTTAAACTTACAAATTAACTCTATTTACTTCTATAAAGGATATGAAATGGCCAGAAGAAGGATTATCTTATATCTATTGCTTTAGAGGTAAGAACTAAGATAAATGTGTAGAAGTCAGAGTGATACAGATATAGGCTCAAATTAAGGAAGACCTATTTTAAAATTAGAACCAACAAAGAATGACTTTTCCCAAAGATCTGAGCTCTCCATTCATCACCAGGCCTGCACGGATGCTCTGTAAGGAAGCCTGCATCAGGTGAGAACATCCAGGTGGTACCCAGTGCTGAGATCCTATGATTTCTATGATCTCTCAAGGCAGCTTCAGCTTTGCCAGCAATGTGAAATATTGTATTCTGATCAAACTCCTGCTCTTCAGACTATCCTGGAGCCCACAACAGAATGAATTTTATTCCCTTCTCCTAGGATTTCAAACTGATTTGTTGAAGGACAAATAGAGAAACTTCCCTTGGCACACATCTACTCTTACTAATTTATATTTTTGCTACAGAGATTTCTAGAGGCTTTAATCACACAGAAATCTCAGCTCCAGGCCTTATAGACTTCCAGACCTTGGAAATGTGAGCAAGATATGGACAATCTTACTAAAAGTTTCCTCTTCCACATATGGATCAGATTACATAATACTGTGTCACTGATTCAAGCAGTATCATCAAATTAAAAAACAAATTAAATGTCACCTTTTCTAAGAAGCCTTCCCTGACCACACTACCAAAAGAAAGTCCCCTACTGTCATTCGTTCACCCTTTGTTTAGTCCTGTCACAATTTTTATCACAACTTATCATTATTTTACTTGTCTGCTTACTTGTTTTTTGCCTGCCTCTGAAATATAAGTTCCCTGAAAGCAGAGACCATGTTGGTCTTCTTCACCACAGTATCCCTATGCCTAGGACATAAAAGGTGCTCAATAAGTACCTCTTAAGGACTTAAGTTCTGATTGAGCTGAACACTTCTTTTTCCCTCTCCCCTGCCCTTCCCAAGCATTGTGAATTAGGTTTCTGTGATATTCTTTTCATAAATTCTTTACCATGTGTGGTAGGTATTACCACTGTTCACTAAATATTGCTGATTCTTCCTTCAAGGTACCTGGTAGGGTTGCACTTCTCCACCTCCTCTGAAGGCAGCTATGGCCATGTTACTTAATTTGGCCAATGTAATATGAGCAGAAGTTATGTGTGTCATTTCTAGTAGAAGCTTTAAGAGCCATGGAGCAAACCTTCATGTTCTTTTTCTTCTGACCTAGTGATCATGAAAGCATGTATGAAAATGGAGCTCCATCAGCCTCAGTCCCTGAGTATCTATGATAAGCAGAGCACCCAGACAAACCTCCATTGACATGCATCATGATAAAGAAATAAATCTTTCTTGTTATAAGCCATTGATATTTTGAAGGTTGTTTGGTTCTGCAGTATAACGTAGACCATCCTCACTGATATATATTATCATTGACTGTTAGTACTAGATTCATAAACAGATTTTTTAATGCCATAACTTTCCACTCTTGCACACAACCTCCTCCCCAAATGTGTTTATACAGCCCCTACTTTCCAGTGAATAGTGGAATGTCACCATTCATGACTATGACAAAGAAAGGTTCTCAGAATGGGTCTAAAATATTTTGGAGAAAAGTTGTTTTATATACTAATTACCCTATGAATGTGGCTGATTGGTCACAGAATACCTTTCTTGGAAAGGTGAGAAAAAAATAGAAACTTTAGGATAATTATACTGAGAGAGTTACTCAGTTCAACTAATAGTCACTGAACGTTTACTATGAGCCAGGCACTGTGCTAAATGGGAAGAGATATGCAAAGATGAATCAGAACCAATCCCTCTTCCAGAAAGGGAAGGAAGATATTCACAAATATGGCTAACTTAATAACAAGATAGGTGGCTGTAAGTACCATATAAACAACATATAAGTGACCATCAAGGTGAGGAGCGGTAACTCTGATAAGGTGGCATTTGGGCTTGGCCTAGAAAGATTCCAGATAGACTACTAGAACAATAAAGAAAACTCTACTCAATTTCACAAATACTTTCTAAAAGCCAGATATAGTCAAGGCTCTAGGCCTCATATTGTTCAGTAATATAAAGATTATTAAGAAACCACTGTTGTCTTCCAAAGACAGCATTCAATGTAGCAGTGAAGATGAGTACACAAATATCAAGGGTCATACAAGCATCATGAGACATAGATAGTCGCATGAGAGTTCAAATGAGGAAGAAATCACATTCAAGTGGGAGGATCTGTGAAGAACGCAAGAAGAAGGTGAGATTTGAGATGGGTCTTGCAAGATGGAAGGATTACAACAAACAGAGATGGATAGAGGCAAGAGTATTCTAGGAAAAAAGGATGGCAGGAGCAAAAAGGACTGAGGTGAAACAGAGTTTAGCTTAGGTTTGGAGAACAGTGAAGAGTCCAATTTAGCTTGAAAGCAAAGAATACAAATGGAGGTAGCAGGAGATGAGGCTGGAAAAGACACTTTGGCACATAATTGAGAAAACATTGAGGGTCTGACTGAATATTCTTTCTTTTTTTATAAGAAATTCAAAATATAAGAAGCCACTTAATGTTTCTGAACAGGAAGTGGCATGACGGCTGCTTTGGTTTGGAACAGTTCATCTGGAATCAGTATAGGATGAACTAAAGGGAAAAGAGATAAACAGTTGAGGACAAGTTTTTCTCAGGCAAAAAGTTAACAAGGGTTTGAAATGCAGCAGGGGCAAGGGCAAGAGAAAGGTGCAGATAAATGCAAAAGACACTGCTGGAGGTAAACCTAACAGACTTGGCCATTTATTAGATGTGAGGGTCATGGGAGAAAGAAAGAATGAAAAGCTCTTTTTAAAGTTTCAAGTCTGGCCAACTGGCAGGTTGGGGATGCCATGAACCAAAATAAGGAAGTTAGCAGGATGTGAGGAAAATGCTCAGCTAGATTTTGACTCAAAACAAAGACAAAGTAAATGATGACTAAATGTCAGTATAAATCAAATTACTAAACCCCAGGTGTAAATAAATCCTGGTGCATACCTTATGTTGACAGGCCTCATCATCTGTTCTCTTCATACAGCCCAGTAAGAGTTATAGATAGTGCTACACCAAGAACTAAAAACCAAAGAAATAAGCCCTGGTAAGATATTCAGAGGAGTGCTTATAAGATCAGGTTTGCAAATTATTCCACACATTTTCATAATAAAAAGGGCCAAGATAGGTTCCACATATGGCCAGCAGTATTTAAACTTCAGAAATTGATTGCACTCTATGGACTCACTCCCTGAGAAAAACATACATTAGCACATACTCACACATTAAAATATAAACTTTGTGGGAGAGGGTGTTTCCACAAAACTCCTAATAGAGAGTTATAATTATACAGGAGTATTTGAAGTAAAGATTCAACATTGTGTTAGCCTGCTTAGAAAGAATGACAGAGTCCTAGAAGACTGGAACTTGAACGAGTAAGCACTAAATCACAAGTGGGTGAGGTGGGAAGATGATGAAGAAAACAAAGCTAAAGACATAGAATTAAGATACAATCCCAGCTGCCAACTGTTCCTGTGTGCTGAATAGGAAAAGGAGCCCAGTCACCAAGTGTTTCAAGTCTGCAGACTCCAATAGGACACTGTTTATTCAGAACTCTATGGCTTTGGGAGCTTGGCTTAGAAGCTTTCATACCACTAGCTCCAAGCCCAGATACAGAACCAGTGTCAAATGCCTTTAACTTTAGCGGAAAAGAATACTGAGATGATCCTTATGGAAGGACCAAAAAGACACCAAATAAATTGAAAACTAAATCTAAAAAACTCAAATCAGGGCGCTACAATTCCTGGGAGGAAGCATTCCTAGAGAGAAGGGTAGTGTTTATTACAACTGATATATAAAAAATCATATGCCTTTTCTTTTTGGAACTGCTATTCTTTCCTACAGATCAGCAATCTTTTCACATGTGTGCAGGGGTGTGTTGTTTTTGGAGGTGTTGATGTTGAAATGATATCTGCTTTAAATCTCCAGAAATCTAAGGGGGCCCCAGTGCTCAGCAAAATCAAAGACCAAATGTGCCTTTCAACTCTGAAAAGGAAAATTTCCTATCATGACCTAGTGCTGTAGAGACTCACAGAGCTGTGCCAGTTGGCTGCTTCCTTATATATGCCCTGTGTGTGATCCTAGGCTCAAAAGAACAAGGCAAAGGGGCAGTGAGGAATCTCAACTCAGGCTGCCTTCTGAAGAATTCAGGTACTATACCCAACACACCGCTTGATGGGTAGGGTAATTTTTGAGCAAAGGGGATAGCTATACCACACAGGCTCAGGGAAAATTCTAAAATAGAAGTGCCACAATCACGTCTAAGGAGATCTGGAGGGATGGCACAAGCAAGGGAGTAATAAAGGAGGAAATGAGATACTGAATGTAAAGTCAAAAGACCTGGATTCAAGTTTCAGCTTTCCCACTGGTAACTGCATATTTAAGTCATTTTGCTTCTTTATCTGTACAACAGGGTTAATGACAACAATCCCACCTATTTCAAAGAACTGGTATTAGCTGGAAACACAATCATAAAAGTGATGCATATTATTTACTTTGAAATAATAAAGTCCTACATAAATGTACAACAGTTGCTCGTCCATCATCTATCCGCCTATTCTACTCATTACAGTCACTGAGATTACTTTCTTTCTTTTCTATCTTGGTACAGCCACACTCCTGTATTACAGCTGAGATCAGACCTGTGCATGCCTGGGATTTCCTAGACGTCAGCAGAAGAGCTGGGAGGAGCCCAAATCCCTACCTTGTTGGAGACAGAAGCTGCTGCAGAAGATAGCCTGCTGCTATCTTCATCAGGTCTGGGTGGTAAGTGAGGTTTCACAGAGGGTGCAAGCAAACCGAGGTGAATGCAAAGGAAAGAGAGTGTCCACATTCCCATTTCTATTCTTTAATTCATTTTATGTACATCTTTCATCCAAGAGATTTTTCCTAAACTTAGGACATAGTAGGCTGAGGGAAGCAACAAGGTATTATATAAAGAGTAATGATCCAATGACAACTAAATGCTATTCATAACCCTGAACTGTTTCTGGACAAGAAAAAAAAATAGCTGTAAAGGATATGATTAGCACAATTAGAGAAATTTGAATATGGATTTTAGATTAGATAACAGTATTATATCAGTGTTAAATGTCCTGATTTTAATAGGTGTATTACTGGTATGAAATAAATATCCTTGTTATTGGGAAACACACACTGAATGATTTAAGGGAAAGACTTGATGTATGCAACTTACTCTCATAAGTTGAGAAAAAATAATAATATTTAAATATTCAGAGAGAATAAGGCAAATATAGCAAATGTTAACAATCAGTGAATGTGAGTGAAGGATAAACTGAAGTTCTTTGTACTATTTTTGAAGCTTCCCTGTAGGTTTGAAAGTACCTCAAAATAAACTATTTTAAAAAATAGTTAGTGGCTCAGAAATCAATAGACCTGGGTTCCAGACATCATGTGACCCTTGGACAAGTCACTTGGCATCTTTCAGTTCAATTTCCTCAGACGGTAAAATGGGCATAATGATGCCTATATGCCCTACCTCCTTTCCAGAACTGTTCTAAAATGTAAAGCATAATGATGATACCAATGTGGAAGACTTGGAAAAAACAAAAGCTTTAGAGTCAAAAGACAAGGTTTAAATCCAGTGCTCTACCACTTATATGAATAGATTGCATGGATCCTATCTTAAGCGTCAGTATTCCTACCTGTAAAATGGGAGTAACAATATGTACCTTAATGGATTACTGTGGAGGTAAAATGACACAATGCCTATAGGAAAGCCCTATATAATTTATAGAGCTTGGTAACATACCAGAAGAGATAAGAACCATGTGTTCTTCTCCAAATGATGCCACAAATTTGGCATAACAGTACCTTGCCAGTGTCCTCTACCTATAAATTAGGTATAAGGATACAAAACTATCCAACTGGGAGAAACAAAAATAGTTTTATAATATAATAATCAATAAGGTATTAATACAGTAATGTCCTATTTATTCAGCATTATCAGATAATAAACCATTAAAGAAAGTTAATTTTCAATTTAAATAAAATTTATCCCTTTAAGCACTGAGAATTTTTTATTTTAACCATTTTAATGGAAAGCTAACATTTAATACTTTCCTGTCTTCTTAAATGATTTTGGAACTCAATTTCATTATCATGACACCATCAATTAATCTGAGGTTGTCATATATTTGATGAACGTTCTAGGATGTACAATTATTGAATCCTACACAAAAGGGGCCAAAAGCACAATGACTTATAGACTTTATATCTGTTTTTCAGACATTTTCAGTCTCTGCCCTAACTTAAATTCAATTCAATTGTCACTTATTTTTCATATTAAGGATCTGTTTCTAGACTCCTTCCCATTTCATCTCCATATCCCTAGTTTCTGCTTCTAAATTTCTGAAGGGTAGGAAACCACATCCTCTCCCACGGAGTAGAGTGCCCAGTGAAAACCACTTTAGCTATGTGAGACCATTTTGGCCAACCTCTAGACTCCCAGCTTTGGGCCAGCCTCGTGGCTTAGCAGTTAAGAGCCCATGCTCTGCTATTGGCAGCCCGGGTTCGGATCCCGGGCGCGCACCGAAGCACCACTTCTCCGGCCATGATGAGGCCGCCTCCCACATACAGCAACTAGAAGGATGTGCAACTATGACATACAACTATCTACTGGGGCTTTGGGGGAAAAAAAGGAGGAGGATTGGCAATGGATGTTAGCTCAGAGCTGGTCTTCCTCACAAAAATTAAAATAAAATAAAATAAAATAGACTTCCAGTTTTATCCTAGATGTTGAGATTACAAAACTGACCTTCAAATGTATAGTGCTATTACTGTAATAAGGCAATGAGAGCAGTGTTATACATGTTAAATTAGTCATTTTAAATAGCAACTGGGTCTAAATAACAATAAATTAAGCTTATAATTAGTGATAAATTAAGCCAGGGAAGGAAAATTACTTGATATATTCTATAGTCTTTAAGTCTCAATTAATCAACTTCCTACAGGCATACAACACTCAATAAGAAAGTACTTTAACTTCTATGATCTCACTTGAGTCTCTGAATAATCTTGTGGGGTGAACAGGATAGGTGCTCTTGATCCCATTTCATATATAAAGAAACTGAGGCTCTAAAAGATGAATTGTACCTAAGATCTGGTTAGCAAAGATTTGGGACGTGAATCCTGGTTCCAGATATCCCAGGCCAATGCTCGAGCTGCTGGGCCACACTAAATTTCATGAACACACTGGGGAATCTCTGTAAGTACAGTATCTCTGAAGACCATTTTATCAGCTACAATCCTGGAGGGAAGGAGATGTGGACTGTTTCCAAAGAATACAAGCCCAACAAAATAGTGATCATCACCAGGTGGGGGATTATAAACTTTGGAGACCAAAATCTCTTCCCTAGGTTTCAGCAATGCCCTGAAATGCTGATGACAATGTTCAGAATGCCCTATGAGAGCTGGAGACGATCTAGAAAGAGGACAAAAAACTTGCCAAGCAACTGATGTGTTTTAAAATAAGGTGCTAATAGAAAAATTACAATTATTTGTCTGAAAAGATAAGGGCTGATAGCTGAAAACAGCTTTAGAGTCACACAAGGTAAGGAGATGTTAATACATGGTTTTCTTAGCAAGTCTAAAAAACCAAAACTTAAAGAGGTATCCTCCTGAAGTTTCAAAGAATCAGTTTAAGGACAAATTAAAGAATGTCATATTTTCATGTGGTAGTCTTAGGGAACTCTTCACTCCAAGTTATATGGGTTGGAATTATAACTAGCTTTAAGAAGGATTTAGAAAAATTAATATGATATCAAGATATAGAGAAATTAGGATTTTTTTAGTGTCTAAACACTCTGTGAGGTGATGTCATTCCTCCCATAAACCGTCTCTTAATGCCACTGTCCAAAACAAAATCCCTGGCTGAATGGATCATGGGTCTGAATCAAAGTGGTATATCTAATGCTTTTATGAGTCATAGTCAGTGCATGTAAATATTATGGATCCTGAATAAAACTTTAAAATTATTTATCAGGTTCCTCAAAAAATTAAAAATAAAATTACCCTATGATTCTGCAATACCACTACTGTGTATATATCCAAAAGAATTGAAAGCAGGATTTCAAAGAGATATTTGTACAACTATGTTCATAGCAGCATTATTCACAATAGCTAAAACATGGAAGCAAGCTAAAAGAGTTCATCACCACTAAACCAGCCTTATAAGAAATGTTAAAGGGACTTCTTTAAACTGAAAAGAAGGGACACTAATTAGTAACAAGAAAACATACGAAAGTACAAATCTCACTGATAAAGGTAAATATACAATAAAGATAGGGGATTAATCACTTATAAAGTTATTATGAAGGTTAAAAGACAAAAGTGGTAAAAATAACTATAACTACAATAATTAGTTAAAGGATACACAAGATAAAAAGATGTAAAATTTGACATCAAAAACAAAACATGGGGGGAAGTAAAAATGCAGAGTTTTAGAATGGTTTCAAAGTTAAGTTGTTATCAACTTAAAATAGACTGTTATAAATGTAGGTTGCTATATATAAGCCTTTGCATATGTAAATATGTAATGTTTTTTGTATATGTTATCTGTAAACACAAAGCAAAAACCTATAGTAGCTACGCAAAAGATAATGAGAAAGGAATCTAAGCATACCACTAAAGAAAGTCATCAAACCACAAAGGAAGAGAGCAAGAGATGAAGAAAGGAACAGAGAGGAACTAGAAAACAGCCAGAAAACAATTAAAATGGCAATAAGTACACACCTACCAATAATTACTTTAAATGTAAATGGACTAAATTCTCCAATCAAAATACATAGACTGTCTGAATGGAGGAAAAAACAAGACCCATCCATGTACTGCCTATAAGAGACTGACTTCAGATGTAAGGAGATACACAGACTGAAAATGAAGGGACAAAAAAAGATATTCCATGCAAATGGAAACCAAAAGAAAGCTGAGGTAGCTATGCTTATATCAGACAAGATAGGCTTTAAAACAAAGATTGTAATAAAAGACAAAGACAGGCATCACATAATGAAAAAGGGGTGAATCCAATAAGAGGATACAACATTTGTAAATACTTATGCACCCAACATAGCAGTACCTAAATATATAAAGCAAATATTAACAAACCTAAAGGGAGAAAAAGACAGCAATATAATAATAGTAGGGGACTTTAATATTCTACTTACGTCAATGGATAGATCATCAAGACAGAAAATCAATAAGAAAACATTGGCCTTAAATACCACATTAGGCCAGATGGACTTAATAGATATATACAGAAATTCCATTCAAAAGCAGCAGAATACACATTCTTCTCAAGTGCACATGCATTTTCCAGGATAGATCATATGTTAGGCTACAAAACAAGTCTTAATAAATTTTAGATGACTGAAGTCATACCAAGTATCTTTTCTGACCACAATGGTATGAAACTAGAAATCAATTACAAGAATAAAACTGAAAAATTCAAAAAATATGTGGACACTAAACAACATGCTACTGAACAATCAATGGGTCAACGGAAAAATCAAAAAATACCTTGAGACAAAAGAAAATGAAAATAAAACATATCAATATTTATGGGATGCAGCAAAAGCAGTTCTAAGAGGGAAGTTCATAGCAATACAGGCCTACCTTAAAAAACAAGAAAACTCTCAAATAAACAACTTAACTTTACACCTCAAGGAACTAGAAAAAGAAGAACAAACAAAGCCCAAAGTTAGTAGAAGGAAGGAAATAACAAAGATCAGAGCAGAAATAAACGAAATAGAGACTAAAAACACAATATAAAAGATCAATGAAACTATGATCTGGTTCTTTGAAAAGATAAAAATAATTGAGAAATCTTTAGCTAGAGTCACAAAGAAAAAAAGAGAGAGGGCTCAAATAAAATCAGAAATGAAAGAGGAGACATTACAACTGATACCACAGAAATACAAAGGAACATAAGAGACTACTATGAATAATTATACACCAACAAGTAGCATAACCTAGAAGAAATGGATAAATTCCTAGAAACATATAACCTTCCAAGACTGAATCATAAAGAAATAGAAAATCTGAGTAGACTGATTACTAGTAAGGAGATTGAATCAGTAATCAAAAACCTCCCAATAAACGAAAGTCCAGGACCAGACACCTTCACTGGCGAATTCTACCAAACATTCAAAAAAGAATTAATACCAATCCTTCTCAAGCTCTTGCAAAAATTGAGGAGGAAGGAACACTTCCAAACTCATTTTACAAGGCCAGTATTAACCTAACACCAAAACCAGACAAGGACACCAAAAGAAAAGAAAATTACAGGTCAATATCCCTGATGAACATAGATGCAAAAATACTCAAAAAAAATAATAACAACCCGAATTCAACAATACATTAAAAGGATCATATACCATGATCAAGTAGGATTTATTCCAGGAATGCAAGGATGGTTTAATATCTGCAAATCAATCAATGTGATACACCACATTAACAAAATGAAAGATAAAAATCATATAATTTCAATAGACGCAGAAAAAGCATTTAACAAAATTCAACATCCATTTATGATAAAAACTCTCAACAAGGTAGGTATGGATGGAACATACCTAAACATAATAAAGATCATATATGATAAGCCCACAGCTAACACCATACTCAAGGATGAAAAGCTGAAAGCTTTTCCTCTAAGATCAGGAACAAGACAAGGATGCTCACCCTTGCCACTTTTATTCGACATAGTGTTGGAAGTCCTAGCCAGAGCAATTAGGCAAGAAAAAGAAATAAAAGGCATCCAAATTAGAAAGGAAGAAGTAAAACTGTCACTACTTGCAGATGACATAATTTTATATATTGAAAACCCTAAAGACTCCACCAAAAAACTATTAGAAGTAATCAACGAATTCAGTAAAGTTACAGGATACAAAATCAATATACAAAAGTCTGTTGCACTTCTATAGACTAACAAAGAACCATCAGAGAGAGAAAGTAAGAAAACAATCACATTTATAAGTGCATCAAAAAGAATAAAATACCTAGGGACAAACTTAACCAAGGAGGTAAAAGACTTGTACACTGAAAACTATAAGACATTGATGAAAAAAATTAAAGACACAAATAAATGGAAAGATATTCTGTGTTCATGGATTGGAAGAATTAATATTGTTAAAATGTCCATACTACCCAAAGCAGTCTACAGATTCAAAGCGATCTCTATCAAAATTCCAATGGCATTTTTCACAGAAATAGAACAAACAATCCAAAAACTTGTATGGAAACACAAATGACTCCAAATAGCCAAAGCAATCTTGAGAAAGAAGAACAAAGCTGGAGGCATCATGCTCTCTGATTTCAAACTATATTACAAAGCTATAGTAATCAAAACAGGATGGTATTGGCATAAAAACAGACACATAGATCAATGGAACAGAATAGAGAGCCCAGAAAAAAACCCATGCACATATGGTAATTAATTTACAACAAAGGAAACAAGAATATACAATGGGGAAAGGACAGCCTCTTCAATAAATGCTGTTGGGAAAACTGGACAGCCACGTGCAAAAGAATGAAAATGGACCACTATCTTACACCATACACAAAAACTAACTCAAAATGGATTAAAGACTTGAATGTAAGACCTGAAACAATAAAACTCCTAGAAGAAAACATAAGCAGTTAAGCTCCTTGACCTCAGTCTTAGCAATGATTTTTTGGATCTGACTCTAAATGCAATGGTAACAAAAGTAAAAATAAACAAATGGGACTATATCAAACTAAAAAGCTTCTGCACAGCAAAGGGAATCATCAACAGAATGAAAAGGAAACCTATTGAATGGGAGAAAATAGTTGCAAATCATATATCTGATAAGGGTTTAATATCCAAAATATACAAAGAACTCATACAACTCAATAGCAAAAAAAATAAACCATCTGATTAAAAATTGGGCAGAGGATCTAAATAGACATGTTTTTCAAAAGAGACATACAGATGGCCAAGAGGTACATGAAAAGATACTCAACATCACTAATCATCAGGGAAATGCAAATCAAAACCACAATGAGATATCACCTCAACCTGTTACAATGGCTACTATCTAAAAGATAAGAAATAACAAGTGTTGGTGAGGATATGGAAAAGAGAACCCTCATACACTGTTCATGGGAATATAAACTGGTGCAGCCAGTATGGAAAACATTATGGAGGCTCCTCAAAAAATTAAAAATAGAACTACCATATGATTCAGCAATTCCACTTCTTGGTATTTATTCAAAGAAAACAAAAACACTAATTCAAAAAGATATCTGCACCACCATGTTCATTGCAGCATTATTTACAATAGCCAAGATATGGAAACAACCTAAGTATCCATCGGTGGATGAATGGATAAAAACGATGTACTGTATATATATACAATGGAATATTATTCAGCCATAAAAAAGAATGAAATCTTGCTATTTGTGACAATATGGATGGATCTTGAGGGCATTATGTAAAGTGAAATAAGTTAGACAGAGAAATACAAATACCATAAGATCCCGCTTATATGTAGAATCTGAGAAACAAAACAAAAAAACAAGCTCATAGACACAAAGAACAGATTGGTAGTTGCCAGAGAGTATGTGGGGAGGTGGCCAGGCAAAATGGGTTCAGGAGGTCAAAAGGCACAAACTTCCAGTTATAAAATAAATAAATACATCCAGGGGGATGTAACATACAGCATGGTACCTATAGTTAATAACAGTATATTGCATATTTGAATGTCACTAACAGAGTAAATCTTGAAAGTCCTCATCACAAGAAAAAAATTTTTTGTAACTATGTATGGTGACAGATGGTAACTAGACTTTTTCGGTGATCATTTTGCAATATATACAATGTATATATCAATTTGCAATGTATATATTTTGCAATGTATTGAATCATTATCTTGTACACCTGAAACTAATATAATGTTATATGTCAAATATACCTCAATGAAAAATTAATTAATTGATTTTTTTTAAGGTGGAAGCAACACGAATGCCCATAGACAGAGAAGTGGATAAACAAAATGTGGCATATGCACATAGTGGAGTATTATTCAGTCTTAAAAGGAAAGGAAATTCTGACACATGTGACAATATGCATAAACTTTGAGGACGGTATAGTAAGTGAAATAAGTCAGTCACAAAAAGACAAATATGATATTATTCCATTATATGAGATATCTAGAATAATCGAATTTATAGAGACAGAAAGTAGAATGGTGATTGCCAGGGGCTGAGAGGAGAGGGGAATGGGAGTTATTGTTTAATAGGTACAGAGTTTTAGTTATGCAAGATGAAAAGAGTTCTGGAGATGGATGGATGGTTGCCCAACAATATGAATATATTTAATACCATTGAGCTGTACATTTAAAAATGGTTATTATGGTAAATTTTATGTTATGTATATTTTACCACAATTGAAAATCATTTTAAAATTATTTATCAGACCCTATTAAACATACATCTTTCCCGACTCCATAAGGAGGGCTGACAATGAGAAGGCAATTTTATAAACCGAGAAGAACTTGTCTAAAACAGTACAGAGAAAGAAAGATACTAGGCACATCTCAGCAGAGCACTTGGGACCTGAAAAAGGGGAAGAAAGAAACTAGGCTGGCTTTTCATGTGAAAGTGTTTCTTTTATTGTCCAGTATTAATCTTTTAAAGCATTTATTTATTTATACAAGTTCCAGAAGCATTCTGAAGGTAGTCCAGATGTTAGATGAGGAATCAGAATTCCTGGGTCCGATTGCCACCTTGGCCAGTGATCCCTACAATCATAAAGAGCTGCTGCAGTGACTCAAAGCCAGACAGGAAGCAAAGAGAGAGGAAAGACAAATAAGCCAAATAGCCTGCCATCAAATGTGAAATTATCCCTCTCCAACTTGTTTAGGCCCAGTGAGTAATAGACTCGGTTTACGTATTTCTTCTGGGGTTTCCAAATTACTTCTGCAACAACTGGGGCATAGTGAGAAGTTCAAAAAAAGGGCCAGCTTTCTAGAGACAGAGGATGTCTGCATATTCAGGTAGAGGATTTCTACACACAGCTCTATTAATGTACATTAGCCCCGCCTTGTGGGTTTGTCTATCAGAATAACCAATTTTAAGTTAATCAATGTCAAGTCTCTCAGGAATGTAGGCAGATTCAAGGACTCGGTGCTATAGAAGTAGACACACTGCCTACACCCACACCCACACATCACTGTTGCTGTGTTTTTCTTCCACGCCAACACCATTTGCCTATAAAATCCATGCCATGACCACCCATCCTTCCCCACATCCCCACCCAGGCCCTTTTGTTCAACCTCAGCTCTGATGAAACAGAAAAAAAAAAAGGGTCCTCCCTATTTGTTCCAATTTCGACAACTATGAAATCCTAAATGAAACATTGTACATCAAATTGCCATATGGCACTCTCATTGCATTTTTAACTCACTCTCCTAATTTAGCTAGAAGCAAATCACCAGCTGGTAAAGGGGGAAGGAAGTCTCATTACATTACACTGCACAATATGCATGGGGCAAGAGGAAAGACATGCTGGGAAGGGAAGCATTTGTGTTAGGAAACCAAGGCAGGAGACCAGGTCCCATTACGGACAAGGCCACAGTCTCTCTGTGTTAATCCTTGGGTAAGCCACTTAACTGTTTTGTGTCTCAATTTATCTGCTATAAATTAGGGTCTCATAATTCATTCAAATAAAATGCTTAGAGAACACTGAGGTCCAGGCACTATGTCAGGCAATTTGACCAGACTTAAAAAGTGTTCCCTTTCTCAGTGCCAGTAAAACCACACCAAAGATATAACATCACACCCAAGGGCACTACAAATAACAATGCTAATCTTTCTCAAATGGTTATTATAGAAAAGGAGACCAAGACCAAGCACATCGACACCTTCTTTGTGAGTGAAGTTGCTTTTACATGCTATCCCAGAGGCTTTCTGATCAGTATCTGCTTTACTCTCATTGGAGTGTCTGCAGGCTATACGGCAGAAAGCAACATGACCCACATTGCTTTGCTCTTCTTTTTGTAAAATGTATTCTTGAATTCTCAAGGAATGACCCACATCCAAACTCCAACCAAGTTATTGATTACTACAATTTAAGTTTATTTATGGCACAAGTATTGCCACAAATATGTTTTTAAAAAATATACTTATGGGCCGGCCCTGTGGCTTAGCGGTTAAGTGCGCCCACTCCGATACTGGCAGCCCGGGTTCGGATCCCCCGGGGCGCACCGATGCACCACCTCTCTGGCCATGCTGAGGCAGCGTCCCACATACAGCAACTAGAAGGATGTGCAACTATGACATACAACTATGTACTGGGGCTTTGGGGGAAAAAAAGGAGGAGGATTGGCAATGGATGTTAGCTCAGAGCTGGTCTTCCTCAGCAAAAAGAGGAGGATTAGCATGGATGTTAGCTCAGGGCTGATCTTCCTCACAAAAAAATAAAATAAAATAAATAAAAAATATACTTAGACAGCAGAGACTAACATTTATTAAGAGCATGTTACTTTTAAATATATTATTTCATTAATACACTCAATGACCAAGGTTGGTATTACTGTCTCCATTTATGGTTAAGGAAACTGAGACTTTAAGAGGCTCATAGCTTGCCAAATGCCATCCAACTAGTCGATGCCAGATATGGAATTCAAACCCAGGTGTGTGTGCCTCCAATGCCAGTGCTCGTTCCCATAACATCATGCCACTGTACTAAGCCACGCCATGCCATTCCTTGCTGATGAGCTCTATTTCCTAGATAGAGAATATGCTGAAACCTAAGCTCAGTAACATAACTTCAACAAAGACTATATCTTTAACTACTTGAGCCCCAACTGTCCTTTAGGTAAGATTGAAAAAAAAATAGACGACTTAAAGCCCTGGGGTCCAAAAGTTATACTTTTCCTAACAAACTAGTTTCTAGTGTTCCCAAAAGGACAGAAGTTAATGATGGAAAACATCCCCAAGGCAACAATCTAATTCCATTCCTTCTCTAGCTCTCATCTATCTCTGCCGAAATCAGGCTAAATAGGTGGCTGGAAAACAGAGTTGACTCCATGACCTCCCAGATCCCTTCTAACACTATAATTCTGATTCTCTTTGTCCTACTTACATAGGAGAACCTGTGGTTACTCTCTAAAACTATGTTTTAGAGGCCAGATTGCTCCATTTTAGTAAAGGTACCACAAATAACATGAAATTGCATCTAGCAACTGTCACACTTTTAAAATTCCTATTAAATCATACCAAAATAATCATAGAAAAATACCAAAATCATACCAATCAATCACAAGGAATAAATAAGAACCAGGGAAGCTGAGAGGTACTCCTATTCATAACATTTCATTTCTTTAGACCTCAGTGAAATATTATCTGACAAGATGGAGAGAGCCTGACTGGGAAACATGCCCTGTTGTGACTTTTGTGGTTCCTGTCCTGTTGCCTTCACTACTTGGTATATTACATCATTGTTAACTATAAAGGGAACTGCTGTCTGATCCCTTTAATGAATGAGAAGTTCCCAAATCTGTTAAGGAGAAAAAAGACTCCTGTTATCTTATGACAAATAATATATCAGAAATCATGGGTTTCCCTTCCAGCAGAGCCATGGATTACTTATGCATTACTTAGTTGTATCATACACCTTAGGGCTTAATATACCAGTTCAAAATTCAAAAATCAACAAATGCATACAAACTACTCAGGGGCTTTGTAAAAGACCCCAATGACTGACTATAATGGGAAAGAGGAAACAGGAGTTTATGACCAAATACCAAAAGACAATCAAAAAGGGCGAATTGTTTCTGCCCTGGAGAAGCAATGTGTTTCTGATTGGTCATTGAAGAAAGCAGAACCCCTGGATGAGAGCCTCTTGAGAACAGAACTGAGATTGTGTCAGGCCCTGGGCTAGGCCCTAGGAATGCATCACTGATGATGGGGACTTTACCCATTCATACAGGAAAACACCTAGTAGCACCATATAGATTCTGAGTCTTCATTATGCATGAGGAAGCAGGCTATTTCCAAAACCACTTCCTTGCATATCTCTCTACACAAACCCAGCTGAAGCTGGAAAAAAACAAGAAGGTCCAAGGAATGCACAAGAAACTCAATGCCCTGTCCTACCCAACAATAGCCAATTAATGTTGCACAGCCTATGGTCTTTGAGGACCACACTGTCTCTTTCAAAACTACTCAACCCTGCTCTTTTAGCGCAAAAGCAGCCATAGACGATATGTAAACAAGTGGGCATGGCTATCTGCCCATAGAATGTTATTTACAAAAACAGACATTATTTACGTAAATAGGTGGTGGGCAGGATTTGGCCCATGGGCCATAGTATGCTGACTCCTGCTTTAGTGCAAATAGAGCAAGGAGAAATCATTACTACTCCTTATGCCCTCTCCCTTCTGCCCAGGACTCCTGAGAAATAGCAAAGAGCAAAGGTGCAAGGCTAGAAAGTTTCCCTCAATCAGTTATTCTCAAAGTTAAAGGCTACAAAACCCTTCAAAGTAAACGATGCCTGTGAGTATCTATTCAACTTACTTCTATTTGTCAACATTAGAAAATAAAAATCTTTGCTGGTCCAATGGAGAGACCAGAGCTACCTTCTCTGGTGTGGCAATGGGATGACATATGACATATGTTTTTTATTAAACATCATGTTATTAACTCCTGCCTGGTGCAGAAACTCAGACAGTATCCCATAAGAAAGATCAAAGCCACAATTGGCCAGTAGCTTTCAGAACACCCAGAAGCTCCTGTAGGGCCACATTTGGGGGAAGCCAGTCCTAAAAGGGGCTACTAACTCCTTGAGGGTGAGACTGATACCAAAAGAAAAGAATTCTCCCTGGAGAGAAGACTTGCCAAGCAAGTGTCTCCTTTCCTAGTGGCCGGTTCAATGCTTCAATCAGCCAGATCCTGCTGGACTTGTTAGACCTGTCAAAACAACAGCAACAGCTTTGATAATAATGCCAGACATGGGTCAGGGCAAAATTGCTTGCTGCAAGGAAATCTATATAAAGGGCTCTCCCCAAGAAACATGCCAATTATCCTCATATTGCCAGGGGAGCAGAAGCTGATTAAAGGCACAGGAGCAAGAGAGAGGCAAAAGGATTGGACCTAAATATCACCATGGCACACCTATATTTATCAGTTCCTTTGAATGGGGGCTGCCTAACATGTGGCATGAGGGGGTCCAAAAGACTTTAAATCACAAATTTGGAGGGTGGCAGGTGAGTCACCAGAGCAGGGACAAGTGGCTAGGCATAAAAACAAGAGAGTAAGACGAAGTCTCTGAGAGGGCTTCCTAGGATCCTGGAGGGAGGAGGAGGTGGCAGCTGGTAATGGGAAACATTGAGGAGAGTAAATGATAGGGCTTTACAGAGTGAGCTGCATAAGGAGATGGTGTTAGGAGGACAGGCTCAAGGAGCAGAAGAGGGCTGAATGCAAAGCCAGGCCAGAGCTGGGACAGACATCAGGGAGAATCAGGTAACTACCATGGGAAGGGACCATACAGGAACGCTCAGAGACACAGACTTCCCAAACCCACCCTGTAAGGTACGAGCACTGACCCATTCTACAGAGAATACATCAGAATACAGTAGAAAATTTGCAGCCTTTCAGAGCCAGAAGATCTGGGTTTGGACCACAATTTGCCACTCACTAGCTTAGTAACCGAGCAAATCACTTAACTTCTCTGAATTTCAATTTCTTCATCTGTAAAACTGGGAGACCATCATCTGCCCTTGGTTACTTCACTTGTATAAGAGGAACACTAATAATACCCTGATTAGCTCATAGGGTTGTTGTAAAGATCAAGTTGAGATCATATGCCAAACTGTTTGGTGAACTGAAAAGCACTAAGAAAGATGTTATACTTTCATTATTTTTATGAAGCGTTATTATTTATGGTATCAGTGCAAACACACAACTCTATCTAAGGATGAAACTGGTTTCAAACAACATGTGTATTAGCCTCAAAACTCAGCGTTCACAGATAACTTGGGCTAAATAACGTCTGCACCACCTATGAAACTTCTAAAATAGAAAAACAAGTGGCCTATTAAAATATGTCCCTATTTTTCTTCATTATTAATGAATAGACAATTTTTAGGCTTATTTTCCATCCTAAAGATGCAATGAAAAAGGCCCAGGGTCACCTTCTCCCCCATCACTAATATGAAGCTTCCCCAATTTTTTTTAACCACCTCCATTGGCTTCAGAGAATTCTCCTTTAAAGACCTCTACCTTTGTCTGGACTGCCTTCTCTGCAGCAGCCTTCACAGAATAGCACACAGTTGGTGGATGATGCCAGAAACTCTACCACAAGCTCTGGTCTATCAGCCCTGTCAGCTACTCACTTCTCTACTGCTGTTCTCCAGCTTTCAAACCTTTCCTAATGGCCACTTCCTGTGGACATGTGTACTGGTGGCTGCTTCCATTTCTCTACAGAAGGCCCCATATCTCTTCTTGATACTTCTACTTTCTGAACTACCTGTTCCTCTGAACAGCACTTATATTCTCTTTGATCATTAAAGGGAATAAAAACAATGTGGAACAGTGGAAAGAATACTCAGAGAATCTAAGTCTTAGCTCTACTACTGACAAGCAGTGCGAAAGTACTTAAGCTCTCTAAGCCTTTGTTTCCTCAACTATAAAATGGAGATAATAACACTTTCCTTCCCAGATTAAGTTATATAATGTATGTGAAAGTGCCTTGTATACTATAAAGTGCTTTGCAAATGTTGGTTTATATCCATATCTATATCTATATCCACATGCAGGTAATCAGTCAGCCTGAGTGAGATCACATTCACAGATCCCAGCTATGCTGATGCCCAGCACAAACATTACCATACCTAAAACCCAACCCAATTTTGTATTAGAGTTGCTTCATTCTCATTCATAATTGGATTCTCTAAATTTCACGTTTAGAACCCCTCATTTAGAACCTCCTCCTCTAGAGGAGAGGGGTTTCTATTATAGAAGGTCTGTCTCTTGATCTTCTATTTCATCAAGCTCCTACTAGGCAAGGGCCAATCAGAAAAAGTACAGCAGTAACTTCAGACTCCCTGAACCTTCCCCTACTCCATTCTTGCAGGTCTGTGAAACGTCTGACTGCCTTCAGGCCAACACTGGAGGTACATAATTGGCAAGGGGCAGTGAAGAGAAAACAATTCTTTTCTTTCACAAGCTGAAAGTGATTCTGAAAAAAATCACAGGCTCAGCAAAAAGAGGTTAGTGAAAGGTAGAGACTGTTTTCCTGAGGCATGATGACACTCCACAGAGACCAGGAGTGGGGCTGATTATTGGGTTCCGGTACTGACTCTGTAATTAACTGGCTCTGTGACCTTGGACAAGGAACATCCCCTCTTAGGTTTGTTTCCTCATCTGAAATACGAAAGAGTTAAATGAAATTGTTCTCTTAAGGGCTCTTAGAACTCTCTGAGTCCATTTCCAGCAAGATACTGCCCATTAGTCAAAAGAAAAGGGAATAAACAGCATCTGCTTTTCACAAAGGAAAAGCAAACAAAATGCCAAGAAGCCCCAGCTTTCCTTTCCCTTCCATGCTGCTAGTGCAGCCATACAATCCCTCGCTGAGCTGTTACCCAATTAGCACACTAGTACCCCTTGCTTTCCCATTTAGTAGAATAACAGAATAATCATTTCCATAAACCCTGAAACACTGGCCATGGATTCTAGAAGACAAATCTCTCCAGATAAACCAAATAGGGAGAGACATCAATATTTCCCATGTTAAGAGAAAGAGAGGGGCTGGCCCGGTGGCGCAAGTGGTTAAGCGAGCGCACTCTGCTTCGGCGGCCCGGGGTTTGCCGGTTCGGATCCCAGGCGCGCACGGATGCACCGCTTGTCAAGCCATGCTGTGGTGGCGTCCCATATAAAGTAGAGGAAGATGGGCACGGATGTCAGCCCAGGGCCTATCTTCCTCAAGAAAAAAGGGAGGATTGGCATCCGATGTTAGCTCAGGACTAGTCCCCCTCACAAAAAAAAAAAAAAAAAAAAAAAAGAGCAAGAGAAATTCAGCATGGCGATGATGGTGTCAGGGACATCTTTACAACTTGCTTTCAGTTTATTTTCCTGCTCTAAACAAAAGTTGTAAGGGGCACCTATAAAACACCTTGACGGCATATTGCCCCACCCTCCTCCCCCCACCTAATGAATTCAGGATTAGTCTCCAGCTGTCGGTTGCCACATACATAATACATACTTTGCCAATCACCGGGAAAGGCTTTTCCACGACAGCCTGGCTCTGGAAATAGAGTTGAAAGCCGAAATGTGGCCCTCCTGCTTCTGGGAAGTCCTTAATGAAAACCTTTTGCAAAGAACTGCCTTGAAATTCCTAATATGGTACTAGAATGCTGGGCCTATTGCTTGCGACTTGTGAGATATTCCATGCTGCTTTAGGATAAAAATAATATGGGGAGAGGACTTTGTCACCCTTTAGTAATGCCACACATTTCCCAATATACACTATCTGCTACATGAAAAGCAGCTGCATTTGCCATAAGAAGTCAACAGATGAATAGAGAAGAGAGGAGGCCTCTGGAACTACCCAACCAGCTAGTGTAGGCTCTTGGGGCAGGAAACAAAGAGGACAGGTGTCACACCACCAAGACGTATTGCTTCTTTTCTATGATAAAGGTAAGAAAACACAACCAGACCCTAATTGAATTGGGGCTAGATTGCTCAGCAGGGAAACGACCTGATGCCAGCCATGATAGTAGGGGTAGGGGAGAATGGGAAACTTTCCACTAGCACAGTTATTCACTGTCACCTGGGTCATTTCAAACAAAAGCACCTCCAGCCCTAATAAAGAACATCCAGACAGTTTTAATGAAACATACCTGCTTTAGAGTACAGTGCAGAAAGATCCTTGTAATGGGAAATCACGAAATCTGATTCTGGTCCCAATTCAAACTCTAGCTCTAGGTCCCTAGAGGAGTCAGTTCTCTCTCTTGGCTTCCTTTTCCCTAGATATAAACCCAACAGAGTGGATGTGAAGCTTTCTAAACAAGCTTCCAGGTCTGATGTTCTATAAAGAAGATGTAGGTAAATAAGCCAAGCACCTCTGTTTCTCCAAGAACAATCTTTAAAATGGCTTTGAGATGTAACTCGGATACCATAAAATTCACTCATTAAAGTGTACAATTAAGTGGGTTTTATTATACTCACAGAGTTGTGCAACAATCATCACAATCTAATTTTAGAAAATTTTCACAATCCCAAAAAGAAATCCTTTACCCATTAGCAGTCATACACATCCCAACCCTCTCCCCTAGTCCTAGACAACCACTAACCTGATATACCTAGTTTGCATAGTGATTTTAGCATAATAATGTAGTGGACTTTTTAAACAATCTGCATCTTTTGAGATAATAATATGTTTTTTTCCTTATTCTAATTATTTGGTGTATTACATTATTACATGATTGACTTTCAGATGTTAAACTAACCTTGCATTTCTGGAATAAATTCCACTTCGTTATGGTGTATCATCCTTTTTATATGTTGCTCGATTTGGTTTGCTGGTATTTTATTGAGGATTTTTGCATTTATATTCTCAAGGGAACTTGGTCTATAGTTTTCTTTTCTTGTGATGTCCCTAGTTTTGGTATCAGACTGCTACTGGTCTCAGAGAATGTGTTAAAAAGTGTTCTCTTCTAATTTTTGGAAGAGTTTGCAAAGGATGGGTATTAATTTTTCTTTAAATATTTGGAAGAATTCACCAGTGAGGCTATCTAGGCCTGGGCTTTTCTTTGTGGGTAGTTTTTGATTACCAATTCAATGCTTTTACTTTTTATAGGTCTATACAGATTTTCCATTTATTGTGGAGTCAATTTCAGTAGTTTATGTCTTCCTAGAAATTTGTCCATTTCATCTAAATTATATAATTTATTGGCATACAGTTATTCACAGTATTCCCTTTTATTATTTTTTTATTTTGCTAAGGTTGGTAGTAGTGTCCCCTCCTTCATTCTTGCTTTTAATAATTTGAGTCTACTGTTTTGTCATTGTCAGTCTAGCTAATAGTTTCTCAATATTGTTGACCTTTTTAAAAATCAAAATTTGATTTGATTTTTAAAAAATTTTCTCTATGGTTTTCCTATTCTCTATTTCATTTAATTCCACTCTAGTCTTTGTCATTTCTTTCCATCTACTTGCTTTGGGATTAGTTTGTTCTTCTTTTTCTAATTTCTTAATGTGGAAAGTTAGGTTACTGAATTGTGACCTTTCTTTTTTCTCTAATGTAGGTATTTTAAAGCTATAAATTTTCCCCTAAGCACTGCTTTTGCTGCATCCCAAAAGTTTTGGCATGTTGTGTTTTAATTTTTATTCATTCCAAAGTATTTTCTAATTTCCCTTGTGATTTCTTCTTTCACCCACTGGTTACTTAGGAGTGTGATATTTAATTTCCACATATTTGTGAACTGCCTAAATATCCTTCTGCTATTGATTTGTAATTTCATTCCACTGTGGCTGGAAAACATACTTTGCATGAATAAATATATTCAGAAATGTTTTGTGGCCTAGAAAAGGGTCTGTCCTGGAAAATGTTCCATGTGCATTGAGAAGAATGTGTATTCTGCTATTACTGTACAGAGTGTTCTACACATGTCTGTAAAAGGTCTATTTGGTTTATAGTGTTGTTCAAGTCTCCTATTTCCTTGTTGATCCCTATCTAGTTGTTCTATCCATTATTGAATGTGGAGTATTAAAATCTTTGACTATCTATTTCTCCCTTCAGCTCTGTCCACTTTTGATTCATGTATTTTGGGAGCTCTGTTGTTAGGAGCATATGGTTATAATTTTATATCTTCTTGATATATTGACTGTCTAAGCATTATAAAATGTTTTTCTTTGTATGTCTTAAAAATTTTATCTTAGAATATATTTTGTCTGATATTAGTATAGCCACCCCAACTGCCTTTGGTTACTGTTTGCTTGGTATATTATTTTGTCCTTTCACTTTCAACCTATTTGTGCCTTTGAATCCAAAATGTGTCTTTTAAAGACAGCAAATATTTCAATCAATTTATCCATTTTTGACCAATTTATCTATTTTGCCAATGTCTGCCTTTCTACTGCAGTGTGTATTCATCCACATTTAATATAATTACTGATAAGGTAGGATTTATGTCTGCCATTTACTTTATTTTGTATATGTCTTATCTTTTTTCCTCTATTCCTCCATTATTACATTCTTTTGTGTTAAATAGATATTGTTTCTAATGAACTATTTTAATTCCCTGGTTGTTTCTTTTATTTTATATTTTTAGTTATTTTCTTAGTCACTGACCTCAGGATTAATTACCATCTTAACTTAAAACAATCCAGTTCAGATTAATTTTACCTTAGAAAGCAAACAGAAACGTTGCTCCAATATAATTGTTTCCTTCCCCTCCTTTGTGCTATATTGTCATACATATTGCATCTTTATATATCATAAGCTCATCAACATAGTTTTATAACTATTGCATTATGCAGTTGTCATTTAAATCAGATAGGAAAGAAAAGAGTTACTTAAAAAAGACAATTATACTGTCTTTTATATCCACCTATCTAGTTACATTTACTGGTGCTCTTCATATTTTGTGCAGATTTGAGTTACCATCCATCATTCTTTCATTTCATCCTGAAGGACTCCCTTTATTATTTCTTGCAGGGCAGGTCTGCTAGTGACAAATTCTCAGTTTTTGTTTTTGTTTATCTGAGAATGTCTTAATTTCTCTCTTGTTTTTAAGAATGGTTTTGATGAATATAGAATTCTTGGTTGATATTCTTTTTTTCAGCACTTTGACTATGTCAGCCTACTGCCTTCTGGTCTCCATGATTTCTGATGAGAAGTCAGCTCTTCATCTTATTGAGGATCCCATTCACCTGATGAGTTGTTTTTCTCTTGCTTCTTTCGAGATTCTCTATTTCTCTTTCATCAGTTTGACAATAATGTATCTAGGTATGGATGGCATTGAGTTTGTCCTACTTGGAGTTTGTTGAGCTTCTTGGATTTGGGGATTAATGTTGTTCCTTAAATTTGGGAAGTTTTTGGCCATTAGTTCTTCAAATATTCTTTCTGCTCCTTTATATCTTTCTTCTCCTTCTGGGACTCCCATTATGCATATGTTGATACATTTGATGGTATCCCACAGTTTCTGGGGCTCAGTTCATTTTTATTCATTTTTTTCTTTCTTTTGCTCAGACTGGATAATCTCAATTAATTTATCTTCAAGTTCTATGATTCTTTCTTCTGCTAGCTCAAATCTGCTGGTAAGCCTCTCTAGTGAGTTTCTCATTTCAGTTATTTTACTTTTCAACTTCAGAATTCCTATCTGGTTCTTTTTTATAATTTTTATCTCTTTATATTGTCTCTTTGATGAGACATTGTCCTCATGTCCTTTCCTTTAAATCTTTAGACATGGTTTCCCTTAGTTCTTTGAATATATTTGTATTGTCTGTTTTAAATTTTTTTGTCTAAATTCCAACATTTAGGCCCCATCAGGGACGGTTTCTACTGACTACTTTTTCTTGTGTATGGACCTGTGTCTTATGTATACTTTCCTGTTTCTTAGCATGTCTGATCATTTTTTGTCAAAAATTGGACATTTTAGACAATATAATATGATACTTCTGGAAATCAGATCCTGACCCCCAGGTTTTGTTTCTATTGTTGTTTTTGTTATTGTTGCTGTTTGTTTGTTTAGTATATTTCTTGGACTAATTCTGTAATGCCTGTATTCCTTGTAGGGTGTGGCCACTGAAGTCTCTGCTTGGTTAGCTTAGTGGCCAGCTAGTGATTGTTCAGAGATCTCTTTGAATGTCTTGAACTATTAAGTCTTCCACCTCTTGCTGAGGGGCTCTGTGTGCATGTTGGGGCATTCCTTCAACACTCAGCCAGGCAGTTTACAACTCTGCCTCAAGTTCAGCCATAGGAGAGAAATTGGAGCCCTCTCAGGTCTTTTCCAGGCACATGCACAGCCCTAGGCATGCACATGTCCTTCTAGATCCCCAGGAATATGTTTGAGCTTTTCAAAGCCCCCTTTGGATATCTCATTCCCCATTTCTTTCTTTTCTGTTTTTGACCAGACTCTTGCTTGCCCTGACTGGTATTGCAGCCTCAGGCAGCTGTGATTTTAAACACCCTGGGAATAGAACTTTTCCCATTGAGCTAGCTCTAAGTCCGGTGAAATTATAAGAAGCCCTGTGAATGGGGCTTTTCTAGGTAGCTTTGAGACAGGTTAAATAGTGACAAGACACTGGGTATGCAATTTTTTGAGGGTCTACAAACCCTGTCTTCCCTCTCAGGTGCTGGAAGGCTACTGGTTTCCACAGCTACTGTGGTTACAAGGCTGTTGGTTTTCAAGGCTACCCCACAGCTCTGAAGAAGGGAATGGGAAGCAGGGTAAGTTAAAATGCCACAAACCCTGCTGCTACAGAGGTTCAACATGTTTTCATCAATAAATACTCTTCAGATTATTGCAAGTCTTTTGGTTAATATCCAGAGTTCTGAAAAAGTTGATTTTGACCATTTTTGCCAGTTCCCTTTTTACTTTTATGGAGGAGTTTATTTTCTGAGGTCTTTAATCTACCATTCTTTCCAAGTACAATCAATTTTTTTTTGAGGAAGATTGGCCCTGTGCTAACATCTGTTGCCAATCTTCCTCTTATTTCTTTCTTCTCCCCAAAGCCCCAGTACATAGTTGTGTATCATAGTTGTGGAGTTGTAGCTCTTCTGTATGGGACACCACCTCAGCATGACTTGATGAGCGGTGAGTAGGTCCACGCCCAGGATCCAAACCAGTGAACCCCAGGCCACTGAAGCAGAACACGCAAACTTAACCACTATGCCATCAGGTTGGCCCCTCCAAGTACAATCTTAAAGAAATCTTGCCCAGGCTGGGAATTTGCCTACAATGCAACACACTCCTGAGGGAGCAGAAGTTGATAGAAGCACTGGGGTAAAGTCTTTTTAAAGGATAAACAGTTGCCAGTTGTTGCCTCTAGGGTGGAGAACTGGGGAACTAGAACATTGGAGGAGGGAAAACCTTTGCCCTTCTGTACCTTTTGAATTTTGTAGCATGTTCATGTGTTACCTATCCAAAAAACATGTTAATATACTTATAAAAGAAGAAGGAGGCAGTAAGTACTTTAGGTCTTCCCTGAAGACCCCATGACACATACTACACCCTGTCTGTTTCTGAGAAACTCTCCATTCACTTGAAGTGTCTTGTTCATTACCAGGGCCATTAACTACCAAGGTGGTAAAACAGGTAGCTTTGACTTAGGAACTCTTCCTCCTCAGTTTATTGTTTTTTCCTACAGACAGTTGCATTCCCATGGTCTAGTTCCTTTTTTCCCCCACAAAGCTCCACTTTGTAACACATGATAGAATATATATCATATCCTGAACTTCTTCTTTATAGCTCTTCTCACAATTGTAATTAAGTTATTTAAGTGGGTAATCAGATATTTAATTCATGCTCCAAGAAGGCAGAGCCCGTAGCAGCCTTATTCAACATTATATCCCCAATTTCCAGGATAGTGCCTGACACATAGTAGGTGCTTAGTAAATCCTTGTTGAATTAAGCTGAATTCCCTTTACATTGTGCAAGGCTTTAGCACTTGATGCAAGCCCAATAAAGCATCATGAGTGCCCTTCACCCCACTAGAAAAAAAATCAGCTCAAGATTTCCAGGGTACTCCCCTGGAAAAGCATGTATCTTTCCAGATACTCATGGGCTTTTAGGAAATTTCTATAGTAACTGATTAGAGAAACAGATGTCAGATTAAACAAAAGTATTTGGCTATGCTTTTAAAAATGAGGCTACAAAAATGAAGCTGAAAAGTAATTTTCCTTTATCACTCTTAACTCGGATTGAAAAACTTTTCTTAACAAGCAGGTCAAGCCATAATCTTCCCTACCCCATCCCAACACCATCCCTCATCCTTAAAAAAAAATCTTCTTACAAATGGTCACACTGAAATGCTGTCTTGGTTCACTTTTCCACCCTAGTTTCCACAGCACTCCCAGTCCAGCTACTTAGGAATCTGGTCTTCTGAGGACCTTCAACGAATACGGCAATATCACCTCCACCAAATTTTCATTCGACACTGCTTCACGTCTACTTACAGCAGTGCCATATGACACACTCATTTCATTGATCTGAGTTACTTTGGAGAATATCTAAAATAACTCCATGTGCTCCAAGGCACTGATTAAATATCACTGGGATTATGACAGGATATCTGCTGACTAAGAATATATATTACATTACCAACTCCTCCCTACAAACCATGGTACTACATCCATCCCAGAGGGATTAAAAGCTTTGGTCTCCCTCACTCTAGAACTATTCAGGACAGAAGTGAAGGGCATCAGGCTGACACCTTTTAAGAAGCATTCATCAAAAGGATAATCAGATAGGCTAGCATGATTCAAGTCATCTACTCATGCCGGACATATCAGTTGGAATTTCCCTTTGCCCACTCTCCCAGAGTGAGGATGAATTGGCTATAAAGTTAATGACAGAATCAATTCAGGTTGCTTGACTACTTGAGTAAGACAGTGGCAGCCCAGAAAACAGAGTGACAAAGCCAGGAAGAACCCTAAAACTCAATGACCAAACCTCTAATTTTACAAATGGGAAAACTCAGGCTCACGAAACTAAAGACTTACTCGACGTCATAGAGCTAGCTAGTGGCAGAGTTGGAAATAGCATCCATGTTCTCTGTGTGCCAAGCTAGAGATGGCTCCACTAAGTATATTCAATATCAAATTTTCCTCAAAGATGGAATCCATCCATCTTTCCAGGAAAGCAATTACTTATCAGATAGCTGCTCCAGTTGCCAAAGCAGGAGCTGAACAGGTACCCCAAAAAGATACCTTAATATAAACTTCTAAAACTCTTGTCTTTAAAAGTATAGAATGCAAGAAAGTGACATTTTTTAAAAATTTAAGACTAGGTTATAAAAGCTATACAAATTATATTATTTCTACTTTATCAACTTTACGTACTTTTTTAGTACAGAATGCATCTTTTGTATTCATTTAAAACATAAATTTTCATTAGTTCAAGACAACCTATGTATGTGTGGTTGTGCAGGTATATGTGTGGGGTTCATGATATAATTCTTTTTTCTGACATCTGTTTTATATATACAAACATATGTAAAGTATGTTATCCTTGGTTTTTGAAAGGCTATTTAAAATTTTTGTTTAAATTCTTGTGTTTAATTAAATACTGTCATGTACACTAAAATCATGTGAAAATTTATGTAGGCATAAAATAAGATCCTATCATTAAGTTACTCATTCCTTTCGCAAAAGATTAAAGTACAATATGCAATGCAAAAAAAAAAGTGAGCTTGTAGATCCCCTACCCCCCTCCACCTTTGTAAAGCTGAGGACCTGGGGCCCCAGTGAAATGACTTACCAAGGTCACAGATCGCATCAGTAGCAGAACCAGCACCATACCCAGGTATCTAAACATCATGTCTAGGGTTTTTTCCCATTATACCATCATTCCACCTCTGTTCATTCGCAAAAAGTGTCCAGTGGAGCTTCCCCAGAGAAATCTCTATCTGGAGACAGTCGCCTTCCATTTTTCTAGCCCATTAGAGTCCAAGACTCATAGACCAATAAAGCTAGATCATCTAGCTCAGGAGTTGCAGCCTGACTGAATCTAGGCTGTGAATATATGTTATTTAGCTGGCACATTTAAAAAAACAAAAAAAAAAGGAAGAAGGGCTGACCCCGTGGCCTGGTGGTTGAGTTTGGCGCACTCCACTTTAGCAGCCCAGGTTCATGGGTTTGGATCCTGGGTGCAGGCCTACACCACTCGTCAGCCATGCTGTGGCAGCAACCCACATACAAAATAGAGAAATACTGGCACAGATGTTAGCTCAGGGCTAATGTTCCTCAAGCGAAAAAAAAAGTAAAGGCCTTTTGAATAAGGTAAGGGTGCTGTATTTTACCCCAATCACTCCAGCCCTATTAACCCACTTCCAACAGCTTCTACTTTTCTGTTTTCTCCTTGGCCTCTGACAGCATTTGAGGTTACGATCCCCGAATCTAGAGCAGGCATAATTAACCACACACCAAAGTAAAACTAGTTGACGGAAAATGTGACATGTGGCATTATGTTTTACCAATAGCTATATTCACCACCTTACCAATAAAAATTCATTTAGGTTTTTCAGGTTAACTAGTTTTAGGTTAACTGCTAACTACAACCAGTGAGACAAATCCAGCCCACCACCTATTTCTGTATGCCCCCTCTCTCCTGGCTGAGCTGAGAATGGTTTTTATAAACTGTTGAAAAAATTCAACGAAAGAATAATATTTCATGACATGTGAAAATTACGTGAAATTCACATTTCAATGTCAATAAATAAAGTTTTATTATAACACAGCCACTCTCATTTCATGTACATATTATGTATGGCTGCTTTCTCGCAACAACGGCAGTTAAGTAATTGCCACAGAAACTGCATGGATCTCAAAGCCTAAAATATGGCCCTTGACAGAAAAGGTTTGCTGACCCTGAGCTATATCAAAGAAAATTTAAAGCTTCCAACTAACTGCTGAAAAGTCACAAATATTTGTGTGGAATTGTTAACATGTTACACATCACTCTCAGATGAATCTTCCTAAAACACAACTCAAATCATGCCTCTCTCCTACCAAAAACATTTTGAATACTCTGCCTATAAAGAAAAGACTGAAATACTTAGGTCCCGCACAGTCAAGGCCTCTACCTTCCATTCCAACCTCATCTCTCAAACCTCCCTTCCTGTACCCTATATTCCAGATGACTTATTTGCTGTCCCTTCACATTCTCTGTGTATTCCCACTATATGAAATGCCCTGTCCTGAATACAGTGCAATGCAGTAAAATAAGCAGGGCCTTTAGAGTCAGGTCTGGGTTCTAATTCAGACCCTTGCCCTTATTAGCTGAGAAAGTTACTTAGCACCTATGAACTTCAATTTTCTCATCTATAAAATCAGAATAATAATCCTTACCTCATAAGGCTGTTACAATATTTTAATGCCTGGCACATGGAAACAGCTAAACAAGCGATTAGTGTTATTAATTCTGTCCAATTCCAATGCTACTTCCTCCTTTGCTTTTCCTTATCCTCCCACCAGGCAATGAGCTCTTCCTCTAATGTCATGTATCATAGTATCCACCTGTCCACTCTTCAGGCTCTGATCCATACCTACTACCTTAATGATAGTGATCAACGTCTTGTCTCCCATACTAGTCTGGGAACTCCTTGGGGGCAGGATCCATCTGTGACTCACTCTTACATCTGTGACAGCCCTGAGAACAATGGCTTGAATACAGTTTGTGCACAAGTATTTACTGAATGAATGGTATGTGTTCACTGAACTACATATAACACTTATTAGGTGTATCATGTTGCGTTGGGATATAAGTAAGGGCCACATCACTTGTTCTGAATAATACCTAGCCTGAGCGCTTAGAAAATATTCAAAAAACATCAGAGACCAAAACTGCCAACATAAAAACAAAGGACAAACAGAAAAGTGGGCAATATATTCAACTTTCAGAGTGATGGTGTTTTTATTTTCCATTAGTTTAAGTTATAATCCTCATCTTTTACTCTAACAATTATAAATAGATCACATTTAAAAGGAGGGAATCAACTTCTTCCCCAAGGGAGACATGTTGAATATCATTCATAACATCAGTTACCTCTGAGCACAGATCTAAGTAAATTGAAATATTGAAATAAGTCCTACATTTAATGAACCAATCATCACACACAGTTGTGACTAAAACCTTATCTAGAGCTCTGTACAAAATCAGACACAAGCAGGGTAAATTTAGAAATCAAGTTCCACCTAGGTTAACATCTTTAACAAAAACTGCAGCTGGTTTTTGTAGCATGATGCACCAAGTTTCATTGGTTCCTAGAAACACTAGCCTTTTGATTTGATGGTCAATTTAATAAGTTAAATAAAAAGATATCAATCATTCTTCCTGAATTTCAATGCCAGACTCCAAATGCCAAAATGAATCCACATACATGAATATAAAATTAATTGCCGAGAAATGCCAATGTAAGGAGTGACATTTTCCAACAAGATGACAGCAAAAAATATCTGTTTCCAACTACTTCTGCTTATGCATTTCTCTTCAGAAACCTACTGAAAAGTACACATTCACCAGCAGATATATTAACTTGAAGATGTATTATCAACAACTTAAAATGTTTAGCCATTTCCATTTACAAAGCGCTTTCATAATACATTAACTTCTTTGATCCTCACAACAACCCTGTGAGGTGGGTATAATTACCCCCATTTTACAGATGAATTAAGTGATTTGTGCCATCTTATCCCCAGATGGTAAAGCCAAGATTGTAACCCAGGTCTTCTAAGTCCAATTCCAGCATTCCCGTTTCCTTTTTCATACACACAAAGCAAGAACATACCTCTGTTTTGCTTCCACCCCACTTACTCTCAAAAAGTCACCCAGCTAGCATAGTGTGAGGAAGCAGAGTGGGAGTATAAACATTACTATGGTCAAGACAGTGGGAAACATCTCACCTTTGCCTCTAGCTAATCATGTTTTTAGAATCATGCAACATTAAGGAAAAAAATGAAGTGTCGGTTAGCTGCTGGGTTTTATTTCCTACCTCTCATATTTTTGACTTTCTATGTATACTTAGAAACAGAAAAACCACCATAAATATAAAGAAGCCCTTCCGGGCCAAAGTATCTCTCGGATCTTTTGCCCATATGCAAAGGTTGAGGCCTGCATAATTGTTGATTCTTACCACTTTCAGTCTCAGAAAAGGAAAGAATAAAAACCACTACTTGCCCCTAGCTTACAAAACTTTTGCCCTTCCTCAAATTTTTTATTTAACTGTTTATTTTTCTTAAGAATCTTAGAGCCAACCCTGATGGCATAGCAGCTAAAGTTCATGCTCCACTTCAGCAGCCCGGGTTCAGTTCCCAGGCGCGGAGCCACACCACTCGTCTGTCAGTAGCCATGCTGTGGCGGCAGCTCACATAGAAGAACTAGAAGGACTTACAACTAGAATATACAACTATGTACTGGGGCTTTGGGGAGGGGAGAGGGGAAGAAAAGAGAGGAAGATTGGTAACAGATGTTAGAAATCTTTCCCAGCAAAAAAAAATTAAAAAACAAATGCACTGGTCTCTCAGCAGGTTACCTTCACTCCAAAACGCTTAAGAAAAACAAAAAAGAATCTTAACCTCTCTGATGTGCCTTAGCTGGTCATTTTTTAGCACAAACACATAATACACTTCACAAAGCCACTCCCTTCCCAGGGCTTATGATGAGCTTCATTTGACTGTAGATACTGCACCAAGCGATTTACTGTAATAAGTAAATAAAAAGAAAATCCAAACATTCCCCCTTTTCCTTTGAGTGAACCTTCACCCTTCTAACTACTTTTGTGGCACAACCTGCATATCTTTAACCTCTCAATGAACTCTATTAAGTGGCAACACACTCCAAATCCTGGCCTATAAGTCTCTAAGGATCAGCAATTCAAATACCCCATCTTTAAGGTGCTGCCAAGAGTTTATTCTTGTTCAGGCCACAATAAGACAAACCATTAAATGATCAAACTCAATCAAATGACCAGCAGGAACTTGGACAATCTATATATTCTGCTCAAAGTGGACAGACAACATGTGCAGGGAAAGCACAGGCTCCAAGGGGCAAATCAGAAGAGCTGCAGAACAAACACCAGCTGATAGCAGTTACCGTTGCACTGCCACTCCCAAGCATTTCTCCCTGCTCTTGACTGGCTGCATCTGCCTTAAGAAGGTCCCCACACTGGACCTACCCACAGTATTTTTGGGATAAATCCATTCTGAACAAAGTTATAAGTATACAGGACATATTTGCCAGTGAATTTTACTTTATTTTTCACAATTATCTTTCAGTCAAGAAGAGAAAAAATTATCACTCCACCCAATCACTATCCTCCATTTTTCTAAGTATATATTTGGCACAAAGGGTTGGCTTGCCTGCACTCTTGTTGAAGATGTTTATTATTCTTTCTCTTACTCCAAGCCTTCTGCCAACTAGCAGAAATAAAAACTCCACACACAGTAGGGAAGCAGGGGGAGGGTCGTACAGCTGTCAGCTGTGACCCCTGGGAATGCCAAGCTAGATGAGGTTCCTTCAGCCCGGTGGCTCCCAATCCTAGCCCTATAATTCGCCCCCTGGGGGCTGAGCTCCTTGTGCCAGGGACTAGGCAGGTCTTTGTTCCACCCTTAAGCAGAATTCAGTGGCATGTGAGGCCATCCAATAACACTGAGCTTAGACTAACCTTGACCACAACCATAGCTCAGTAACTTAAAGGAAAAAATCAGTGAGGCAAAGGTGCTTTCCTTAGAAAATAACTTGCCATGGAGAATTTTTTACTGCCCCCACACTTATCTGTAGCAACCAGAGGCCAGGACAAAACCATAACTGCTGGCCTTAATTGTCAATTATTTAGGAGGTGCTGCAGCAGTTCCTTGGTCAGCTTAGATATCCCCTTGCCCAAGACATGGGTGCTAAGCATGTCCAACGGCACAGGCAGATTGTCCCTTCAGAACAACAATCTGCCGAGTAAAGACAGTTGCAGAGCAAGAGGGTCCCTGGCACAGATACACATCCTGTATTAAAGGATCAAGGCTGGGGGCCCGCCCGGTGGCGCAAGCAGTTAAGTGCGCACGCTCCGCTGCGGCCGCCCAGGGTTCGCCTGCCGGCATCCCGGGAGCGCACCAACGCACAGCTTGGCAAGCCATGCTGTGGTGGAGTCCCATGTAAAGTGGAGGAAGATGGGCATGGATGTTAGCCCAGGGCCAGTCTTCCTCAGCAAAAAAAGAGGAGGATTGGCAGATGTTAGCACACGGCTGATCTCCTCACAAAAACAAAAGAAAAAAAGAAAAAAAAGATCAAGGCTATGGGGCCTGCCTGCAGTGGTTAAAGTTTCTGCACTCTGCTTCAGTGGCCAGGGATTTGTAGGTTTGGATCCTGGGCGCGGACCTACACAGCACTTATCAAGTCATGCTGTGGCAGGCGTTCCACATATAAAGTAGAGGAGGATGGGCACGGATGTTAGCCCAGGGCCAATCTTCCTCAGCAAAAAGAGGAGGATTGGCAACGGATGTTAGCTCAGGGCTGATCTTCCTCAAAAAAAAGATCAAGGCCACTAAAGGGAAAGGCCCAAAGTTCTAGTTGTAGCCACCACCTTCCACTTCTACTGACCCCACTTCCGAAGTGTCCGGAAACCCATTCACCTCAGAGACCTGGGCTGGGAATCACCCTGAATCCTTCCTTCCCCCTGCAGTATGGAAAAGTTTAAAGGCCAGAGCCACTGGCTCAGGGAAACAGTTCATCGAAGCCTTCCACTTACTTCTCATTGCGCTGATAAGCGCGTTGCCATCTTTGATCACATCTTTGATGAATTTATTGGTCCTCTCCAGCTCCTGTTCATAACACTTGAGCCTCTCACGGAAATCGGGGCTGTCCAGGTAGCAGTCGCTGAACTCCAGCGGGGGATGTCCCATGGTTCTGACGGCGGAGAGTGGAAGGAGAGAGAAAGACACAAAGACCAAGAGCATCAGTGGCAAATTAGGGGGCGTAGATGGCATAGATTGCGTGCAGGACCCGCTTAGGAAACTCCTAGCCTCCCTCCCTTTGGAGGACAGGTACCTGTTCCGATGAGACTCCTGGGGAGAGCTGGCTGGTCTGTACCGGAAACGGGAGGCCCGGCGATTGCTTCAGGTGACAAGGAGAGCTAACGCAGTCGGATCCCGGCGGGGTGCTGCCTAGCAAGCAGCATGCCCCCTAGGCATCGCCTCCCCTGACAGGCAGCAGAAACCGCAGCCGGGCTCGCCTCCGGAGACCGGCCAGATCCTTCCTGAGCAATTGCAAACGTGACACTTCGGCCCGCCCAGGGTGTAGGCGGGGGTGAGCGCTGGGGGTGGGAGCCGCCTCTCCTCACTCCTCGCTGGCGAGCTAGCTGAAGGTTTCCTTTTGCCGAAATCCACGGGCAACGCTGATTGCACTGTCCCCTCCCCCGGCTTAAAGCCAGCGCCTCTGCCCCGCCCCAGCGAAGCCCTTGTGCCGAGCCGGAGCGCTCGGGCTCCTTCAACTGTCTTCCTTGCACTCCAGGGTTTTGTTACCAGAGTCTTCCGGCTCCCACGAGTTCTTCCTGGTCCAAGAGAGCCGGCCTGCCGTTCTGTTAGGCGCTGGAGGAGTTAAGCAGTGGCAGCAATGAAACGTAGCCTTCCTCCATAATCACCCGAGCGGGAAGAGGAGGGCGACAGCGCGACGCACAATAGCTGCGGTAGCCCGGCGCTTTCCTACGGAAACTGGGGAGCAGTCAGCGCCCTAGGACTCCAGCTGGAAAGCGTGGCGGCCTGGGAGATGTAGTCTTTCCGTTTCACGCCCCATGACTCCTCCCTGCGATCTCCCCACCACCCAGCAAGGGCGGCTACTCTCCCAGAAAGGCCTTCCCAGCCTGCCCCAGGCTCGCCAGCTGGCCCAGCCTCGAGGGGTAGGTGCGCCACACTGAAGTTGACGTGGAAAGTTTCTGAAACTGGAGCAAGAACCCAAGAGTGATCGATTGTGAGAGGCCATCTCTCACTTCGCATTACTATTCGGCTGGATTGTTTATTCTTTTTCCTTTTTCTCTTTCCAGCCTCCCTTTGACCGACCAACTTGTTTTCCTCTTCCCTTTCCCATTTCTCCTGATCCTAGCGCTCTAATTCCCATGGGCCTTCGACCTGAAGGGTTGATTCCTACTCTAGGGTCTCTATGTTAAGCTCAGAGCCCCCAGCCAAAGAAAGGGAGGCTGTAATTAGGAGTTCACTTTTTCCTGAATAGGACCTCAGACTATCATACCTCATGGTTTTTGTGACCCAGCTCATTGAAGAGGCCATTGATTAAGCACATGATTTTCCATGTGTAAGTGGAAAACCTAAGAAGAGGATGTTATAAATTGTCTTGCAGCTTATCTAAGAGGCCTCTTGTCCATTGTCCATTGTAGGAGAACTGGGGTTACTCTTACAAGCAGCTGCTTTGAGATTAAGAGTAGCTAGGGGCAGGAGAATACTGTGTACATGAGCAAAAGGATCCATGCTGATTTTAGAGAAGTGTTTAGATTACATTGCCCTGTGAAGAAAGCCAAGAAAAGCCAGAACTGAAGGGAGTTATAAATAGAGTAACAATGGCTAACCCACCTGTACTAGTGTCCTATTGCTGTTGTAATAAATTACCACAAACTTGATGACTTAAAACAACACAAATGTATTATCTTACAGTTCTGGAAGTGAGAAATGGACCTCACTAGGCCAAAATCAAGTTGTCAGAAGGGCTGTGTTCCTTTCTGGAAGCTCTAGGGGAGAATCCATTTTCTTGCCTTTTCCAGCTTCTAGAAGCTATCCACATCCTTTGGCTCATAGCCCCCTTCCTGCATCTTCAAAGCCAACAATGGCTGATTAAGTCTCTCTGCCACTGCATCACTCTGACACTGACTCTCCTGCCTCCCTCTTTCACGTTTAAGGACCCACCGAATACCCAGGATAATCTCCCCATCTCAAGATCCTTAACTTAATCACATCTACAAAGTCCCTTTTACCATGTAAGGTAACATATTCAGTTTCCAGGGGAGGAACATTCTTCTACCTTCCACACAACCTATTATCCTATAAACCACCTCACTAATCCTCAAAACAATCATACAAGATTGGTATTATTATTATACCCATTTAAAGATTAGATAGGTGAGTTGAAGAGAGGTTAAGTGACTTGCCCAAGGACACACAGCTAGTGCTTAAACTTGAGCCTAGCCTGGCTGGTTCTAGAGGCACTGCTCTTAACCCCTACACTATATCACAGTATGGTAAAGAGTCCACTGAGGAAACACCCTCTGAAAATTAATAAGCAGCCACATCCCAGAGAAAGATTTTATTTCCTACTCTTTTTACCTTTATCTTTTTATTTTTATTTTACCTTATTTTATCTTCATTTCCTACTCTTTTTATCTTTATGAGAAAATGTCCAAAATGGGCTTTAAAAGCACCAAAGCAAGCACTAAGGGCAGGTATGAATGAATGAATGTATGGTCTTTCATTCTAGCAAGGTTCCCTATAGCATTCATTCATTCATTTGACAAGCATTTGTTCAACACCTGCTATATGCCTTGACTTATAGAGCCTACACCCATATTTTCATCACTATGAATATTACCATTGACACTATTTATGTTAAGTCCAAGTATGTTCATCTAACTTCCTATACTCAAGTGTTTTACAGTCATCTGTGTTATCCTTTGTCTAGGCAATGAAACTAAAATGCAAAGGCCTTGGACCAAATACCGAAGAAGAAAGATGGTGGAAATTATAACTCAGTCTTTCAGATAATAGCTGCATTAATTGAGCATTATCCTAGATGCTTTGCACGCATCATACCTAACCCTCAAAAAAACTCAATAGGATTGGGGTCTTCAAATTTTTATTCACATAACCCCTAAAAGAATTTTGAGAGGCTATGTACTCCCTCACACATCTTTAGGTTGACAGCTAAATTTTTTCATCATGTTTAAATAGTTGCAAAAGGCATAATTTCTAGCATACTATACATGTTGAAAATTTAAAATAAAGCTGTTATACTACTCTTTTAAAGATTTTCATTGGATTCTAAATACCAGGGCAATTTGATGCTCACCATCAAACATTAACACAAAACAAAACAAAAGTGTAAACTTTTCTTTAACCTTCAGAAAATGTACATTGTTCCTTTTTTCTCCTTGAAATAAAATATCCATTGCATTCTCCCCACAGAATTGTATTCTATCATAATATATTTTGGTACTTGAAAGTCCTCTATTGATCACCATGTTAAATTTATTTGCAACAAAATTATGTCCATAAGTAGAAATTAAATTATTTTTATTTCCTTGTGACCATAAGGCTCCAAGTATAAAAAGGCTTCTGGATTGAGTTATAACTGCAATTATTGTGCATAAACAAATGATAAAAATAGCATGAAGATATTATACATTGTGATTATTATTGTAAAACATAAAATTTTATCAGAAATGCATCATTTAGAGAGATGGGTGGAGAAGGAGTAAGTTGTAGAGCCTTGAGTTAAAGAAGATTCCTAGACATCAATATTTGAAACTGTTGCTTTGTTTAGTCCCAAGGGTTTTTACATCCTGAGTCAAAGTACCATAGTAAGATTTGTGACCTTTAAAATGAATGCTTTCCTTTTGAGATACTGGGGAAGGGAGATGGGAAAGGCAAACAGGAGGTGAATTCTCAGGCAAATAGCCTTTAGGAAATAGTACAAAAGGAAGTTGAGGATTTGGAAATTGGTTCCCTTTCAGTTTTACTCAGAATTACCAAAACTTATAAGGAACCAAGATGTCCTTCAGTAGGGAAATGGAAAAATAAACAGTGGTACATCCAGACAATGGAATATCATTCAGTGCTAAAAAAGAAATGAGATATCAAGCCGTGAAAAGACATGAGGGAACCTTAAATACACATATTGCTAAGTGAAAGAAGCCAATTTGAAAAGACTACATACTGTATGATTCCAACCATATGACATTCTGGAAAAGGCAAAATTATGGAGATGGCAAAAAGATCAGTGGTTGCCAGGGGGTGGGGGGTGGAGGGAGAGAGATGAATAGGTGGAGTACAAGAGGATTTTTAGGGCAGTGGAAATGCTCTGTATGATACTATAATGGTGGATACATGTCATCATACAACATTTTGTCCAAACCCACAGAATGTACACACCAAGAGTGAATCCTAATGTAAACTATGGACTTTGGGTGATGAGGATGTGTCAATGTAGGTTCATCAACTGTAATAAATGTGCCACTCTGGTGGGGGATGTTGATAATAAGAGAAGCTATGCCTGTGTAGGGGCAGAAGTATATGGGAAATCCTGTATCTCCCTCTCAATTTTGCTGTGACCCTAAAACTGCTCTAAAAAATAAAGTTTTTAAAAAATATTGGGGGAGATAAACCCCATTTTCCCCTGTTTCTTGTATGTCAAAGTAACATCACCTCCACAGTCTTAATACAGACACTATCTCTTTCCTAGGCAATCACTCCATTTCAGCTGTGATGTTGTGGAATGAACACTAAGATTGGAGCAATACAGGTAATACAGACCTGAAGTCGAGTCTAGCTCCACCCCTTAGAAGCTCTATGACCTTAAGCAAGTCACATGTAAACTCACCTTGGAATAATATCTCCTTGGAATAATGTCTTATTCACAAATTTTTCTAAGGCTTAACTGTAGATAATGTATGTGGAGTGCCTGGCACATAATAACTCCTCAATAAATGTTGGTTGAATCCAATGCTTTGTCATTGTTCTTGGTCTGATGGACAGAATCAGAGGCAGAGAGGAGTCAGATCACTCACAATGATATTCCTAGAAAAACATTACTATTTATATAACAATACAACTTGATTCCTGTTCTTCATCATCATATGAAAATAAAAAACCATACTCTGAGTAATTTACATTTCAACTTACATAGAAATGCTAGCCTGATTTGTGGTCTGGTTAATATGCTATCTCAACTTTCAGGACACTCACAGGGTCTGCGGCATAGCAACACAGCCAAGACTCTTTTTTGGGGTTTAAGAACCAGAAGCTGAAATCCTGGAGTTAATCATTTTATTGGATTATTCCAAGGTGGAGTTGCAGGACAGCTGTAAGTCTCAACACTATTCAGCTCAGGTTATCCAGGATAGGAGCTTATCAGCTTGATGTGTCTGTCTGTCCTTCACGCTGGAATCAGAACCATAACCCTTTAATCTAAAGAAGCAGATCAGCCCCCTATAAATTTCAAATTGCTTTCACAACTTGAAAGATATAAAGAGATGGAAAGCAAAGAAACCAGAAAAATGTTATAGATTTTTAGGAAAGGCAATGTAAGAAGAAAAGAAAACCCAATAAATATCCAACATTAACTTAATATGCCAGCGTCTGCTTCATCTCTCCCATCTGGGACCACAGTTAGCTTCATTAAAATATTTCTTTACAGTGCCTGTTAATCATTTGCTCTTCTCTACATACGAAAAAAAATAGAGAGAGAGTTCTCTTAAAAATGGTCTGGGAGCCTGGAAAGAAAAGTAATTTTCCAAATGACATTTTTTAGGCTTCAGTCATTTATGAGATGTGTTTAAAAAGAGTTTTATCCTAAACATATAAAGTAATATTTTATAACCCCTGTGCTTCTTATAGAGAATCCTAAAGGTTTGTCCTAAAATGTGACAATCCTTCTTTCACAAGAGGGTAGAGAAGATATAGAAGTGAACTGGCCTATATCAGTAACAAAAAGAGAAATTGGAGGAGAAGTAGGGGTGAAGAAGTGGAGGGAGAGGGGGCAGCATAGGTTAATGACTTCTCTTATGCCAGGCACTTTACATAAATGATCTCATTTACTTTGTATGACAACTCTGTGAGGAAGGTTCTACTGTCACTTTCATTTTACAGATAAGGCAACTGAAACTCAGAGAAAGTTAAGCTACTTGGCCAAGGTCACCAAGAAAGTAAATGATGTAACAGAGATTTAAATCCAGGTCTGAATCTGAAAGCCTTTTTTTTGCCATTGCGTTACAATGCCATCCAGTCTAATACATCAATATCGAATCTCCATTCCATCCTGCTTACATGACTGGATGTACTTAGTACCGTAATATGGAAAAAATAGTTTAGGGTCATTCGTTGGTAATTGTAGCAAATGATTTGAAATTATCCCAGGTTTAGTATTAACAAAGGCTTTATGTTGAACTTCTCTGAAGAGCTAGCTGACAGATCTGGCTCTCATGCTACATATGTCCAACCCTCTAAAATTTCCAGCCTTGCACTGCATGGAACATAAGAAAAAGTACATAACAGCTTCCCAGCCCCACCACCTGGCTACCCTTGACCCTGTCTCTAGCCTCGCCTAAATCCTGTACTACTGTTGGCACCATTCCCAGCCCCAGTCTTGGCACTGGCCCGTTCCTTGCTTTGACTGGATTTGGCATAGTTTCTTTCCTTAGCCTAAGCCAAGATTTTAAGACGTATAAGTGGCGAATAGTTGAAGGAAGGGAAAGTCCTTCTCCCTAGTTCTCTCTACATTCAACTCTCCACTTGCCCTCCCTCTGTGAGTTACCCCTTACGATGTTTCTTGGTGAAAAAAGCCATCAATTTATAGCCTTTAAAATGTCATCTATTTTAATCTATGTGATTAACTATCCACCAAAATTCATTATACACAGGATTCACCGTTTTCATTACACTTTCATATCAGCAGGACCATATCAAATCTGTTTATTGGTAAGATCCTAGGGATTTTCTCCTTGTGGCCATTTTCTGTGTCCATTTTGATTCCTAACTATTAGCCACAGTCTCAAAAAAAAAAAAAAATGTCCAAACAGAACCTACTTCAATTCTGAGAGACTTTGTCAGGGTGATGAAGGCATGGCTGTTTACTTTTAAACTTCCAGAAATGTATCAATGCCCACCATCCCAGTACATCCTGCTGGCCTACCTCATTTTCTAGGATCTTAAAAGGTAGTATGATTTATTGAGGGGCCAGAAACTTTCCAAGAGTTCCTAGGGGCTCCTACTGAATAGTGGAACCTAAATCATAATGTTTTTACTAATGAATCTTGAACTTTGGTTTGTATAAGAATCACCTAGGGTGCTTGTTAAAATGTAAATTTTCCTGGACCCCTCCCCCAGAGTCTGATAGTATGATATGGATTCAGGTCTGGGCTGAGCCAAGATAATATGGACTGTGGCCTGGAAATAACAAGGAATCAGAAAATGAGGGGAGGGGGTACCTAGGTGAGTCCTTGGGAAATCTAATTTTAAACAAGTACCACACATGATTCTGATGAAGGGGGTCCACAATCTAGTTAACGAGTCTTACCCATTGGTATGGGGTTTTACCTATTAAAAACTGGTTGAGACACGACAGTCCTCGTACAACAATGGTTATGATTAATAATGAGTGGAAGTTTCCACTCCTCACTTGGCAACAGTTAGGCTTTCTGGCTTCCATACTAGTTCATCTTACATCTGATTCTAAGCCAATAATTAAATAAATGTGATTAAATAACTGGGTATTTGTGTACCATTTTATATGTGGTCATTTTTACTCATATCACAGCGCATTACATATTTTTTTGTTTTTGCTGAGGAAGATTGGCCCTGGGTTAACATCCGTGCCCATCTTCCTCTACTTTATATGAGACGCCGCCACAGCATGGCTTGACAAGCTGTGCATCGGTGCGCACCTGGGATCCGAACCTGTGAACCCTGGTTCGAAACACAGCATGCGCACATAACCACTACACGCCACCGGGCTGGCCCTGCATTACATACTTTTTAAAAGAATTACTAGAATAATAACTAGAGAAAAATAAAACTACTGAAATATTTTCCAACAGCTTTCTGGCCCTGGGTTTGATAAGACGTAAAGAAGCCTTCAGACAACTGAGCCTAGCAAATTCTTTTAGTTTCTCTTAAAGTAAAATGACATGAGATAAAACATGCAATTCTTTCCAATTTTTAAATCCCTGCCTTTTTTCCATCAATAAAACAAGCAGTAGACAAATGTTCAGAATAACATGCCACTGACTGCAAATGGATATGCGTTTATACTTAGAGTACAGTAAAATATTAAGATATAAAGTAAAGCATTTTAATAAAGTATTCTAGAACAATATAAATTGGTTCGTTTTTCACAAAATTGCAATAATTTCATGCTAGTAATTTTATAAATAGACATATCACAAAATGAACACTGAGACAGTTGTCTAGAGAAGGCAACGGTATAGTGGCAATGCTGTGGCAAGGACCCAGTACATGCCAATCATGCTTTCTCTTTCTCCTTGTTAAACCAACATTACCACAGGAAGGAAACTGGTTTCAGAAACTTACTAAGAATGAATTGTGGGTGAATTCACATTTCAACCTTCAAAACACTATATTAGACCACTAAGTTACTCTACTTACTATTCTTAAGAACAACTTTGAATTTTAAGTTAATAATGTTAAATACTGAAAGGTAAACAAAACGCTAACATCAACATTGACTACATTCAAGGCGTGTACTTCATCTTTACAACAAGCACCCTCTGAGGTAGGAACGTCATTCCAATTCCCCAGATGAGGAAACTGAAGCTTAGAAAAATGAAGTAATTTGTCCAAAGTCATTCAGCTTAGGAGTGGTTGAGCTGGGAATCAAATCTAGCTGCTAGGATCCCAGGTACTCACTCTTAACTACTGTGTTAGCCTGCCTGTGCACGGAGATATTTTCATCATATTGGACAGGCTTTAAAAGCATGCTAAAAACTGATGTTGACAAGGAGAAACAAGAACCCTCATAGATAGACTGTGGGTATGTAAACTGGAATGAATATTTTGGAAGGCAGTTTGCTAATATCTAACAAAATTTTAAATGCATATTCCCCTTGACCCAATAGTTCTACTTTTAGGAATTTGTGCTATAGATTTCACCACAGGAGCTTGCAAAGATATGGACAAGTATATTCACTACAGCATTTTTCTGCAGTAGCCAAACTGGAACCTCTTGAAATGGCTATTAGAGACTGCATATATAAATGATGTACATCCATGCAATGAGAGATTATGCACACATAAAGAGAATGATTTAGTATGAAAATACGTCCAAGGTATGTAAGTGAACAAAACTAGCTGAAAACTAGTTTCACATTAGTATCTAGAGTATGATCACATTTTGTGTTTTATATTATATAATTTATAAAATACATGTAAATTGTATCTCAATAAAAATGGGACTGTTTACTTGTGTGTATGTATTTATTCACAAATAATTTTAATAGTCTTGATTTGGGGGAGTGGAAATGGAATAGAGAGAAGGGGGACTTTTCATTTTCACCCTCCTGAACAGTTTGAAGTTTTACTATGAGCATATCTTATTAAGAACACCGGCTGGCCCGGTGGTGTAGCAGTTAAGTTTGCACGCTCTGCTTCAGTGACCCGGGGTTTGCTGGTTAGGGGTCCTGGGCGCCGACCTACGTACCACTCATCAAGCCATGCTGTGGCAGCGTCCTACAGAGAGCAACTAGAACAATGTACAACTATGACATACAACTATCTACTGGGGCTTTGGGGAGAAAAAAAGGAAAATAAAGGAAGATTGGCAACAGATGTTAGCTCAGGGTCAACCTTCCTCAAAAAAAAAATTAAAAAACAATAACAAAATTAAGACAAAAACAAAAACTCAAGGAGCATCATTTATTTCAGTACCATTTGAACTTTTTTGACCGTGAACATAGTAAGAAATACATTTTACATCAAAGACCAGAACATACATATATATAACTAAAACAAGTTTCACAACATATTACATAGAATGTGCTCTACTATTTCCTATTCTATTCTACTCTACTCTATTTCATTTTTTAAAACTTTGGTCACTACCCACTAAAATGATTTTATATCCCAGAGTAAATCTTGATCTGTCCTGCTGATATGAGTGCAGCCCTGACTAGACACCATAATCCAGAGGGGGCCCTAACTTACACAACAGACCGTCTCCAGGCAGCCCAGTGTTTACCTAACCCACAAACCCAGATATTCCTAGCCAATCAACACCACTCAGAGACTGCGTTCCTAAAATAGGACAGACACAGTCTAAGATCCTTTGACTTTAAAAGACTTATCCCATTCCTCCTATTCTCAGGCTCATATCACATTACCTACCTAGACTCCATACTGAATTGGGCTCCCTGCTTGGCAGTAAAACTTTTTCACTCCGTACTCAATTGTTGCTCTTTATTTTTTAATTTAACAACCCACTAATGACTTGCAACCTGTAGTTTGATAAACACTGATCTAGTCATTCACTAGGGAACTGAAAAAAAAGTTGGTTCTGTTGCTCATTTGTTTTAACACAACTTTTCCATTTTTTTCCCGATGTACTAACGATCCACATAATCAAATTCTTATTTGCCCCATTCATATAAAGGTTTTCATATCCCTGATTTACTTATTTTGAAATTTTGCAAAGCAAAGCTAAGCTTCCTTGTAGCCAGCAATAACATTAAAAAAAAAACCCACTGAACCCAAAGATGTGGGGAGAGTTTGATTGAACAGGAAATTTAGGAAGAAGCATTAGACTATTCGAGGTGGAATAAAATTTAAAATTTTACATCATGTGGTTAAGAAAATTTCTTATTTTTTGTTGTTGATGTGAGCTTTTGTAAAACTGCCTTAGTAAAACAAAGAAAAATCAATAGAACGTTGAGGAGAAAATAAAAAATATTTTACATTTTTATCCTGCTTTTATCAATAAATAGTAAATTGGAACTATGTAACTTTAAACAAATATGAAACAGCGCATTCTACAGCTCTTTAAATAACCGTTTTGGGAGAACTGAAAACTTCTATCATGTCACTCATGTTTAACCAATACTTTGCTGCAACAATCCTAGGCTTTTTTAATGTAGCAACTTTATTGATACATAGTTCACATACCATAAAATTCACCCATTTAAAATGTACAATTCGGGCCGGCCCCGTGGGTAGCGGTTAAGTGCTAACGCTCCGCTGCTGGTGGCCTGGGTTCGGATCCCGGGCGCGCACCGACGCACTGCTTCTCCGGCCATGCTGAGGCTGTGTCCCACATACAGCAACTAGAAGGCTGTGCAACTATGACATACAACTATCTACTGGGGCTTTGGGGGGAAAGATAAATTTTTAAAAATTAAAAATAAATAAATAAAATGTACAATTCAATGATTTTTAGTATATTCACAAAACTGAGTGACCATCACCACAATAAAGTTTAGAGTATTTTCATCACCGCAAGAAAAATACCCTGTACTCATTAGCAGTCACTCCCCATTTCCCCCCAAACCCACCACCTCCCAGCCTCTGGCAATCATTAATCTACTTTCTGTATCTCTAGATTTGCCTATCCTGGACATTTCATATAAATGGAATCATATAACATGTGACCTTTGTGTCTGCCTTATTTCACTTAGCATAATGTTTTCAAGGTTCACCCATTTTATAGTATGGAATCAGTACTTCATTCCCTTTTATTGCCAAATAAAAATCCGTTGTATAGATGTATCACATTTTCTTTCTCCATTAATCAGTTGATGGTCATTGGATTGTTTCCACTTTGGAGCTATTATGAATAATGCTGCTATGAAAATTCATGCAATAAAATTAGAAATGGTAACAAAGGATAGGTAACAAAATCACATATACTTGGAAATGAAATTACATATTAATAAACAACCCCTTAGCTAACAAAAGAAAGCATAAAGAAAAGTAAGAAATGCTAGAATAGAATGATAATAAAACTCTACATGTCAAAATATGGGCGCTATACAGGAAAACAGGGCAAAATTTATGGCATTAAATAACTTGATCAGGAAATAACAAAGGCTAAAAACAAAAAAAAGCCAGGTCTGACCCGGTGGTGTAGCTGTTAAGTTCTCGCATTCAGCTTGGGCTGCCAGGGGTTCGCTGGTTCGGATCCTGGGCACGGACCTACTCACCACTCATCAGGCCATGCTGAGGCAGCGTCTCATATAGAAGAGCTACAACTATGATACACAACTATGTACTGGGGCTTTGGGAAGAAAAAAGGAAAAGAGGAAGATTGGCAACAGATATAAGCTCAGGGCCAATCTTCCTCAAACAAACAAACAAGCAAAAAAACAAAAGAAAGTTGAACGTCCAACTCCTAAATTGGAAAAAAGTTCATAGATAAAATATAAAAAAGGAATAATAAGGATAAGAGAAACTAATTAAATAGAGAAGAGAAAAAACAACAGAGAACATTTACAAAAATATAATCGGTTCTTGAAAGATTGATGAGATAGAACTTTAGCAAAACTAATTAATTTTTGAAAGAATTAAGATGCAGGTAAACAAAATGAAGATTACCTAAGACACAAAAAAGATTAAAAATAATAAAAATGTACTATGAACAAGTATATGCTAATAAATTTGAAAACACAGATGAAATAGATAAGTTCATAGAAATACACAAAATCCCCAAATTGGCACAAAAAGAAAAAGAACTTAAAAAGACAAAGCTGAAGTAGTAGTCAAAGACTTTCCCCCTCATAAATCTCCAGGTCCACATTGTTTTACAAGTGAGTTCTACCAAGCTTTGTAGATCTCTAAATTCCTATCAGATATAAGTTGTTCCACTAAAAGGAGCAAAATCTGTCCAGTTCATTTTATAAGGCACTAGCAGTCTTGATTCCAAAACTATAAAGAATAACAGAAGAAAGGAAAAGTGTAGGCCTAATTCACTGAGTGTAGACACAAAATTCCTAAATAAATTATTACCTAACCAACCCGAGTATATTTTTTTAAACCTTATATTATGATCAAGTATGGGTTTTCCCAAGAATAGAGGGATGATTCAATATCATGAAAACTACCTATGTAATTTAACATATTAATAGTCTAAATGAGTTAACTCATATGATGCTAACAATACATTTGATAAATTTCTACAGTAATTTTGATTTAAATAACTGTCAGCAGACAAGGAGGAGAAGAGAAAAACACAAAGCCAAAGTTTGTTTTTTAAACAAACTAACAAAAAATATAAACTTCTAGAAAAATAAAGAAAATAAAAGAAGACATGAAGAAATAACATGGATGAGAAAGAAGATTAACTACAGATAAGTTTGAAAATTTACTAGGAGAATTTTGTAAGATATCAGAATATAAACTCAAATCAAATAAATTTTCACAAATTGGTAAAAGATAATTAGAAAACCTGATTTTTAAAAGGCTATGTTTGCAATTAGAAAACAATGTGCATAATCTAAACTTTACTGAAAAACACTGAAGGAGACCTAAATAAATGGAGAAAATGTCATATTCAAGGAAACTGGTGACGAAGATCTCAATTGATCAGATAATTTTTTATTTATTTTTATTGGTTTATAACATTGTATAAATTTCAGGTGTACATCATTGTACTTCTATTTCTGCATGGATTACATCATGTTCTCATGTCCACCACCCAAATACTAATTACAATCCATCACCACACACACGTGCCCAAATATCCCTTTTGCCCTCCTCCCCCCCACACTTCCCCTCTGGTAACCAGATAATTTAATGCAATAGCAGTAATAATCCCAACAGAATTTTTGTGGAACTTGACAAATTGATTCTAAAATTATATGAAAGAAGACAAGAGGGGCCGGCCCTGTGGCTTGGTGGTTAAGTGCGCGCGCTCCGATGCTGGTGGCCCGGGTTCGGATCCCGGGCGCGCACCGAGGCACCACTTCTCCGTCCATCCTGAGGCCGAGTCCCACATACAGCAACTAGAAGGATGTGCAGCTATGACATACAACTATCTACTGGGGCTTTGGGGGGAAAAATAAATAAATAAAATCTTTAAAAAAAAAAAAAAAAAAAGAAAGAAGACAAGAATACAGAGCCAAGAATAGCCAAGACACTTCTGAAGAAGAGCAAGAAGACTTGCCCTACTGGATATAAAGACTATTAGTAAAACTACAGCTATCAGAACAATGTGTATAAGAAAGCACAAGGATAGATAAGTTGATCAATGCAGCAGATCATAGAGCCTGAAACAGACCCATTCATATAGTGAACTTTGATAATTCACAGAAGTCGTGTAGATCACTGTTAAACATAGCTGATTAGAAGGACTGTTCAACCAACAGGGCTGAAAAAAATGGCTATCTGAATTGCAAAAAATGAAAATGGATTTCCACCTCATCCCATACACAAAACTCAACTCCAAATTGATTAAAAATTCAAATACCAAAAGCAGAACTTTAACTCTTTTAGAAGAAATAACAGGTCAACATTTTTCTGATTCCGGGTCAGGGAAGGATTTCTTACACAAGTCCAAAAAAGCATAATGATTAAGAAAATGTAGAAAAATTAATTTACATTAAAAACAAGAACTTCTATTCTTCAAAACCACCTTAAAGAAAGTACTACTGGAGTAGTGGTTAATTTCATACACTCCACTTTGGTGGCCCCGGGTTTGCAGGTTCGGATCCCGGGAGCAGACGTTTGCACAGCTCATCAAGCCATGCTGTGGCAGTGGCCACATACAAAACAGAGGAAGATGGGCACAGATGTTAGCTCAGGGCTAATCTTCCTCACCAAAAAGAGGAAGAGTGGCACTGGATGTTAGCTTAGGGCCAATATTCCTCACCAAAAAAAAAAAAAAAAAGTACTACTACTACTCCAAAATGGGGTAAATAAATAAATATATATGTGTATATATATATGTATATAAAGTTTATATTAGAAAGATGTATTTATTCTTATATATATAAAGCTTATATTTATAAGGTATATATATTCTTATACATACAAAGTTAAAAAGATATATGTATGTGTTTCTATATATATACTTGGAGTCTTATGGTCACAATTTCTACTTATGAACATATTTTTGTTGCAGAAATATTCAATATGGTGATCAACATATATTTATTATATACATCTCTATATATTTGTATATATAAATATAAAAATATATACCTATACAAATAAGTATATAATATATACATGGTTATTATTAAACATAAAACATAAATTTTAGGGCCAGCCTCGTGGCTTAGCGGTTAAGTGCACGCGCTCCGTTGCTGGCAGCCCAGGTTCGGATCCCGGGCGCACACCGACACACCGCTTCTCCGGCCATGCTGGGGCCACATCCCACATACAGCAACTAGAGGGATGTGCAGCTATGACATACAACTATCTACTGGGGCTTTGGGGGAAAAAAAAAATAAATAAAATTATTAAAAAAAATAAATTTTATATACATATCTTTTTAATATAAAGTTTTATGTATATATATGTATACACCTTTTATATATACATTAAATTTGGAAACATATAAATGTTGATTTGTAAACCATATTAAAATTTAAAAAATCATAAAGTGTCTGTAAGGATGTGGAAAAATTCAAACCCTCTTAAGTGGCTGGTGGGAATGTAAAATGGTGCAGCCATTTTGGTAAACAGCCTGGTAGTTCCTCAAAAGATTAAACATAGAGTTACCGTATGACCCAGCAATTCCACTCTTAGGTATATATCCAAGAGAAATGAAAACTTATGTATACATACAGACTTGCATGCAAAAGTTCACAGCAGCATTAGTCATAATAGTCAAAAAATGGAAACAACCCCAATGTCCATGAACTAATGAGTGGATAAACAAAATGTAGTATGTCTGTACAATGGAATATTATTCAGCGATAAATAGGAATGAAATACTGATACTTGCTTCAACATGGATGAATCTTGAAAACATTATGCTAAGTGAAAGAAGCCCACATATTGTATGATTCTGTTTATATGAAATGTGCAGAATAGGAGAATCTATAGAGACAGAAAATAGATTAGTGGTTGCCAAGAGCTGGGAGTGGGCAATGAGAGATTAACTGGTGATGGCTAAGAGGTGCAAGGTTTCTGTTTGGGGTGATGAAAATGTTATAAAATCATCTGTGGTGGTGGACGCATAACTCTGTTAATATACTAAAAGCCATTGAATTATATACTTCAAATGACTGAATTATATGATATATGAATTATATTTCAATAAAGCTGTTACAAAAAAACCCTGAAGTTTTAATAAAAATATTTTCAGACATAAAACAACTGAATTAATTCATCACCAGTAGACTACACTACAAGAAATATTAAAGGAATTCCTTCAAATGGTAGACAAATGATGCCAATTGGAAACCCGGGTCTACCCAAATGAATGAAGAGCACCAGAAAGGGTAACTGCATGTGTAAATATAAAGACTTTTCTTTCTTATTATTTAAATATCTTTAAAAGATAATTAGCTGTTTACAGAAAAACAATAACAATGTATGACAGAATTGAATACATATGTAGAAGTAAAAATATGAAAACAAGGGCACAAAGGCCAGGAAGGGAGAAATGGAAGCATGCTGTTATAAGGTTTTCATACTGTATATGAAGCAGTATAAATTGCTTGAAGGTAGACCACGATATATTAAAGATATTTAATATAAACCCTAAACCAACCACTAAGATAACACAACAAAGAGTTATAGCTAGTAAGTCAAAAAAGGATAAAAAATGGAATGATAAAAATAATTCAATCAGAAAGAAGTCAGAAAAAGAGGAAAAGGGAAACAATAATCAGGTGGAAGAAATATAAAACAAATTGCAAGATGATATATATAAACCCAACCATATAATAATCACTTTATATGTGAATGGTCTAAGTACATCCATTAAAATACAAAGATTGATTGGATGAAATAGTAAGATCCAACTACATGCTGTCTACAAGAAACTTACTTTAAATACAAAAATTTTTTTATGTTAAAAGTAAAAAGATAGCAAAAGAGGGCCGGCCCCGTGGCTTAGCGGTTGAATGCACGCGCTCCTCTGCTGGCGGCCCGGGGTTTGGATCCTGGGCGCGCACCACGGCACCGCTTCTCTGGCCATGCTGAGGCCGTGTCCCACATACAGCAACTAGAAGGATGTGCAACTATGACATATAACTATCTACTGGGGCTTTGGGGGGAAAAAAAAAGATAGCAAAAGAAATATCATTCAACTGTTAACCAAAAGAAAGCTAGAGTACCTGTATTAACTTCAGAAAAAGTAGACTACACAACAAGGAATATTATCAGGAATAAAGACAGATATTACATAATGATAAAAGGGTGAGTTTTCCAAGAAGGCATAAAAGTCCTAAATGTGCATGTACCTTCAAAATATATAAGGCAAAAACTGATAGATCTGAAAGAAACAATAGATAAATCCATGGGTATAGTTGGAGACTTCGACACTCCTTTCTTAGTAATTGATAGAACAAGTAGGCATAAAATCTACAAAGAATATAGATGACATGAACAACACAATCAATCAACTTGACCTAACTGATATTTATAGAACACTCCACTCAACAACAGCAGAATAGACATGCTTTCCAAGTGCACTTGAAACATTCACTGACTTAGACTGTATTATAAGTCATAAAACAAACTTTAACAAATTTAAAAGAATACAAATCATATAAAATATGTTCTCAAACCATAGTGGAATTAAATAAGAAATTATTAACAAAATAATATCTTGAAAAATTCCCAAATATGTGGAAATTAAACAGCACATTTCTAAATAGCCCATGCATCAAAGAGGAAGTATCAAGAGAAATTTAAAATTATTTCGAACTAAATGAACATGAAAATAAAACATATCAAATTTTGTAGGATGCAGCTATAACAGTGCTTGGAAAATTATAGGATTAAATTCTTACGTTAGAAAAAATGAAAGATCATGGGCCGGCCCTGTGGCTTAGCGGTTAAGTGCGCGTGCTCCGCTACTGGCGGCCCGGGTTCGGATCCCGGGTGCGCGCCGACGCACCGCTTCTCTGGCCATGCTGAGGCCGTGTCCCACATACAGCAACTAGAAGGATATGCAGCTATGACATACAACTATCTACTGGGGCTTTGGGGGGAAAGAAAAAAAAAAGAAAAAATGAAAGATCTTAAATTGGTAACTTAAGCTTCCAAATTAAGAGGCTGGAGGAAAAAAGAGCAGAAAACTGAACCTAAAGCAAGCAGAAGGAAGAAAATACATAGATTAGAGGAGAAATGAATGAAATTGATAACAGAAAAATAATAGAGAAAAATAAATGAAGCCAAAGATGGTTCTTTGAAAAGATCAATGCAATCAATAAACCTCAAGCAAGTCTGACCAAGAAAAAAAATAGAAGACACAGATTACCGACATCAGAAATGAAAGAAATCTCTACTGACTGCACAGATATTAAAAGAATAATAAAGAATTACTACAAACAACTCTATGCCCATAGTTAAACAATTTAGATGAAATGGACCAATTCCTTAGAAGAGATCAACTATCAAAAATCACTGAAGAAGAAATAAATAACCTGAATAGTCTATATCTATTAAAGAAATTGAATTTGCAGTTTAAGAAAACCTTCCAAAAAAGAAAAATGCAGGCCCAAATTGTTTCACTGGTGAATTCTACCCAAGATTTAAGCAAAAATAATACCAATTCTATGCACTTCCTTCCATAAAATAGAAGACTGCATGCTTATCTCATTCTATGAGGCCAGCATTCCTCTAATACCAAAACAAAACAAAGATATTAAAAGAAAACTACAGACCAAAATCCTTTCTGAACATACACATAAAAATCCTCAACAACATATTAGCAAATCAAATCTGGCAATATATAAAAAGGATAATACAATACCATCAGGTGGGGTTCATCCTAGGGTAGCAAGACTGGTTCAACATTTGAAACTCAATCAATGTAATTCACCATTTTAACAGACTAAATAAGAAAAACCACATGATCATGTCAATTGATGCAAAAATTATATTCAACAAAATTCAACATCCATTCCTGGTAAAAACTCTCAGCAAACTAGAAATAGAAAGGAACATTCTTAACCTAATAAAGAGCATCAGTGAAAAATCTACGACTAACATAGTACTTAATTTGATTAAGCACAAAACAAGGATGTCCTCTCTCGCCACTCCTGTTTGACATCTTACTGGAAGTTCTACCATGTGCAAAAAGACAAGAAAAAGAAATGAAGCATTGAGATTGGAAAGGAAGAAGTAAAATTGTTTTTATTCACAGATGACATGATTGTTCACCCAGAAATCCTAAGTGAGTTTAGCAGGATTGCAGTATAAAAGGTCAATATATATACTGGTATCTAACAAGTGGAAACCACAAAGAGGGTTGTTTGTAGATTAGAGTTTCCCTCAGTTTGGAATTTGGTGATTGCATCCCTGTGGTGTCGTTGAACATGTTCCTCTGCCTCCTGTATTTCTTGTACACTGGTAGCCAAATCTACAGCAGGGAATGGCAAACTACAGCCTGCAAGCAAAACCCAGCCTGCAGCCTGTTTTCGTACTGCCCCCACATTAAGAATGGTTTTTACATGCCGTGGTCTGAATGTTTGTGTCCCCCGCCAAATTCATATGTTGAAATCCTAACCCCAAACGTGATGGTATTAGTAGGTGGGGCCTTTGGGAGGTGATTAGGTCACGAGGGTAGAGCCTTCATAATGGGATTAGTGCTCTTATAAAAGAGATCCCACAGAACTCTCTATCTCCTTCCACTGTTGAGGATACAGCAAGAAGGCGCCAGCTATGAACCAGAAAGAGGATCCTCACCAGAGAATGCAACCAGGCTGGCACCTAGATCTTGGAGTTCTGGCCTCCAGAATTGTGAGAAATAGTCTTCTGCTTTTTATAAGCTGTGGTATTTTGTTATAGCAGCCTGAACAGAACTAAGACACTACATTTTAAAGGGCCGTAAAAAATCAAAACAAAACAAAAAGAATATGCAATAGGGACAAGAGGTGGCCTGCAAAGCCTAAAACATTTACTAGCTGGCTTTTTACAGAAAACATTTCTAAATCTCTGATTTAGAGGACTGATTCTCTGACAGTTTAAAATATGTTTTTACATCATTATTGTTCTGATGAGGTTTTCTAAATCCTTCTTGGTCAATTTTGATCATTTATATTTTCCTAAGAATCTGATCATCTCCTTTATGTTTTCAAACTTGTTTACATATATTTGTACATGGTATGCTCATGTAAATTTTTAAAAACTTCATTATTACTCTTAGCTTAAATTTTAATCTCACCTTTACCACTAACAAAATTTCTGAGCAATTTGGAGCAAATTGCTTATCTCATTTGAGTCTCATTTTCTTATAAAATGGGAATAATAATAAAACCTATTACATAGAATTTTTGTGAGGATCAGATGCAATAATATATGTGAAATAGTAGAGCCTATGCAGATGTTAGTTGTTATTTTTAACCTGCTAGGTTATTTTAATCAAGTCATCTCATTTATGTGGACTTTTCCTTTTAACATTGACATATATCCTTGAGTGGGAAGATAGGGGATGGGATCTAGCACACAAGCGAAGGAGCTAGCCTTACATAGTAAAACAGTTCTAAGGAACAAAGGCAGAGAATGTAGTTACAGATGCTCACAAGTGGGTAGACGTGGTGGTGGAAGTCTGTAGAAGTTCTCTTTTGATTGCTTTTATGTTCTCAGTGAAGTAGAAGGCAAAGTCGTCATCTGAAATTCAGGACTGGAGAGGAAATGTTGAAGTTTTGAGGAGAAAGAAAGTATGAAATAATCTTCTAGGTGAATGAGTGAGTGTATGGACTTAATAAATATATGTGATCACCAGGCAACATTAAGGGTCCATGAGGGCCGGCCCAGTGGCTCAAGCAGTTAAGTGCACGCGCTCTGCTTCGGCGGCCTGGGGTTCTCGAGTTCAGATCCCGGGCGTGCAGCGACGCACTGCTTGTCACGCCATGCTGAGGCGGTGTCCCATATAAAGTAGAGGAAGATGGGCACAGATGTTAGCTTAGGGCCAATCCTCCTCGGCAAAAAAAAGAGGAGGATCGGCATCAGATGTTAGCTCAGGGCTGATCTTCCCCACAAAAAAAAAAAGGGTCCATGAAGCTTTGTGGTCATTTAAAGTGAGATCACTCAGCATAGTTGTGTGCTTCACTCCAATCACATTTAGCTGACTGTGCAGGCACCATGTAGATAAGGTGTTTAGTTTAACTAGGGTTGGATTTTTGCCAAGTATGATAAAGCAAAAGAGAGGCAAGGGAGTTGAGACTGTTGCAAAGGAATAATTGTAGTGATTATCAATGGAGTTTAAGGTGAATAAGGAGGGAAGAGAGGACATCATTGAGATGAGGGACAGTAAAATATTGGTAGGTCAATGAATTGTAGGTCCCAACGAGATCAAAGGATAGAAGGAGTGAAGTGGTCTTATTTCTCCCTGAGCTTTAATTTCTTGCTTGTCTCACATGCATTAAAGCAGTGGGCTTTTCTAAGAATTCATACATAAACAGATGTAGGAAATAATTTGGAGGGCTGGACTGAAGAATTAACTATTAAAATAATTTGCATACAAGTAGCTCAGATATTAGTGAATCATGTACTCATCCTAAGGTACTGCAAGATCTAGGACAATCAGTGGCCTCTGCCCCCCTTTGTCATGTCCACTCACACCATTCTCCTCTCCCAACCTTATTATAGAGGAAATCTACTTTAAAATGATTCCTATATGGTGTTTTTCATATTGCAGTTTACTTAAAACAAAGTATGGGAAGAGATGCTGTTCCATACTCCTCAGGGTGTCCTCTCCTTTTCTATCCTTCCTCCTTCTTTCCTTATTCACAATCTTCCTTTTTGAAAAAGATGCTGGGGAAGAGTGGGAAGAAGAAATGTGTAGTCTAAAAGACACATTTCTCTTTGCTCTGTATGTAATTTTAATGACAATCGAATAGCATAGGTTTTGTTTGCTTTTCAAAAGTGCATTTTTCAGATGAACTTGTTCAGAACATTGACTAGACATTCTACTTTTTTTTTTTTTGTGAGGAAGATTGGCCCTGAGCTAACACCTGTTGCCAATCTTCCTCTTTTTGTTGAGGAAGATTAGACCTGAGCTAACATCTGTGACCATCCTCCTCCACTTTGTATATGGGATGCCACCACAGCATGGCTTGATGAGTGGTGCATAGGTCCACGCCCGGGATCCGAACCTGTGAGCCCTGGACTGCTGAAGTGGAGCACACGAACTTAACCACTACGCCACTGGGCTGGCCCCTAGACATTCTATTTTTTAATTCTTTTGCCAACTGAGCCAAAAAATTCTTCCACAGTAGCCCCATGTCCTTCTTTTTCCTAGTTGCAGAAGGGGTGGGCACTGCTGTTAAGAAGCAAGATAGTGAAGGACCAGAAAAAGAGGCAGACGGAATAACTGAAGGAGATAAGAGAAGAAACACCTCCCCTTGGCTAGCTAGATAACATTCCCAAGTTATCCAAGTTCCGTTCCAGTCCTCAGCTTCCCTCAACCCCTCAACCTGACTTTGCTGACAGAATAGCTTTACGTCACCTTCCAACTGCCTGATCCCAAGGCTTATCTCAATAACCCATTCATGGCCCTTGCTCTCTCCAACCCCTCACTGGGAACATGGGTTGATTTTCTTTTACTTGAAAATAAAAGCATTCCGGCAGATACAGGACACTTAACTTTGTATTTTATATACTTATGTATTCTGATTCTTTATAATAAAGTTGTATTTCTATAGTAGCCATTAATAGCTAACATTTAACTTTTGTAGTCCTCTCAACTCTGTAAGGTAGCTATTTTACAGATGATAAAACTGAGGCACAGAGAGGTTTAGTAACTTGACAAAACTTGAGTAAAAAGTAAATGGTGGAGTTGAGTTTCATATCCAGGTATTTGGTTTCAGAGTTTGTGTGCTTATTCACTTCACTAAGTTGCCTCTCTTTTTATAAACATAAATATAAAAAGTAAAGAAAAAATGAAAGGAAAATTGCTTCTTTGGCACTTCTACTGCCACCATTATTTTTCAGATGTCTATCATCTTGTGTTTAGACTAAGCATCATACACCTCTCATGCTCTGCCTCACATCCTCTCAGCCCACCATTCTGTAAGCAGGTTGAACGTGGCAGTACTTGTCTACGCTGTGCTGTATGTTACTTTCTGTTGTAGGCCTGTGGGAATCTGTTCTGCCATTCCTAAGTATGCACAAGTTTGGAGGTGCAAGGGATTTAACACTCCATGTAGCAACCTTTGACCAATAGGATATGGAAGCTGTAGAAAAACGTTCCCCTCTTCTGCTCCTCCAGCAGACAATTCTGAAGTGCACTCTACACCGTTCCTTAGTGGGATCTACCCTCAGTCTCGCAGCTTGAAAACATACCCTTCTAACGACTTTCCTTTCATTTATGCTTCACTCTTCTCAGTTCCCTATTCCTGTTGCTTGGGATCACTTCCCAACATCAATATGTGTATGAAAGTCCTCGCCTCAGGCTCTGCTTTCTGGAGGAAATCCAGGCTAAGACAGAACTACTACACTAAGATATATTTAACTTTATTTTTCACACTTTGCTTACTTTCTCATTTAAGCCTCCAATTTTACTTTGAATTGTTAGTGTTGATATTATATCCTCATTTTTAATGAAGACATTATTATTCATATATTACAATAATATATGTGATGACTGTTAAAAAAATATTACACAGAACATGAAAAGACCATCCTTAGCACAAGGGCTTTTGTCCTCATCTTAGTCTTCTCTTGGTTGCAAAATGGTTGTTGCATCTCCAGACATCATGTCTGCATTCAAGGCAAGAAGACTGGGGGAAGGGGCAAGCCATATAAGCTGAATCTGTCTCTTCTATCTAACAAAGCAAACGCTTTCCCAGAAGCCTCCCTGGATGACTTCTGTTTTGTTCTCATTAGCCAGAACTGGATCATACGGCCATCCCTGTTGGCAAAGGAAGCTGGGAAAGTGGAGAGCAAGATTGCCATGATTGACTTGAATCAATCATGATTCAATACTTGGGCCTGGACACATTGCTACACTGAACAAAAGTGGGGTTCTGTTAAGAAGGAATAAGGGGAAATGGATATTGTTTGGCCAATTAAATTCTTATGTCTACATTAATCCTTATATTTAACACAAATAGTGTTTTTTATAAGCTGCCTTTTTCATTTAATATATCGTGGACATCTTTATATGTTAATACACAAAGATCTACCTTATCCATTCAAAACAATGCACGCAGAAATGTTTAGGCTCATATGAAGTATACTAATGTCTGCAACTTACTTTGAAATGTATAAAAAATGAGACAAATCGACACATCAGTGGATTGATGAATGGACAGATGGATAGAAATGTGATAAAGCAGAAAAAGCAAAATGTGAATTGTAGAATCCAGGTGGTACATATATGGGTGCTCATTGTACTGTTCTTTCACATTTTATTCTACTACCCTTTCAACTTTTCTATCTATTTGAACGTTTTCATAGTAAAATGTTAGGGAAAGTATTAATCAAATTGAATAATACATACAAATGTGTAAGTATGAAAAAATAAATTGGAAAATGGTCTCTTTTGCTATAAAATTACAATTAGGACACAGGCTAAGTGTGTGAATGTAATTTTACGGATTAAAAAAGCAAATGTCAACTGCTCTACTGAAAATATCCATGGTTTGAAAGAGAATAATTAATGTAGGTGTATATGATTAGAAATGTTGCTGGGTATACTTGTAACTGAAAAAAAAATCATGACAATTCCTATTCTGTGAATTTGTTCACGTCCTTCACATTTTTTTACTTTTAGAGCGACTTTGGAGTTTTTGTGGATTGCCTATCCAAAGGATACAGAACACTCTACTTCATCTTATACTAATCCCTTATCCAGGGAACAGGTATGTGTAGCCTGAAAGGGCACCCAGATAACCTGAATACTGACTGAATCCACAATTGCTTTATAACCTGACTTCCTACTAGCCCAGTGACAAGGCAATCTTGAGTCAGAAGTGCTGAGAAAGCCCAGGGATGAGGTACATGGTAGAGGAGTCAGACAGATAACTTAGTTTGGAAATTGGTGTGGAAATAAAAGTTATAAAACCCTCAGGGAAGTGGGAAAGGATTGGAGAATAGGGTAAGGCTAGGGCTGGGCCAGGGCAGCAAATAGAGAGGTGGAGGCAAATAGAGAGGTTAGGAGGGTGTTTATCACTAATTCTTTACAACAAGAGGGAAGAGAAACTATGTTTACACAAAGATGGGTGGAGTGTTTATACAGAGAAGTGCTATACTTTGGGAGAGGCAAATGCCAAGAACGGGAAATACAGTACTGAAAGTGGGAAACGAGGGGCCGGCCCGGTGGCGCAAGTGGTTAAGTGCGCTTGCTCCGCTGGCGGCGCCCGGGTTCGCTGGTTCGATCCCGAGCGCCAAGACCGACGCACTGCTTGGCAAGCCATGCTGTGGCGGCGTCCCATATAAAGTGGAGGAAGATTGGGCCGGCCCTGTGGCTTGGTGGTTAAGTGCGCGCGCTGCGGTGCTGGTGGCCCGGGTTCGGATCCCGGGTGCGCATCGAGGCACCACTTCTCCGTTCATCCTGGGGCCGGGTCCCGCATACAGCAACTAGAAGGATGTGCAGCTACGACATACAACTATCCACTGGGGCTTTGGGGGGAAAAAATAAAATCTTTAAAAAAAAAAAATAAAAAAAATAAAGTGGAGGAAGATGGGCACAGATGTTAGCCCAGGGCCGTCTTCCTCAGCAAAAAAAGAGGAGGATTGGCGGATGTTAGCACAGGGCTGATCTCCTCACACACACACAAAAAAATAAAATAAAATAAAATAAAATAAATAAAAAAATAAAAGAAAGTGGGAAACGTGCCTGGAGTTTATAGCGCTGGAAGGCTGCTTGCGTATTAGAGAGGGTTAAGCTGGGGTTAATGGGTGAGAATACCCAGGGGGACCAATGGCCTCAGAGAGAATGAGCAACGCGATGGCCCTGGCCCCAAGAGGAGGAAGAGTCTACTTGCACTGTCCAGCACTTCCAGAACAGAGTCAAATAATAGTGGTGATAATAAGCATTCTTCTCTTGTTCCTGGGCTTAATGGGAATGCCATGTATAGAAAGATGTTGGCTTTGGATTTGAGACAGATTTCTTTAACACATTAAGTCAGTATCCTCCTATTCCTACTTTATTAATGTATTTATTCTCAGGAATGAAGTTGAATTTTCAGCATCAAGATGATGGTTTTTCTTTGATCTGTCCAAATGATCAATTATCATAACTGCATTTCCTGCTTCTGAAAGAACTTTATATTTCTGAGAAAAACTGTACTCGATCATGGTATTATTATTATTTTGCCAGATTTGATTTACTAACAGTTTAAGATGTTTGTACCTATATTAATAAGTGAGACTGACAGTTTTCTTTTTTAGTACTATCTTTGTCAGGTTTGATACCATGTTTACACTAAGTCCCTAGATTAAATTTGTAAATTTTCCTTTTTCCTCTCTCTGGAAAAATTTATGTAGCGTAGGAATTATCTGCTCCTTGAAGCCAAAACCATCCAGCACTTAGGGGGTGGGAGGAGAGGATAGATCTTTGGCAACTTTTTTTAAGTAACACATGGATATGGTAAAAATTTCACGCTGCATGAAAGGTCATACACTGAACAGTCCTCCCTTGAAAGTCAGTTAATAGTCCCTCCCACCTCTTATTGCCAGTCCCTCAGGTTCTCTCCTCAGAGGCAACCACCATTACCAGTTTCTGTGTAGCCATTAGTACATAGTCTGTGAATATTCAAACATATGGATATATATTCCTTTACTCTTACTTTTTTTTACCCAGATGGTAGCACACCATACAAACTGTTCTGCACCTTGCTTTTCATATATTTAAAATTTTTTCTTCCAAAATTTTGTCCTAATGAAATTCCCTACTTCCTTTTTGAGTTAATTGTTACCATTTTTCTAGGAAACTGCCTGATTCCTTAAAATTTTCAGTTGTTTTCCTAGAGTTGTACGTTATATTGTCCTGTAATTTAGAACAACTAACAAAAGTTCTCCATACCTATTGGCCCAACTGTTAATCGCAATTCCATAATTTACAAAGTTTCTAAGCAATTTTGGGCAAGTCATGTAAATCCTGCTCAAGAGGGTAATGACTCTAAGTGTATTAAAGAATACTGAATTAGTTTGGCAATTTTGTGACATATATTTGCAACTAAAAACATAAAATAATTTCTACTTTAGGAGCTTGTCCCTATGACACCCCCTTCCTCCACAACATTCCTTCTTGAGTTTCTTCATAGCATATTATCTCACACCCAACCCATACCCTATTAGTTAAATGAGGAAAACTGGCATTTTTAGTCTGAAATAATGCCTAAGTAACCTGAACATGGACTGCCTCAACAATTTTATGGCCTGTCGTCCTCTTAACCCAGCATCGAGGCTATCTTGAAACGGGTGGCAAACAGGCCAAGAGATGAGGTTAGGTGGTGGAAAAGTTGGGGCTTGCAGTTAGGGAGAGAGAAACTAATTTTGGAGAGTGGCAAGGAAATAGAAGAGGTTTTCAACGACCTCAGGGAAGCCAGAAGGGATTTGGTAATCCAATAATAAGTGCTGGAAATCAGAACAGGGTTTGGAGGAGGAGGGGTGGAGTGGGTGTGGGAGGCTGAGGCCTGGGCTGGGGAATTGTATATAATATTCTCTTGAAATAAAAAAAAAAAAGTTTTCATATCCACTGGCTTAAATTTTATTATCACTTTCATCAGTATTTGTGTAAGTACTGAAAATGTGCTTGGTCTGAAGGAGAATTATACGAATATTGAAACAAAACAAGACAACAACCACACGCACACTCCATGAGTTTGGGAATTTTGTCCCACCACATTCCACATTCTCTCTCCTTAACTTCACTACTTGGGTGCTTTCCTGGATTGCCTATCCACACATATAAAGCAATTTATTTCACATCCATCCCCTACCCTGTTTGTTAAAAGGGGAAAACTGGTATTCACATCCCCCAAGGGCACTCCGGTATCCTGAATACTGCATGCATCAACAATGGATGTATTGCTTGACCTCATTTTAGCGTGGGGCAGAGGTAAACTGGAGTCAGAAACACTGAAAAAGTCCCGGGATGAGGTAGTGAAAAGAGGTTGGGACAAGCAGCGTTTTTTTTTTTTTTTTTAAAGTTATTCTTAAAATAATCACCCATTTTTAGACCTTGAACATTTTCAGTACTTGCCCGAAATCGCTTAGCAACTTTGAAAGTTGTAGTGAGATTAAAATTTTGGCCAATGTGTATAGAGAAGCTTCCCCTCCTCCTCAAAGGGGGTGAAGGAGAAAAGTAATCTTGGAGGTCGGTGTGGAGACAGTATATTAGTTTATAAAGGTCAAGGAAGTGGGAAGGGGCTAGGTAGCTGGATGAGAAGCGCAGGGAATCAGCCTGGCAGGGGCAACGGCAAAGGGAGCAGTTGATTAGGAAAGGCTCGATCTCTTTATTGAGGAGCACGGAAACTTGAAGTTTCTCTGCGGCCGGGGGAGGAGCAGGCTTTTTCCATGAGGTGCCGTGCTCGTGGGACCGGCACTCCGAGCCTACTCCCGAGAGCGGGAAACCGGTGCGTGGGGGCGGTGGAGTAGAGAAGGCAGCCGTGGTCCGTAGACCGACGGAGCGATCTGAGAATCGGGGTTGAGGGTTAAAGGGGGAGCGTGTCTAGTGGGACCCGTGGCCCCGAAGAAGCGAGGCGAGGCGACACGGATCTCTCCCTAAAACCCGGAGGACAAGGGACAAGGAAGGGCCGGGGCCGCCAGCCGTTGCTAGGCGCCTTTCGGTGACGCAGCCGCCACGCGATGACGCGCTGACCGGCCGCGGCCTCCACGTCTCAGGTTCCGCAAAGGCCTGTGGGAGCGACCGGGGAGAAGGAGGGCCAAGATGGCGGAAGCGGCGGAGTCTCCAGGAGACCCGGTGACAGCATCGTCCAGGCCCCTGGTGAGCTTGGGATCTGCGACAAAAGGGACCGAGGGTGAGGCAGAGTGCCCCTTAAGGAAGTTGGGTGACGGGCTTGTGGCGTGAGAGAGCCGGATCCCCTTCCTCCCGGCAGGCCCTTCCTGTACCCGATGCCAGAACCAATCCCAACACTGCACTTGTTCTTTGGGCTAACAGCTTTCCCCCCTGCCCTCCTCATTCCTTCCACACGTTCTTGTGAAACTGCCATTCACTTTCCTTTCCCCTACTGTCTGGGCTTGTCCTCGTCCCCTACATTGGGTTAAGTGCCAAGCTTTAGGTTATTTTTTAAGTATCTTTGCTCCTGCTGTCCCCTCATCTTATCAAGACCTGTCACTAGCGTTTGTTGGAGTAGCAGCATTCTAGGATTAATGAGAGATTGTTTCCCATTGGACGTTAGAACTTGATTATTGATTCGTTCAGTGACCACAGTAGTCTTGGTTTAATCCTTGCCCTTCCTGTCTCAGCGCCTTGCAGACCTCTTCTTGAGGCTCTCTTGCTCCTGTCTTTACGGGGGATAGAATTTCTACTGCAAGTACAAGCCCAAAGCCTGGACAAGTATTTAGGAATACTTGTCCAGGTTTTGGAGTTACACTTATCTGGGCTGGAATCACCCACTCTGCCACTTGTGTGAATTGAGGCAACTCATTTCATGGAGAGTGTTTCTTCATCTGTAAAATGGAGAGAAAAATACCTGCCTCAAAGAGTTTTTAGGAAGATGAAATGACATAATTTATGTAAAGTGTATAATACAATCAGTGCTGTGAACTGAGGAGTATAATTAACATTTTGCCCCCAAGTCCCTCCTCCTGAACAGTGTTTAGTTATCTCCCAAACAGTCTTTAGTTATATAGCAGTTGCTCAAAAAAATGGTACATCTCTTTCTTCTGTTTTAAATTGCTGACTTAGTAGAGGACTGAACTGGGAGTCAGGTGAAATTGATTCTAGTCCTGGTTCTGTTTACTAGCTCTATTCATCTCTTCATTCATTCAACAAATTTTATTGAGCATTCGTTGTGTTCCAGGCACTCTTTTAGGAGATACAGCAATGAGAGAGAGTAGGTCCAATTTCTCATGGAGCAGTTGTGACCTTGAGGAAAACACTTTGAACCCCAGTTTCCTCATTTGGAAAATGGGGTAGTAACTCATCACAGAATTAGTGAGAGTACTAAAGGAGCCTGGTGTGACATAGTTACTGGTGCTTAGCTGTTTTTAGTTACTGGCTTTCCTCTCAACTGCCCCATCCGTCTTTTATGAAGCTTTCCCCAATTAATTTTAGTGGTTCTGGTCATTCATTACTCAGTATCCAATCCACTTGTATTCAGCAATGTTTATTGAACTCCCACAGTGTGTAATGCACTATGCCAGTTGCTTTAGGGAGTACAAATGACCTGCCCTTGTGGTGCTTACGGTCTGATTTGTAGGGATAAGACAAATGTACAATGCCGAGATAAGGGAGTATATAATAGAAAGTTACACATAAAATATTAATGAAATTTAGAAGATGCTATCGTGTGTAGTTGGGGTAACGAAGCAAGCTACGAAGTAGAAGTTATATTCGAGAGGTCCTCAAAGGGTAGATAGGATTTGAAATTCTAGGTGAGCATAAGAGCTATCAATGATTGGGCACCTGCTATGTGCCAGGATTTTGCTGGACATCCTCTGCATATTTTCTAAACTTCATAGCAACCATTTCAGTTAGGTGGTTTTTAAACTCTGTTTTACTTTCAGATAAGGAGATGAGACTTGGAAAGGTTTGATGATTTCCCTAGAGTCTCACAACCTGTTGGTGGCCAGGCCTGAAATTTGAACCTAGGTCTGCTTCTGAAACCCAGACTATTTCCCTTAATGTTACACAGCCTCTCATTGGCGAAGGTACAGAGGTTGGGAGGTGCTAATGTATTTATAGAACAAGAGATAGATCACTTTAGCTGAAGCACAGGAAAGTATTAGGAGTTAAGCCTTAAAAGATAAGGCTACTGAATTACGGAGGCAGCGTGGAACAGTGGTTATGAATGTGTGCTCTGGGGTCAAATAGCTTAGCTTTGATTCTAAGCTCTGTCATTTAACAAGCTGTGGGTTATTGGGGAAATTACCAAACCCCACAATGCCTCAGTTTCACCATCTGTAAAATGGAGGTACAGTAATACTTAGCTCATAGGGTTGTTAGGTGCATTAAATGAGTTAACACATGTAAAACACTTGGTAGAGTGCCTGGCACGTAATAGTCATGCAGTAAGTGTTATTTCTTCATATTGACTACTAAGCTGGGAGGTTTAATAGGCGATGAGGAGTCAGTGGAAATTTTTGAAGAGGAACGGGTTTAAAATCATGAATTTGACAACTTAATAGGGGAAGAGTTACCATGGGAAATGTCTGGAATCTAGGAGACCAGTGAAACTGTTATAGGTTCCAGGAAGAAGTGATGGCTACCTGGACTACAGCAGTGGTGAGAGATGGGAGGATTTGAGAAAGGCAGAATCCTTGAGGGTTTGCAGTGCTAGGGAGAATGTGTCTTAGATCAGTGCTTTTCAAACTTTAACGTGCATAGCAATCATCTGGGGAATCTTGTTAAATTGCAGATTCTGATTTGGTAGGTCTAGGATGAAGCCTGAGATTCTGCATTTCTAACAAGCTCCCAGGTCTTGCTGCTCCTGCTCCCAACACCACATTTTGAAAAACAAGGATATACACAAATGGAGGGATAATGATACCCTGGACATAAATACATAAGAGGAGGATGAGGGCCCTAAAAGTTGATTAATTCACTTTTGGACATACTTAGTTTGAGATATTGGCAGGCCATCCAATAGATACCCAGCAGGCAGTTGGACTCTAAAACCTGGACTTCAGGGCTCAGAAGAGGTCAGGACTAGAGATGTTGACTCAGGAGTCATCTGCATAGAGTTGAAAAGACAGAATCTTGGGTAATGCCTGTCTATTGCCTATCTATTTAGGGAGCAGGAAAAAGCTATAGTAATGGCTATAGCCTGGGATCTGGAAGGAAGCTGGTCCCAGGTGAAGGGGCTGGTTAGAAACCATGCCACTAGCCACCCCCTCCCCACTTTTTGGAGACAGGCCTCTTGGACTGAGCTGGTTCCTGATGGATGCCCCCCCACCCCCACCCCCACCCCCGCCCTTGCCCTTGCCCTTGTTGACTCCTTTCTCTCTTCTGGAGTTTGGTTAATATATAACCCATCTGATCCCAACCACCTTCTAAAGGCTCCTTGCTTTTGCTGTATGTTTTTGGCCCTGCCTCTACCTGCTCCCCTCATTGGCCCAAGTCAGGCAGCAAAGTGTGCATGTGTGTTTCTGTGGGCACATGTACATATATGTGCACGAACCTGCCTGCACAGGGAGAAGGGGAGGGACATGGGATCCAAGTCACCTTTCATCCCCACTGAGGGGCTAGTCCGAAAGCAGAATCTACTAGCTGAGGGCCTGGAAGCCCTGCCTGTCATATGTGGGGCTGGAGGACCACAGATCCTGCCTCAGCTCACTAAACAATGTCACTAACTCTCTTGACAAGAGATATTGAGGAGGGATTGGGATGGAGGATAGGGTGGGAGTCACATGGCACGCTAGTGACTGCAATGACTTCTAAAACCAGTTAGCTACAGTTAGGCCAAACTTCACAGGTTACGGGCACAGTCTGCCACAAGATTGCCCCCACTTCACACACCAGCCACAGATTTAGAGGTTCCCAGGACCACCTTCACTTCTGACCTGCTGACTATAAATTCAAGGGTTCCCATGATCCCTTTAGGCTCCATAATTTATTAGAATGACTCACAGAACTCAGGACAGCACTATACTTAAAGTTTTATTATAGCAAAAGGATATAATCCAAACCTGCAAAAGGGGGAGATGCATAGGGTGAGGTCTAGGAGGGTTCCTAACACAAAGCTTCCTTGTCTTCTCCCAGTGGAGTCAGGACCCTGTTACTCTCCTGATACGTCAGTGTGCGACAATATGCAGAATATTGCCAACCAGGGAAGCTCACTCATGTATCTAGAGTTTTTATTGGAGTATCATTATATAGGCATGATTGACTGGATTATTGGCTCCTTCCCTCCCCAGAGGCTGGGTTTATGTCACATGACTCAAAGCCCCAACCTTCCAATCTTGTGTTGGGTCTTTCTGGGGTGGTTAGCCCCCATGCTGAGTCATCTCATTAGCGTAAACTATCTAGGGACCTATGATGACTCACCTGTTAGCTAAACTACAGGGCCCACTGTGAATAACAAAAATACTACTATCATTTGGGAAATTCCAAAGGTTTAGAGGCTACCTGCCAGGAACAGGAGACAAAGGCCAGCCAAATTCTTTATTATACAACAGTGACAGAACTGGAATTGACTCCCTGGGACTCTTGAACCTGAGCTAACATTTATCTAGCCCCTGCTGTGAGCCTGCTACTAAGTGCTTTACGTGTATTAATACATTTCTTCCTCACAACAACCCTGTGATGATGGTACCATTGTCTCAATTTTACAGATGAGGAAATTGAGGCACAGAGAGGTTAAGGAACCTGCTCAATATCACATAGTAAATGATGGAGTTGGGATTTGAACTCTGGCTCTCTGGCCCCAGGAGCCTGTACTCTTGATCAGTACTCTCCAAATACTGTATGTTGAGCATTGACTATGTGCTAGTGTTATGCAGGTGTTATCTAATTCTTATAGCAGTGCGATTTTTGTTTTTGTTTTTTTTTGTGTGTGAGGAAGATCAGCCCTGAGCTAACATCCGTTGCCAATCCTCCTCTTTTTGCTGAGGAAGATCGGTCCTGGGCTAACATCTGTGCCCATCTTCTTCCACTTTATATGGGATGCCGCCACAGCATGGCTTGACAGGCGGTGCGTCCGTGCACGCCCGGGATCCGAAGCTGCAAATCCCGGGCCGCCGAAGCAGAGTGCGCGCACTTAACTGCTTGCGCCACCGGGCTGGTGCCTAGCAGTGCTGTTTTTAAGTGAGGGCAGAGCTCCGTTTGGCTTCAAAGCCCATTCCTTCTGCACTGCCCTGCCTCCCCTAGCAATAGCAAACTTGAAACAAGCAATCCTGGAGTTTGAAAGGACAGTGTCATAGTAGTGAAGAGAGAATACGGCTTCCGAAAGGGGTGGTTTACACGTTAAGTGCTGAAGGATATTCAGAGGGTAAAACTGAGAAAGGATCCTTGTATTTCTTAATTATGAGGTCCCTATTAGAGATGAGTGTCAGTAAAGTGAGGAGGCCAGTGCCAGGGTACGAAGGATTGAATGGAGGAGTGAAGAGTGATTTGACTATGGAAGAGAAGAGGAAGGAGAGTAGTTTGAGAGAATGGCAGAAATAAGGAAGAGATATATTTTTAAATTTTGTTATGGAAGCTTTCAAATATATAAATAAAATAAGAGTAGTATAATGAACTCCATATACCTATCAACATTCTGCTATTCTTATTTTATCTATCTCCCCACTGCATTTTTTTCTGGAGTATTATTTTGACCTTTTTATTTTGAACTAATTTTAGACATACAGAAAAGTTGCAAAAATGGTACAGTTTCTGTATATCCCTCACCCAGCTTCCTCTAATGTTACCATGGTGCATAACTATAGTACAGTGATCAGAACCAGGAAATTAACATTGGTACAACACTGTTGACTAAACTACTTTCCTTATTTGAATTTTATCAGGTTTTCCACTAATGTCCTTTTTTCTTCCAGGATCTTACCCAGGATCTCACATTGCATTTAGTTGTTATTTTTCCTTAGCTTCCTTCCATCTGTAATGGTTCTTCAGTCTTTCCTTGTCTTTCATGATTTTTTCTGAGTGTTTTAAAGCAAATCGCATACATATCACTTTACCTGTAAATACTTCAGTATGTTTCCTTAACAAGTAAGGACTTTTTCTTTGTTTTCTTTGTTAATAATTCCTTAATATCATCTAGTCTCTCTTCACCTTCTCACAATTTTCTAAAAGAAAAAGTGTTTTTACAGTTGTCCAAATCAGGATCCAAACAAGGTCAACAAATTGTATTTGGTTAATAAGTCTCTTAAGTCTCTTTTTATATATCTGGTCTCCTCTTTTTAATGTAATTTATTTGTTTAAATTCAGTCATTTGTTTTGCAGAATTCTCCACTTTCTGTATTTGGCTGATTATATCCTTGTGGTATTTTTAGTATGTTCCTCTAGCCACATATTTTCTGTAAACTCTAAGATCTAGAGATTTGACTATATTCTGGTTCATTTTAGCTGGGGAGGGCAGGAATAGAAAAGAACTTAGGTGGCCCCTAAAATTAGGAGTGTTTGTTTTTTAACTTTTTATTAAAAAAAATTCAAACATATTCAAAAGTAGTTTGGTAAAATGGACCCTCATGTACCCAGCCTTCAATAATTATCAATTTACGGCCAGTCTTCTTTCTTCTATAGCCCTACCCACTTCCCTTCTATACTAATTTGAAGGAAATCCCAGGCATCATTAGTAATGATTTAGTAAATATTTAATAACTGTCTCTAAAAGATAAGGATTCTGTTTTTAAAGAACATAACCACAATATCATTAGTACATCTGAAAAATTAATAATTCCCTAATATCAAATATCTTGTCAGTGTTCAAATTTCCAATTATCTCCTAAATGTTATACTTTTATGATTTAAAATTTGGCTTACTACCTATTTTTATAAATAAGGTTTTATTGGGACACAGTCACACTTAATTGATTATGTATTGTCTTTGCTTTCATGCTATAGCAGCAGAGTTGGGTAGTTGCAACAGAAACTGTATAGCTCTCAAAGCGTAAAGTATTTACTATGTGGGTCCTTTGTAGAAAAAAATTTAGTGACCCCTGATTTAGGCAGTCATCTTTTAGAATAATGAAAAATAAGAAAAAATGTTTTTTTTATTTACCTTCATTTTAACCCCTTCTAGAGATCTTAACATTTCCTTGTGTAAATCCAACTTTTCTTATAATATCATATTCCCTCCTGAAGATCTTCCTTTAACATTTCTTGTAGTGCGTTTCTCAGCTTTTGCTTGTCTCAAAAAAAAGTCTTTATTTTGCCTTCATTTTTGATGGCTATTTTTGCTGAATTTAGAATTCTGGGTTGACAGTTTTATTCTTTCAGCACTCTAAAGGTGTCTCCCTTTTCTTCTGGCTTATCTAGTTTTGGGTGAGATGTCTCTTACTTATCTCTGTTCCTCTGAATGCAATGTCTTTTTTCTCTGGCTGCCTTCAAGATTTTCCTCTTTATCTTTGGTTTTCGGTAGTTTGAATGTGTCTAGGTTTGTGGATTTCGGATTTTGTTTTGTCTTTAGGTATTTATCTTGATTGGGGTCCTCTGGGCTTGAATCTGTCATTTGATGTCTTCCATTATTTTGGGAAAATTTTCAGCCATTATCTTTTCAAATATCTCTTCAGATCCATTATCTCTCTCTTCTTTGGGATTCCAGTTATGTACATATTAGACCATTTAGTATTGATCCACAGCTCTTGGACACTCTATTCTGTTTTGTGGATTTTTTTGTTTTTTTCCAGTTTTATTGAGATATAATTGAGATATAACATTTTATAAGTTCAAGGTATATAAATAATGATGTGATACATATATTTTTTCTTTTTCACCAGCTTCAAATTCTTCTCCTATTACCTTGTACTTGGGGTGTATGCTAGGTTGTCCCAATGTTTTTCTTAATGTTCCTGTTCCACACTCAGCCTTTTGCCTTCCCTTTGCCTTTGCATAAAATAGTGGATCTCTCTCCAAGCTCTAGCCCCTCCCTTAGCAGTAGACTGCTATTGCTTGTTACTACATATTTGCTAGCCTGGTGGTGGGGACCCCGGGTGGGGGGGATTCTTTGTTGTCTTGATCCAGCCTCGGCCTTAGGTAGGCCGTGGGTCCCTGGGTCTCCTGGGCGTGACTTTCTCAGTGATCCTGTCTCTTCCCCAGCTGAAGGAGACTAATGGTCCTCAGGATGGTTTCCTACACCTCCCCCAGGAGTAGAGAGATTTGTCTTTTCTTTTTCCCCAGCTACAATGGTTCTTCACCTGTGCCCTGGAGACAACAGAGTCTGCTGGTCTTCCCCCAGCAGCTTTTTTTTTTTTTTTTTTTTTTTTAAAGATTTTATTTATTTATTTTTTCCCCCCAAAGCCCCAGTAGATAGTTGTGTGTCATAGCTGCACATCCTTCTAGTTGCTGTATGTGGGACGCGGCCTCAGCATGGCCGGAGAAGCAGCGCGTCGGTGCGAGCCCGGGATCCGAACCCGGGTCGCCAGCAGTGGAGCGCGCTCACTCAACCACCAAGCCACGGGGCTGGCCCCCCCCCAGCAGCTTTAAAGCCCTTTTTCTGTAGGGGAGAAAAGTCTCAGCGGGCCTCTGTGCTTTTCTCAGAAGTGGCAGCTGCTCCCTTCCCCCACACCTGGACCTAATGGAAGTCTGTAGTGAAGAGCCTGCAAGTGGGTGTGAACTCCCTGGTGTCTGATGGTTCCAGGGGCTCTGCACTCTCATACTAGTCCACAATTGGCCTTTAGCAATTCATTTCAAATTTTAGCTGAATTCTTAACCATCTATGTGGTGCTTAGTGTCATGGTTATCTTGTGCTTTTGCTACAAATGAGCCAGTGCTCATGTCCCGTCTCTTTTTGGAAGCATCTGTCTTGCCTTCGATTTCATGCAGGCTGCTTGGTTGTGCTACAGCCTCAGCTCTCTGATGGGTTCAAGGAAAGTTAGATTTTGTAGTTTATCTAGCTTTTTCTCGTTCTGGTGGGAGAGATGTTCTTTCTAGCTTTCTGCATCCTAATTGGAAGTCAAATTACCGTGTTGTAAAATCACCTTGACATAGTTGCTCTCTGTGTGGTTGTGTATTTAATTCAACATACAGTAGGTTCATTTGTTTCATTTTTCTTTCAGTTTTAGGGACTGCTTTTAAATTTTAACTTTGTTTCATAATTATGTGAACTATTTATGTGATTTCAAGTCATATATACAGAACAATGTGTATTCAAAGAAGCCTAGCTTCTCTGCCTGTCTCCTCTACTTTATTCCCTCCTTTCCTCAATAGGAAGCCTCTTTTTTTAAAAAAAAAATCATACGACTTGTTTCTTACATTACATATGACTGAAGTCACATTATATGACCTATTTCTTATACATTTCTTACATTTAAAAGATAACATTCAGACATGTATATATATTTGTATTCCCTTTTTTTCTAGATAAATGTTAGTATATATACAAACTTTTCTCCACATTGCTTTTTTAATACTCTGTAATAGTTCTTAGGGATATTCCCATTCCTTCTTACAGCTGCATAGTACTCCATTGTGTGGACATATCATACTTTATTCGACTAGTCCTCTGTTGATGTGCATTTGGGTTATTCTCAGGTTTTTGCTTTTACAAATAGTGTTGTAATGAAGAGCCTTGTGTATATGTGTTTTTGTATTTTTGCCACTTTAGACTCCTAAAAGTGGCTTTGCTGAATCAATGGGCGATCCACATATAAATTTGCTAGATATTGCCAGATTCACCTTCAATCGTGTAGTACCATTTTGCATCCCCACCAGCAGTGTGTGAGGGCTCTGTCCCCTCAGCTTCACCAGCAGAGTATGTTGTCAAACTTTTAGATTCTTGCCAGTCTAATAGCTGAAAATTTTTATTTCAAGTAGTTTTAATTTGCATTTCTCTTATTAAGAGTGTGATTGAGAAGTTATTTTTTGCAAGTTCTTTGAACAACCTTATTCCTAAAATTTCAGTGTACTGTCTTGTGTTTCATTTCCCTGCAACTGTTGCCCACTAAATATTGTGCCCATTGGGCCAAAAACCATATGAAAAGAGATTGCTTCTGTTTTCTTAGGGATTTGAAGATTCCAGAGTTTCAGTTGTAATAATCAAATTTGCAGGTGAACATGAGTTTAAAAGTTTGCACTTCACTTTGGAAATGTTATTGATCTGTGGTTGCCAGGTAACCTGGTAAAAAGATTGTAGTTCAGGATGTATTTTGCTATTTCCCTGTTCTTCCCTTTCCCTTTAGGCTTCACCTAATGTTCCTTTTTAGCCAGCAGAGGCCACTAGAGCCAACTAAGGACCAGAAGTGCAACAGAATTGTGGCTGTGCTATGATAGGATTGCTGAAAGGTCACTTTTTAATAGCTCTGCAATCTTGCTAGTTTGTGTCACGTGAAGATTTCATGCTTGAATGAAACCAAATATTTGAGGGCAAGAATGTGTCTATGCCATTTACTTTATCATTTTTTCCATCATATGCCATCTCTTTCCTTAAATGAAAAGAAATAAGCATTTGAGAATTTTAGTTAACTGCATTGTTTAATGTCTGGTGAGCTCACACCTTACTTTATAAACTGTATAAACTCTACAAAAAAACATAGTTCCTACTCTCTAGGAAATGATGATGTTTTTGAGGAATGCTGCAGTTGATTAAAGGCTTTAAATTTTTTTCTAACTCTTCTCAGTTTGCAGGCCTTTCAGATATATCCATCTCACAAGACATCCCCGTGGAAGGAGAAATCACCATTCCTATGAGATCTCGCATTCGGGAATTTGACAGCTCCACATTAAATGAATCTGTTCAGAATACCGTGGTAAGTTAGACTAGTTGAGAGAACTTCTGTTCAGTGTCATGGGACTAAATTAGCTAATAGCACTTTGTTAATTTTTGTTTGGTTCACTGATTTTCAATATATTTTATTTATTGAAATTTCAGATTCTCCCCTAGATAATAATTTGGTACAGCCTTTTTGGAAAGCAGTTTGGTTATAATGCGTATTAAGAACCTTAAAATGTTCAAATTTTTTTAAGCTGATAATTCTGCTTCTCCAGATATAGTATAAGGAAAAATTTCAAGTAAAAAATTATTTTTAAAAATACAGAAAAATGTAAATGTAAAAAGACGTTCATTACAGCATTCTTTATAATGGGAAAGTTGAACAACGAAGGGATAATCGTTAAATTATGTTACATCTATGTGGTGGAATGCTAAACAACCATTAAAAGTCGTGTTTACAAAGAGCTATTAAAGACATGAAGAAATTTCTAGGTGAAAAGATTAGGACAGAATTATCTCAACTATATTTTGAGAGGTTATATTTGTATTACCATACCCTTTCTCAAATGTCTTGATTTTTTTAGTCTGGCTTCTAGGATTTACTTACCAGTTAAATTGGGAATGTTGGAAATTAATTTTTTTTATTTTGGGAAGAATGTGGTAGCTAGGGAGCAGGCTAATTGGTCCTTGGGACCTCATCATGTATGAACTGAAAGTCAGATGCTGTGTTTTGCAGAGCAGATTTTAGTAGCGTTACTATTTTAGTTTCTTTAAATAACATATTAGGAGGGCCATATTTCTCTTTTACAGAGTTTTAAAAATCAAAACAGAGCTGGTGGATGTGGTGAAGAGTTATGTGTTGGCTTAGGAAGTTAGTAAAAAAAAAAGTTAATAGAAAAACCTTACCTCTCTGGTTTGTTTGTATAGTGAAGGAGTTAAACTGTAATTATAGCTCTAAAATTCAATGAAAGGTTCCCAGGAGATTGAAATAAAAGAAATTTTAGCAAATTAAGTGAGGGGGCTGCCTGGCAACCTTGGTAATCACAGTACAAGTTGTTTATGTCTTTCAGATGCGTGATCTAAAAGCTGTTGGGAAAAAATTCATGCATGTTTTATACCCAAGGAAAAGTAATACTCTTTTGAGAGATTGTAAGTATATGAGGTTTTTGAGGATTTGCTGCTTCTCACTGTACCTTATCATAAGTACTTTATAAGGCAAAGGCTCTGTGGTAATAAAACTGACATCATTTGCAGGATGAAAAAATATGTAAATGAATATGTAAATGAAAATTTTGGAAGAAGTTAAAAATTTAGAAGGGAATTTCAGAGAGTGGAAGATTTTGCATAATGTATTGTCTTTATCAATAAATATAGACTGGATATCCTCACCTGCTATAATAGACACTGTAAAAAATGTTTCTGGAAGCTGCAAACACATAGCGACTTTGTTCAGCCAAAGAGCTAACAATCTCCAAGGGAAAGGCAAAATGTTTAAATGTTAAATTAGAATAATAGCTAATACCCATTAAGGATTAACAAATTAATAGTACCTTTATTGACATTTCTGTTTTCAGAACTGTCATTTAGTCTGATGACTTCTTTCTTTGTTCAAGAGTTCTATCAAAACTGTTTGCAATAAATTATGCTCTTATTTAGAATTTATTCTTAAAAATTGTGAGACCTTTTATTTTCAAGCATTCTTGGTTATCTTAATACTCTTTATCAGAAAAATTGAATCAGTTGTTTGAGAATAGTAACAATGATGTGGTACATGAACATACCTTCTATTTTGGCAGCATTTCAGCTGTAAGATAAAGATGTCAGATATGTGGCAAATGTGCCATTACTCTGTGTGGATACTAGATGCAGCATCAGAATCTTTTTCAATATAGTACACTGTGGGTTGGAGCTGACACATGATTTGCTACCACTGGTATAGAGTGGAAAGAGCATGGGCAAATCTGAGTTTGAATAGTGGTTCCATCACTAGCTGTGTGATCTTGGATAAGACAGGTTAACTTTTCTGATGCTAAAGTTTCTTCCTCTGTTAAAGTGGAGATAATAACATGTACTTGTTGGTGAGGATTAGAGATAACACTGAATATCAACCACCTTGCACAGCATCTGGCATTTAGTAGGCACACCATAAATGGTAGCTATTATTCTAGTGCCTTCTCTCCACCCCCCACACATTATCTTGTTTAATCATTAAAACAACCTTGTAAAGTAGGCGTTATTGTGCCTGTTTTACAGATGAAGAAAATGAGTCTCAGAGAAGCTGAGTGTCTTCTCAGGATCACAAAGGCGGGAATAGAACCTAATTTTCAAGTTCAATGCCCTTTTCCACTCTACCACTGCTACCCCAAATGTGAAGATATCCTTTCAACTGCTGCAAGGTTGCTTCAGTCACAACACAGAACCAGTGTGTTAATTTGCTGATTAATGATGAATATTAGCTATGTCATATATTAAGGTCCATTCCCAAACCTTGTGGGGATAAGTAGATAGACTGGCACAAAGGATGAGCAAGTCATGGCCAAAATTTGCACTTCTGCTCTGCCCTATTATCATAGCCCTTGGCAAAGTGGCAAGGAAAAAATTCATGACTTAAAAATAATTAAAAAAAAAACCCATGAGGTACCACTTCGCACCCATTAGGATGGCTTTTATCAAAGAAACAGAAAATAACAAGTGTTGGTGAGGATGTGGAGAAATTGGAACCCTTGTGCATTGCTGGTGGGAATGTAAAATGGTGTAGCCAGTGTGGAAAACAATGTGGTGGTTCCTCAAAAAATTAAGCATAGAATTACTATATAATCCAGCATTTCCACTTGTATATGCCCAAAAGAATTGAAAGCAGGGACTCGAATAGATATTTGTGCACCCATGTTCATAGCAGCATTATTCACAACAGCCAAAAGGTAGAAACAACTCGAATGTCCATCGACAGATGGATGGATAAACAATATGTGGTATATACACCATATATGTATGGAATATTAGTCAGCCTTAAAAAGGAGTGAAATTCTGACACATGCTACAATGTGGATGAATCTTGAAGACATTATGCTAAGTAAAATAAACCAGACACAAAAGGACGTATATTATATGATTCCACTTGTATTACGTACCTAGAGTAGTCAAATTGATAGAAACTAAAATGGTAGTTGCCAGGAGCTGAGGGGGTAATAGGGAGTTATTGTTTAATGGGTTGGAGTTTCAGTTTGGGAAAATGAAAAAGTTCTGGAGATGGATGGTGTGATGCTTGCACAACAATGAATATACTCAATACCTGTACACTTAAAAGTGTCTAAAATGGTAAATTTTGTGTTATATATTTTACAACAATAAGAAAATAGTTTTAAAATACTATTACAAATTTTTTACAAATTAAAAAAAATCTTCAGTGCATTAAAAAAAGCAAGTGTGTTAATGTCAGTTGTACTTGGAATCAGTTTTTCAGTTGATAAGTTAAAAAATTTAACAAGAACATCAATAATTTTATTAGAATGGTAGGACTGATTTTTTTACATCTTTTCCAAACTTTCCACAGTAATGTCAGTTACTTATATAATTTTTAAAAAAACAATGTAAGTATGTACATATGCATACCTCTTATAGGTAAAGTTATGTTCTTGTAAAGTTAAAGTTAGAAGTGGTATAAGTACCTTTCTTTTGTATTAGCTGAGGAAGGTAGTTGTGCTCTAAGCTGTATGTTACTGAAGTGTTGGCATATTAATCACCCAACAGCTATTGATTGAGAACCACTATGCTTAGACCTGATGTTGGCAGAGGCTTTTACAGTTTTCAGAAAGCTTTCATGTTATTTGTTAAAGTTTAACCTTATGAAATTACCAATATTGGGCTGTTTTCTCACCTATAAGAACAGCAATTACATACTAGTTAAATGTAATAATTATAAAAGTGAAGCAGTGTGGCAGAGTGGAAAGAACTTTGGAGTAGGAATCAGAAGACCTAGGTTCTGGTCCCACCTCCACACCTAACTGCTTATATAAACTTGGGCAAGTCACTTTCTTCTCAGCTTAATTTTTCATATTTGCGAGATGAGCCTGATTATACTTCCCTTGTCTAATGTAGTCTCAGATTGGTGAAGTGACTTGGCTGTAGTCTTTCTGAGGGTGCTGGGTGAAGTACCTGAGTCTTTTGACTCCTTGCCCATTGGTCTATAGCATGCTGGAATGTGGCTCAGGTGGGGAGAGGGGTGATTTGTGGGATATAAGTGAGCAAAATTTAAAGGATATGTGAAGAAGGGCATTCAGAATTGGGGAGCAGGGAGGGAAAGTAGAGGGGTAGTAGAGGTGGGAAGGCTTGGGCAGACAGAGAGCCTTGATGTCTGAATTCCAAGAGTAGGAGAGGGAGATATTGGAATAAAGATAGAAAATACTACATTGTTGTTTCTTAATAATCTTCTGCCTTTTCTTGCCTTGTAGGGGATTTATGGGGCCCTTTGATCCTTTGTGTGACACTTGCATTGTAAGTACTTATATTTCTTTTCTTTGTTATTTGAGAGACTATATTTTTTTGTGGAGTTTCAAAATTGAGGGGAATTTTGACTGAATATTTCATTTAGGACTTCTATGACATATTGTACTCCTTATGTATTTAAATCTAAAAATTCAATCATCTTTCCAGATCAATTCAAAGAGTGATAGAATTAAAGATGTGAAAATTATACCCACCTCTGTTTACCAATGACTTCTTAGCCTTTTTTAGCCATTTCTGTTCAACAGACATTTGTTTAGTCTCATGCACTTCCCCATCATTAAACTGAGTTAAATATCTGTAGGTTTGAGCTCTGTTTATTTGAAAACATAATTCTTTTTAAGTCTTATTAAAAATATGAATGAGAATGAGTAAATTAGAGAGAATACAAGTGGTAGAGTTTAAAGCAAGATTATATTTCAAAGTATTATGCTTTCCATATGCATTATATGTAAAGGGAGAAGACAGAAGAAGGAAAGCAAAGTTCCATTGGAAGGGGAATATAACCACTGGTAGAGTGGAAAAAAATACTACACTAGGATTCAGTTCTGGGTTCTCATCCTGACTCTGCTATCAGCAGAGTGACTTTGGGCATTATACAAAGTTTGTGTAATGATTTTTCCCAGTTTAGAGAAAACTTTTAAATACCTTCTCTTATTTTATTCTCATAGCAAGAAGTGAATATTATTTTCCTTTTTTGACAAACCAGCTCAGGTTCAAAGAGATTGAGGACTGAACCAAGATCACATAGTCAGTGGTAGAGCTGGCATTCAACCTCAGGTTTCCTTGACTGCCCATTCTCTACTTCTGTGATAATTACACATCTCTTCCTACGTAACCTCTCTGGGTCTCCTCTTCCATATCTACAAAAGGAGTTGGTTCAGGGTCCTTTCCAGGTCTAAGCTTTTATGATTCTAAATTCAGTAAGTTTCTTGCTGGCTTCTCTACCCATTTTTTAACGTTAAGTCGAGCATATGCTAATTTAGGTGATAACGTAGAGTGCTATTTTTTATGCCTTTAATGACGATATCAAGGGAAATAATCCAGTGCCTTGATGGAAGGGTTTATATTAGAAGCTCTGAGCATATGCTTTTTGTTTTGAAGGATTAACCTTAGAGATTATGTAGTTTAACCCCACTTACTTGCCAAGAAGAAAACTGAAGTCCCAAGACATCAAGTGATTTGCTCTAGTTTACATATCTAGTGACAGAACTACGATCAGTATCTGGGTCTTCTGCCTTCTAGGCCAGTTAATGTTCTTTCCATCATACCATGCTGAAGCAATACAGATTCCATACAACAAATGATGAGTGTTGGCATTCTTTGCATTGGATTGTCAGGACTTGGGATGGAGTATGCACAACCATAGAATACAAAAGCCTGTACTGGCAAACAGCATAGCAGGGCAAGACTTACTGTGTGACTTCTCTATACTATGTAATAAGAAGAGATTGTGAGCTTGATGTTACTTATTATTTGTCTGAAAAAATAACACCAAGTCCAAGTGTTCTAAGGCTAAAATTCTAAACAGTTTACGTCTGTAAAGTTCTTAGACAAAGAGAGGATGTTTAAATGACTGTTCAACCACTCAGTTTCAAAGCAGTCTTTTAGTAATAATCTGTATGTTTTGATTTTTTAAAATCAACAACTAAATAGGTTTATAGACTGTGTCCATTTTTAAATGTCAGAACCAAAAACCTTAATCCAAGGATTACAAATTCAAATGTATCTAAGGGCTAGAGAGGTAACCTAAATGCATGTATTAGGTTAAACTGGTGACGAGAAGTCTCTTGTAAAGGAACCTGCTACTATGTCAAATGCCGCTGATTGTTGCCGTGTAGGAATGCAGGCCCAGTATTAGAAACTCTTCTGATTTTTCAAGAAAATCCAGAAATACATATTTTTATGTGAAACCTCCCAATTTTAAAATAATGTCAACCTGAATTTAAAACCATTCTAAGGATTGTATGGACCAACAACCTCATGTCTGTGAGCCTCATTTGGCCCTTCAATTTATAACCTCTGCTTAACCAAAAAAGGTCTCCAGTAATCCATTTAAACATTCCACCAAGGCCAGATGGAGCACTCCATATAGTCCTGAGGCATTGGGAATTTGAAGTAAGGGAGGCTTGCCAAATACTTGTGGCATTTTCCTTTCGTACAACCTACATATTACAGATCTGCAGGTGAGGTATAGGGTAGCTCTTGATTCCAAGTTCGAGAACCCATGCCTTAACTTTGTTGCTCTAAATAGAAGATTAGGCAATTCTCATGTCGTTTCCTTGTCACAGAATGCTTCAAAGAGGCTCTGTAGATAGCGAAAAAGATGGAGGGCCCCAGTTTGCAGAAGTGTTTGTCATTGTCTGGTTTGGTGCAGTTACCATCACCCTCAACTCAAAACTTCTTGGAGGAAACATGTGAGTATTATTAAAATGCATCATTTTTCTCTTGCTGTGTAGCATATCTTAGCTTTTTAAGGAAGTCTGGCTAGTTAGATATTTTTTAAAAGGAAAACTGAAGATAAATGAGGGCCAAAGAGACAGTTCTCTTAAAACTACTGAACGGAGATAACCTAGTTGAATTAAATTATCTTAAATTATCTGGGCTCCTTTGATAAGCTTCAGATGCTCCCTCCAGCCCCTAAAATCATAGGCAGAATTTTTTGGATTAGAAGATTATGTCCATTTTTGGGAACAGATGGTCTATAGCTTTCAACAAATTCTCAAATAGTTCTATAGACTGGAAAAGATTAAGAACCACTGTCTCAGAGGTTCAGTGGGAGAAGGAGGTCTCTAGGAATTAGAGTATCTTCTGGTGTCCTAGATGGTTGACTCTTAAGGGGTTTAAGAGGAGAGGAGGAATAGTATGGAGAGAGAAAAATTACAACATGTGCTTAATACAGAGGCCTATCCTCATAAAATAAGTGTTAGGGTATAGGTATTATGTATCTGGAGGAAGGTAACAATCTGTGATACATAAAAATCTGTGTAATAAACTGTATCATGATACAGATCAGCTATATTTATGTTCTTTATGGATGTGTGTTTTTTAGATCTTTTTTTCAGAGCCTCTGTGTGCTGGGTTACTGTATACTTCCCTTGACAGTGGCAATGCTGGTTTGCCGGCTGGTACTTTTGGCCGAGCCAGGACCAATAAACTTCATGGTCCGGCTTTTTGTGGTGATCGTGATGTTTGCCTGGTCTATCGTAGGTAAGAATGTACTTATCTCTACAATGACAGAACACACAAAAACATGAGTTAGAGATGAAGACCAGATGAGGAGCAGTGTAACTCCTAAGTCACATGTGAGTGATGTGATTCTTGCCAGTGTCATCTGTAGAACCCACTGCTCTAAGTAGGCATTGATAGGGATGATGTCCATCTTATCTGAGTTAGATATCTGGACTTCTAAGATTTAATCCTTCAATAATGGATAGGGTTGGGAAAGGAGATTACACTAGACCTAGCTCAGTCCTGGCATATAGGAGGCATAGGTGACTTGAGAAATGATTTGGGCCTTTTGCTGACAAATTAATCATAATAGAAATAATAACTAGCATGTACAGATTGCTTATTATAGGCCAAGCACTGTTATAAGTGCTTTATGTGTATTATCTCATTTAACCCTTACAACAACTTTAATAAATAAAAACTATTGTTATTATAGATGAGGAAGAGACACAGAGAAGTTGAGGAAATTGCCCTAGGACACATAACTAGTGAATAGGGTAATCAAGTTTCAAACCCAAGCAGATCATTCACCTGATCATACTCTGCTACCAGTAAGTTAAGGTATCCCAGGTTGTTAAGTATTATTATATAGTACTGTTCTGTTTCAGTAGAAAATTCTAAAGATTAGGGAGAACCTATAGCATTGGCAATGAATGCTATGTGCTCATTGTTTTTACATTCCTAAAATTCTCTTAAAATTCCACCTTGAACTGGAAGTGTTCACTAGCTTCTTATTTAATGGGATAGACAGACTGCCTAATATTTTTAAGTGCAGTAACATCACTTTGCTCTGGAACATGTTAAAAGCCAAAACGTAATCCAAAAATAAGGTCTGAGAGTGCCAGAATTGATATTCCAAAGATTGTATATTAAGCTTGGACGATTTTCCCATGGGTAAGCCCCTCATTCCCTCACTTAGAGTCTAATAATTTACCATACATGTGGTTCTAAATAGCTTAGTTATCCAGTGTCCAGGCCCATAGCAGTTCAGAAAGTAGAATCTTAGAAGAAGAGAGAGAGGCTCCTTAAGCATTCTTTCTTTAATTCAGCAAATATTTATTAAGTGCAAACTATGTGTCAGGCATTGTGCTAAGCATGGTCTCTATCCTCAGAGTTCACAATCTAGCGGAGCAGCCAGGCATGTAAACACTTAAGGGCAATAAAATGTTGCAGGGGTGAGATGGAAATCTCTGCAGGTTATAGTGGGGACACAGAGGAGATAAGTGGGCTGTTCTGCCTGTGGTGGCAGGATACCAGATGGTTGTTAAGGAAAGATTTCCCTGAAGGGTGATCACTGATGAGTAAAAAGATGAGTAGGTACTTCCTGGGTGGACAAGAGGAATGGCATCTAAAAGAGCTGATAACTTAATAAGAACAATTACTCACAAAGCACAGCAGTATGAGGCCATTTGCCATAGGATCAAATAACCTTACACAAAGATCTTTGTAAGCCTATTCAGCACAGTTCAATAACTTCTCAGAAAAGAGTAAGAAACGTCTTTTAGAAATATTTCCATCTAAAATGGTTGAAAACTTGCAAAGCTTTAGTACTTGAAACGAGCAGCCCTTAGCTGTCTGGAAAACTATGCTGTAGAATGCCTTTTTCTCTGAAGATCACAAATATAACTGAACTTTTAGTATAATTCTGTGTTCCAAACTATGCCAAGCACATTTAAGTTTAGTAAATGTTAGTGGTTGTGACAATCTTATTGTATTAAATATTCCTTCTTGTTCTGTTCTGTTTTGTTTAGCCTCTACAGCTTTTCTTGCTGACAGCCAGCCTCCAAATCGCAAAGCCCTTGCCGTTTATCCTGTTTTCTTGTTCTATTTTGTTATCAGTTGGATGATTCTCACCTTCACTCCTTAGTAAATCAGAGAGTGGAAATTAAAAACCAGTGAATTGAAGGCTCATCTGAAAAATGCAATGGAGCTTTGCCTCTGGCCCTCTTTTGTCTAGTTTTGGAAGTATTTGGTAACTGGGTATCTGAGGAGATTAAAAGGGAGCCATGAAGCACCGTTGCCACTTATGTAAGGAACTGATGTTTGAAAGGTTGTTCTTTTCCTCTTAATGTTATTTCTTTAAGATACATGTGCATAGTACACACAGTATAATGTCTTCTTAAGGCATGATGGAGTCACCATGGTCCATTTGGGTGACAACCAATGACTCGAAAGCACATGGATGCATCCTATAAGTTGAATAGAGTTGGTAGCTATATTTTCAGTTTTGAGAATACCAGTTCAGGTGCAGCTCTTAAACACATTGCCTTATGACTGTTAGAATATGCCTCTCTTATGAATAAGAATGGATAATCTGTATCCATTTTCTTTTATTACTCTCTTCAGCTTAAAAAGGCAATGACAGAGGTTGGGAGGGGGATTCATAGATGTGAGAGGAGAAAACATGCATTAACCAATATTCAGATTTTGATCAGAGAAAGTTCTGCACTTGTTGCTTTAAAAAGAAGCAAAGGACATCTAAAGAATCAGCTTCTTGAGTCTTTCTGTGTAGTCACCTTTCTGCCATGCCTAACAGCACCTCAGTGACACTTTAGTTTTTAATCTTACTCCCTAGCTCTGAATATGCAGGCTAAGGTGTTAGTAGTCAATATGTCGTTTTCCTTTGACTGAAGCTCTCAGTGGGCCAACGCTTGAGCTTATCCAAGTAGAAGACCTCAGAAATTTAGATCGGTAGGTCCCTAATTCATATTATCATGTGGGCACCTTCTCTTAAGGGTAGAACGAGGCAATTTAGATACAGCATAGCTATAAGGAATTCTTCGTTATTCTGTGTTGTAGCCTGGCTTTTAATTAGAGAGTAAAGCTAAATCAGAAGCCTGCATTTAGCCTTCATGTGAACATGGAGGGATTTAATGTTCTGATGGCTGATTCACAGAACAACTAGACACATGACGTAAGATAAGTTGGGTTTACAGCTGCTGCCTTTTCATAGTGGGCTTAGCGGTTTTTTCCATGAGATGTGTTTTTGGGTTGGGGAATAGCAATTTATTTTCTTGATTTTAGACTTTATTTGTAAAGCTAATTAGCTTTCCTTTAGACAAGTACTTTTTTTGCACATGTGCAACCTACTTGTATTCTCACCTATTTATGCACACAAGTGTGAAGACTTTTCAGGGAGCAGAGTATCTGAGACAGGCTGATTCTGAGCTAAACAGGGCTCCTTTAAGGTAATATGAGCTGCTGCCTTCTATAAATTACACATTGGAAGAACTCTTAATAGACAAAGATTAGGAGTCAGGCAGAAAACATTCATTGTAAATATACAGTTACCTATAAAGATAGGAATTTCTTTTTTGTGTGTGTGTGAGGAAGATTAGCCCTGAGCTAACATCCATTGCCAATCCTCCTCTTTTTGCTGAGGAAGATTGGCCCTGGGCTAACATCTGTGCCCATCTTCCTCTGCTTTATATGGGACGCTGCCACAGCATGGCTTGACAAGCAGTGCGTCAGTCCGTGCCCGGGATCCGAACCTGAGAACCCCGGGCTGCCGAAGCGGAGCGCATGAACTTAACTGCTACGCCACTGGGCTGGCCCAAGATAGGAATTTCTTATTCCACATTTTTTCTTTATCGTAAAATTTAAATATTTATTCATTTCTGTATTTAAAGACTACCTACACATAGATATATAATTTTAAAAACCTATTTTCTTCATATCCAGATTAACTAAGTGAACAATACCAGGACAAATTGGTTCTTGGAATGATGCTCGATTACAAATCATTACAAAGTTGGTCCTCTCTGTCCCAACCTTGTCCAAAGTTTTTGGTTATATTTTTGTATTTATTTCAATTTCCCTTTAAGATTTTAAAATAAACCCTATGAAGTCAAAGCCAATGTTTCAGTCTTGAATTGGTAAAGAAAATATTTTGAAACTGGTTCTAATTTTGAAATTGGTCCTAAATTATCATCCATTTCCATTGTCTGAAATTTTCTAACTTCCCACTAGAAATATCTCTGTTCCAAAGTTGTTTCATAATCTGTCCCAATGATTATAATTTAAAATTAAAGAAATAATTATGCTTCTCAAAAGGGAATTAAGTCTTCACCGAATTTTACTCAGGCTAAATATTTGGTCAGAAATTCCTAAGGCCACAACTTTGGGGTGGGGATGGAGGGTGTGTGTGTGTGTATGGGAGCCTGATATACATATTGGGTGTTAAGGCAGCTTGTTCTGTGTATTAATCTGTTGCTCTTGGGTGACTTAGAGAATGGTTTTATTTGATTTAAATGAAGGTGGGTAAAATGGAGATTTAATTATCTTTCTGAAAATGAGTGGTTAGTTTGAAGGTATAAATAAATATTTTCTTAATATATGCAAAAAAGTACATTGCTTTCTGTGACAGAAGACCTGAGTATCTGAAAGTTGTAACCCTCAACACAGCTTTCCCTGATTTGCTGCAAAGGCACATGGCTAATTATAGAAAAGAGGACTAGAAGGGGGGGACCTCTAACAAAGGAAACCCTGTTGCAGGAATTGGGAAGTTTCATGCTTCAGATGAAATTCAAGCGTGTGAGCATCGTTCCCGAATGTGGTAAATCGCTGCCATCATAGCTTATCACTTGCTGCTCCTACTTCTGAGACTGAGACTTCGTTGTCATATTCGTTAGCAATAGGAAAGGTGAAGACTGGAATTAATCACTGTCCAGATTATAAAAACTCAATTGATGCGAACATATTTGAATGTGCAGTGTAATCTTAAAAGTCAATCATTAATCATCAAGTCTTTTGCCTCTTAAGAGTCTTATTACATAAGTTGAATTAGATCTTTTCATTGTGGTGGGGTTTTTCTGTTGTTGGGCAAGGTGGGGTCACAGGGCATCAGACTGGTAAGCATTTTACTGTCTACTATATTTGTCTTTTTATAAAGTATCCTCCAAAATGTGGTTAGAAGGCTAGCAAGCCTGTATTTGAAGATTTAATTGTGTACTTTATATATGTAACTACTTCCTGTATTTGGACTTCCTGTTTATTCCTGGAGATGAAAATAAAAATCTCCTGTCATTTCAAATTCTTGAGTAACATCAAGTCGTTGGAATTGATCTAAAGCCTATCATGATATGATCAGATGTCCATTGAATGCAGCTGTTTTATTCCAGAGTGAAATACTAAAATTGTGATTCTTAACTAGACTGTTAATTTCTGAGACAATTTGGATAGAAATAAATGTGTGAATGTTAATCCCTGTATGTAAATTAGAAATACTTTTATAGATTCTGTGGGCTTTTATTAAAAATAAAGAATTTCTAGGAATTTACTTAGGCCATAGGATGGTCAAATAATAATAATGACAATAACATTACTACTAATAATAGCTAACATTTATTGGGCACTTACTGTGTGCCAGGAACTATTCTATTTTTAAAAAAAATTTTTATAACAGCTTTATTGAGATACACTTTACCATAAAATTCACCCTTTTAAAGTGATGTACAATTCAGTGATTTTTTTCCAGTATATTCACATAGTTGTGCAACTATCACCACTATCTCATTTTAGAATATTTTCATGACTCCACAAAGAAACCCCATAGCCATTAGCAATCACTTTCTTTTTTCCCTGTTCTCCCCAGCCCCTGGCAATCACCAGTCTGCTTTCTGTTTCTGTTGATTTGGCCAGGCACTATTCTTAAATGCTTTTCATGCATCTCCTCTAATCCTCAACCTAAAGTGCTACAGTTCTTATTTTACAGGTAGACAATAGAGGCAAAGAAAGGTTAAGCAAATTGCCCAAGGTCACACAGTAAATTGATTTAAAAAAGGAAAACACATTAGATGAGAGCATAGTAGGACACAGTTTTGAAGTTTTGAATTGCATTGTTATGTATATGAAATGAATACACCCTATACCCAGGGCATGTTCCCTCTTATTAACTGTTACATCCTACAACTGACTGGAGGTAGATAACTCTTGTTCTTTTCTTCTGAGTAATAGAACAATATTATTAGCATCTGAGAAAAACACAAGAGCAGTTGTACATTGGGAAGGGTTAGGTTTGCTGCCCTCATCCCTTCTTGAGCCTCTTTTCTCCCCTCCCCTCTCCCCACCACCACACACGTATACCCCTCTCACTTTTTCTCAGTCTTAAGAATCAAACAACTTCTGCCTCTTTCGTTTTAATTCTCCCGGAGGGATGGTTAATGCATCAAAATCTAACTTGTCTATTTAGGTGTTTATATTCAAGGGATGTATCTGGTCGCTTATAGTACCAACTACATTCCTAAGACCTCAGAGAGCAGTAGTGTGAGAATAGAATACCTTTTTATTTGGGTTAAACTAAGTGGGGGGGAGAAAAAACAGAGTAAAGGCTTTGCCTTAATGAAGTCAGTGTTCCTTGGTAGGAAGTGGCCACACGCTGCTCTTGTTCACTCTCTTGTCTTTTTCAGAGCCTTTGTGCTCTGTGCCATTCTTGGTCCTCTTCGATAGTTCATTTTAATTCTGATCTTTCCTATAAATAATGAACCTGTGAAAAGAATAAATCTGTCAAATGATTTGTGAATATTAAATGTGAAAATAAAAAACACTGGAAAAGGAGAATTTGTGTGTGCCTATTCCTGAGCTGAAAGGCATGGAAATATTTGCTGCATACTGTTTTCAGATATAATATTTTGTCATCAGACAATATTGAATTCTGTGTAGAATTGCACAGGTGGCAAGTTAGAAAGGGAAGTCACATTTACTGAGTAAATAACATATACCAGTCACTATATTAGCTGCTTTATAAACAGTATCTCCTCTAATCACAGCAGCCTTTTGAGGTTGGTGGTATTATCCTAATCTCAAAGTTGAGGAACCTGGGAACTCAGGGAGGTTAAGTAAATTGCCCAAAGTCACATAGTGGTGCAACCAGGATTCAAACTCAGGTTTTATGACTCCATAGTCTCTTTTCTATATCAGTTCCTTGCCAAACTAAAATCATACCTACCCACTTACATGAAACTAAATCAGGTCAATCAGGCAGCTTAGAGCGTGATGAGAAACTGGGTTTTCAGCCTTCTGCTGGAGACTGCCTGTTCCTGCTCTCGGTTTACAGTCTATTTGGAGAAACCAAATTCCCCAGCCCCCTATGCACATAATAGTTGAAATATGTCATGGTTCTTATTTTTGGTACCACATAAGATACCAGAGAAATCAATAAGAACAGGAGAAAATCTTTGAAGTATTGGGAGAATTTATATCATCCAAGAGAGGAGGAGGAAGAGCATTCTAGATGGGAGAGAATACTTATGAGCAAAGGTTAGAGGGAACAAGCAAGTCAGTAAAGCCATCTGTGTGCATATGTGAGAGTGTGGCACATTGTCCTGTACATAGTCACAATGCTTTGTGATACTTATTTTTCTAGCTACCTTTATATATTTTATTTCACTCTGCCAGGTGGTAAAGCCTCTAAGCTTATTTTATAGCTAAGGAAATAGGCTCAGAGATGTGAAGTAATATGACTTGGGTTACAAAGCCAGTCTCAAGAACACAATTGGAAAGTTGTTCTTCGTGTTAGTACGATCCTTTTCTAATGGTAACTCAATATTAAAGTGAATTCAACTGAATTGGGAAAATAAAGTTAGTTGGATAAGATGAGACCAAATTATTGAGGGTAGGTATTGAAAACTAGGAAATGGTGAATTAAGGTCCTACTGTGGTAGGAAATAGGGCATCTTCAAAAGTTCTGGAGCAGAGGAATATCAAGTGACATCAAAAGAATAAATGAGGGCATGTTGAGAAATTGGATTGGGAGGGGGGTAGAGGGAAGAAAGGAGTGCCAATATATTTCTAACCTGTAGGCCTGGAAGAATGGTGTGTTTCTGAGAACAGTTGTGGAGGTGCTGAGTTTGGCTATCAACATGGTCATATCCTACAGACAATGAGTCTGGAAAGTAGTAAAGTCATAGCTAAAAATGTAAATTTGAGGGCTGGCCCCGTGGCTTAGCGGTTAAGTGCGTGTGCTCCGATGCTGGCGGCCCGGGTTCGGATTCTGGGCGCGCACTGACGCACCGCTTCTCCAGCCATGCTGAGGCCACGTCCCACATACAGCAACTAGAAGAATGTGCAACTATGACATACAACTATCTACTGGGACTTTGGGGGAAAAGAAATAAAAATTATAAAAAAAATGTAAATTTGAGCTTACAAATGTGATGCATGTTGAGAGAATGTGTTGTTTCAGACAGTCTTGATGACAACTGTAGTTGGTAGGTGATAGGACTATGAAAAGGAACCAGAAGCATGAGAAGCAAGGAATGAAGCTAAAACATGTCATGGATTTCCACATGCTACCTTAATCTTATACTAACACTATGAGGTACTAGCCCCCTTTATCTGCGATTTCAGTTACATGCAGCCAACTGTGGTCTGAAAATATTAAATGGAAAATTCCAGAAATAAAAAAATTCATGAGTTTTAAATTGTGCACCGTTCTGAGTAAATGATGAAATCTCATGCTGTGTAGCCTGTCCTGCCTGGGGTGTGAATCATCCATTTGTCCAACATATCCAAGCTGTATATGCTACCCACCCACTAGTCATTTAGTAGCCCTCTTGGTTATCAGACCTACTGTGGAGTATCACAGTGCTTGTGTTTAAGTAACCCATATTTTACTTAATAATAGCCCCAAAGTGCAAGAGTAGTGATGCTGGCAATTCAGATATGCCAAAGAGAAGCTGTAAAGTGCTTCCTTTAAATGAAAAGGTGAAAAAATCACTAATTATCAGGGAAATGCAAATCAAAATTACAATAAGATATCACCTCACGCCCGTCAGAATGGCTATAATTAACAAGACAGGAAACAACATGTGTTGGAGAGGATGTGGAGAAAAAGGAACTCTCATACACTGCTGGTGGGAGTGCAAACTGGTGCAGCCACTATGGAAAACAGTATGGAGATTCCTCAAAAAATCAACGATAGAACTACCATATGATCCAGCTATTCCACTGTTGGGTATTTATCCAAAGAACTTGAAAACACCAATTTCCAAAGGTACATGCACCCCTGTGTTCATTGCAGCCTTATTCACGATAGCCAAGACTTGGAAGCAACCTAAGTGCCCATCAAGGGACGAATGGATAAAGAAGCTGTGGTATATATACACAATGGAATACTACTCAGCCATAAGAAACGACGAAATCCAGCCATTTGTGACAACATGGATGGACATTGAGGGTATAATGCAAAGTGAAATAAGTCAGAGGGAGAAGGTCAAATACCGTATGATTTCCTTCATTAAGTAGTAGATAATAACAACAATAAACAAATACATAGGGACAGAGATTGGATTGGTGGTTACCAGAGGGGAAGGGGGGAGGGAGGTGGGTGAAAGGGATAATTCGGGACATGTGTGTGGTGATGGGTTGTAATTAGTATTTTGGTGGTGAACATGATGTAGTCCGTGCAGAAATAGAAGTACAATGATGTACACCTGAAATTTTTACAATGTTATAAACCAATGTTACTGCAATAAACAAAAAATTAAAAAAAAATAAATAAATAAAAGACTTACCACACACAAAAAAATAAATAAATAAATGAAAAGGTGAAAGTTCTCGACTTAATAAAGAAAGAAAAAAATCGTATGCTGAGGTTGCTAAGATCTACAGTAACTTTTATTATAGTATATTGTTACAATTGTTCTATTTTATTATTAGTTGTTGTTAATCTCTTACTGTGCCTAATTTATAAATTAAACTTTATCATAGGTATGTATGCATAGGAAAAAACATAGTATATATAGGGTTTGGTACTATCCATGGTTTCAGGCATACACTGGGGGTCTTCGAATGTATCCCTCACAGATAAGGGGGGACTACTGTAGTTACCCTAATTTTTACAGAAGAGGAAGCAGTTTGGATTCAGTAAGTGGCAGCTGGAATGTGAACATAGCTCTGTCTTAACTCCAAAGCCTATGTACTTCCTGCTATGCTGTGCTACCCTTACAGAAAGTTTTATACTCTGAAAGCCTGGGGACAAGTGCCTTGCATAAAGTAGGTGTTCAGGAAATGTGTTGAGTTAGTTAAAAGAAAAGTGGGTGGTAAATAAGTATTGCATGCTGAGTGTGGGGGCATGATGAGAAATACAAATTGAGAAAAATGTATTTGGCTAGAAGGCTGCAATCAATTACACTGATTGCATTAGTGGTCCCAATATTTTACCCCTCTCTGAAGCCCTGCCCTTTGCCATGTGACTTTGGAGTTCTTCTTAGTAAAAGGCAGAACCTGTTCCCCCACCCCTTGTTTCTAGGTGGACCTGTGGCTTGCTTTGCATAATAAAATTTGTCAAAAGTAATGGTGTGCCAGTTCTGACTCTGAAACTTTAGGCTTTGTGTGTTTCCATTTGTCTCTCTTGTTTCTCTGCCATCTCTGTGAGAACATGCCTGAGTTAGCCTACTGGACATATCGCACAGAGCCCAGTCATCCCAGCCATAGCCGTCCTAGATTAGCCTACTGCCAACTGACTGCCAGACAAATGAGTGAGCCCTCTGAGACTAGAAGAACTGCTCAGCTGTACCCAACCTAAGCTGCTAACCCACAGACTCAAGAACTAAATAAATGCTTATTATTTTAACTTACTGAATTTTGAGTGGTTTGATATGCAGCATTATAGTGGCAATAGATAACTGGATACAAAGACCTTTTTTTTTGTTTTTTCATTTTTAAAGAAGTTTCCAAAGGTAGGAGATGGAGGCACTGAGTATTGGTTCCTTATTTGTAGAGTCATATCAGGCACAGAACATTAGAGATGAAAGGAATTTTAGAGATAATTGACTCAGTTTGCTCATTTTACCAATGAAAAGCTGAGGCCCAGAGAGGAAAAGCTACTTACTCAATGTTATTTGAAGCAGCCAGAATAAAACCTAGTTTTCTTATTTTCCAGTCCACTGGTCTTTCTATAACATGAGAAAGTAGTTTAGCTAAAACCTAATGCAAAAAGCAAAACAAAACAAAAAAACCAACAGTTTTTTTGTCAGTGGATATGTCCATATTTAACAGTGAAAAAAGAAGGAGCTCATGAGAAAGAGTGATAGGCTCCAAGGAAAGCAGTTTATTGAGGGAGCAAAACTCCCCAAAGGAGGTGGAAAGGACTGTGATTCAGAATATAGTTGGTAGATTTAGCTTTAGAGAAAGTAGAGAAACCTCTTGTGAGGTAGAAGGGGAGAATGAGTGGTTAGATGCATGGATGATTAAATGTTCACACATTCAAAAAGCTGGTTGATCATTACATTATGCTAGATATTGAGGATTCAAAAATAGCTGACACTGGCCCTTGCTATCAGTACTAGCTCCCAATGGAATACAGTTTTTATAGTACCAATCACATGGCATGCTGAGAATGAAGGAGAAATTGGGCCAAGGAAATAATAGGAAGTTAATGGGCAGCAATGGTAGCCACAGGCATGGGTAATATGTTGAGTGGTTGCAGTAGGCAGGAGTGGAAGAGGGACTGAAAATCACGATCAAGAGCTCAGCTAATCTAGTCTTGGCAAGCACCTTAGACTCCATTAAGAAATCTGATCCAGGATAGTAGCTATAGCTTCAGAACCAAGAGTGGGAATGTGTTACTCTCTAGCTATCATCCAAATGCTACCCTGTTCTCATCCAAACTTCTCAAAAAAACTTGTCTACACTCACGTTCACTCCTCAACCAACTGCAGTCTTGCTTCTATGCCCACTTCCGTGACACTGTTCTTACTCCTAATTTTAAGTCCTTATCTTACTCGACTGCACTGACACTTGATCATTCCCATTCCTCCAGGAAACATTTTCCTTTCTTGTCATCCATGACATCAAACTCTCCTGGTTCTCATAATAGTCTATTTTTTCTTACTGGGATCCTCCACCTGCCCCTCAAAAGTGGGTGTTCTCTCTGTCTGCTGCACTTCTCAATCTACAAACCCTCCCTAGATAGTGAAATCCACTCTCATAATTTCAGCTACAACAGTAGGCTATTCAAACTATTGTTTTTGCCTGTCCAGCATGCATTCTCATCCTTTTTCTGGTTCCTTTGGAGAATTTCTCCCTTACTCCATATGGTCCTGGTGAAAATGTCATTCATGGTGCTCTACACCCTCCCTGCCACAGGAGTAGACATGTGGCCTAGACTCAACCAATCATGTTATCTTCTTTTTTTGAACACAGCGATTGATTAAGGGATGAGTACCTGAGCCAAGTTGGGCCAATCTGAGGCCTTACTAGGCCTTTGCTGCTAGAGCTAGTAAGGAAGACTGTCTTCCTTTTGGATCATGAGTTGTAAAGATGCAGACCTGGGGTGGTCAGTGGCCAACTTTTCCACCACCTGGAGGAAGACGGCAGAAGAGAATAAGTCTCTCACAGAAAGAGAAGCTAACAGCTGAGGGAAACTTCAGGAGCTTTGAGCCCTGAATCCAGCTGTGCCTGAAGGCAGCAAGCTCCACTCTTCCTAGATGGATGGGACAATAAATTAGTTTGAGGAATTCTGATAACTCTGAAATCTCCTGTCTAGAACTTTGACATATTATTTCTAGCATGATATAGAAAGAATTGCCTGCTAGACAGTCACTTGAAAGTCCCATATGCTCTTCAAACTTGTCATGTCTCAACTGGACTTGACAGGTCACCCAAAGCCTGCTCCTCCCCCTATGTTCCTTATTTTAGAAAACAGCATCACCATTATACCCAGTTACCCAAGTTAGAAATCTAAGAATTGCCCTAAACTCCCCCCTCACTTCCGTATATTTATTCTGTCACCACTCCTGCTAATTTTACTCACTAAGCATATCTCAACTCCATCTCTTCTTCTCTATCCTCACTGCCACAGTTTGGTTCAGATCCTCATCTTCTCTTGGTTGGACTTAAGCAACAAATCACCTAAGTAATCTCCTGCTTCCATATTGCCCTGTTCAAATCTATTTGTCACACTGTTGCCAGAGTAACCTACTTTAAGTATAGATTTGACCACATCTCTCCTCAGTTTAAATCTCTCCACTGCTTCCCCATCTCCTCTAGGACAGGGCTGAAGCTCTCTATAACATGGAATACAAGGCCTTCTGTGACCTGACTCAAGCTTTCCTCTCTCACCTCATCTCACATGACCACGGGGCCTTGAATTCTGTGCTCTAGCAACAATGAATTACTTGTTCCCAAGCACACTATTTCTCACTTCCATGCCCTTGCTCAAGCTCTCTCCTTTGCAATGCCCTCCATACCCCCCTTTTCCTTTAAAAATTAGCCAGGCGTCCCCAGGCACCCAGGCCTCAGCAGCAGTGACCTCCCAGTGCCCTGGCCCCACCAGCAGCGGTGGAGTGCCCATGCCCTGCCCCCAGAGGTAGTGGCCCCAAGGTGCCCAGGCCCCAGAGAGTGACCCCCCAGTGCACAGGCCCCACCAGCAGCAGCAGTGTGCCCACACCCTGCCCCCAGAGGCAGCGACCCCCACGCACCTGGGCACCAGCGGCGGCAGCAGCCTGTCCAAGTCCTGGCCCCAGAGGCAGCAGCCCCCAGGCACCTGAGCACCAGCCGCGGTGACCTCCCAGCACCCTGACACCAGAGGCAGTGGCCCCCTGGCACCTAGGCACCAGTGGCAGTGATCCCCAAGCACCTGGGCCCCACCAGTGGTGGCAGTGCACCCATGCCCAGGCGCTAGAAGCAGCAACCCCCCGGTGCCCGGGCACCGGTGGCAGTGACCCCCCAGTGCCCCGGCCCCACCAGCGACGGGCTGTGCCTGCGCCCCCACACCAGAGGCAGCAGCTCCTTGGAGCCTTGGCACCAGCAGCTCAGGCCTGACCATACCACAGCCCCAGATTCTCTGGCTTGACTGCACCACGGCCCCAGCTGCTCCAGCTCGACTGCACCATGGCTGCAGCTCCCTTGGCTCGAACGCCCCCCGGTTCCAGCTGCTTTAGCTTGGTTGCACTCAGGCTCCAGCTGACTTGGCACCAGCAACTTCAGCCCAGCAGCACTCCAGTTCCACCTTCTTTGGCCCAGCAGTGCTGCAACTCCAGCTCCTGCTTCTTCAGCCCAGCCCCACTTCAGCTGCAGCTGCTTCAACCCACCTGCACCCAAGAACCCCCTGCTTCAGCCTAGCTGCATTCCAGTCCCAGCTGTTCCCATGCTTCAGCTCCAGCTGTTCCCACGCTCCAACACAAGCAGCCTCTGCTCAGCCATGCTTCAGATCAGCCATGCTTCAGATCCTCCATGCCTCAGCTCAGCTGGGGGCCGACCAGATCACCCACGGATTGAGGCAGGCACAGAACACACAGACCTTGACCCCCACCCAGCGGCGGCAAGAGGAAATTGTGACCAGAAATTTTCACTATGAGGGAAAATAAGCCAACACTGACAGGCACCATGCAAAAATATATTAAATCTCCAGACCAAAAGGAAAATGACAAGCACCCAGAAATCAACCCTGAAAGCACAGAAATGTATAACCTTAATGACAGAGAATTCAAAATAGCCATCATAAAAAAACTCAATGAAATACAAGAAAACACAGATAGACAATTCAATGAAATCAGGAATTTCTTCACAAAAGAGACTGAAACTATAAAGAAAAACCAATCAGAAATTTTAGAGATGAAAAACACAATAGAGAAGATAAAGGCAAATCTGGAAGCTTTAAGCATCAGGGCTGACAATATGGGGCAAAGAATTAACAATATTGAAGACAGCAATGCAGAAATGCTCCAGATGGAGGAGGAAAGAGAACTAAGACTAAAAAGAAATGAAGAAACTCTCTGAGAAATATCCGACTCAATTAGGAAATCCAATATAAGGATTATAGGTATTCCAGAGGGAAAAGAGAGGGAAAAAGGAGCAGAGAACTTGTTCAAAGAAATGATATCTGAGAACTTCCCAAACCTGGGGAAGGAGCTGGAAATACCAGTGAATGAAATCAATAGATCTCCTAAATATATCAACACGAAAGGACCCTCTCCAAGGCATATAGTAGTAAAGCTGGCAAAAGTCAATGCCAAAAAAAAAAAAAAAAAAATTAAGGACAGCTAGACAAAAAAATAATAACATACAAAGGAATTCCTATCAGGCTCTCAGCTGATTTCTCAGCAGAAACTTTACAGGCTAGGAGAGAGCGGAATGATATATTCAAAATTCTGAAGGACAAAAACTTTCAGCTAAGAATACTCTATCCAGCAAAAATATCCTTCAGATATGATGGAGAAATAATAACGATCCCAGATAAACAAAAGCTAAGGGAGTTCATTGCCACAAGACCCCCACTACAAGTAGTGCTCAAGAAGGCCATCATCCCTGAGGACAAGAGAAAGGGGATACAAAGTTTTGAACAAGGAGGAAAATATGTCGACAAAACTAGAAAAATTGCAGTAATCTATCAAAATAGATTAGCAAATACTTAATTATTAAACCAAAGATCAAGGGAAGGTAAGCAACAAGCATAAATATAACTTCATCATGTTAAACGTGAACTCACAACACAAGATGGAATAAGATGTGACAACAATAACTTAGAAGGGGAAGAGGAAAGGGATCGAATCGACTTAGTCTAAGGGAATAAGAGTCCATCAAAAAATGGACTATCACATCCATGAGATTTTTTATACAAACTTCATGGTAACCGCTAACCAAATAATCAGAACAGAATCACACACGATAAAGAGAAAACTCCCATACAGAACTACCAAACTAAATTGGTAGTCCAAAACACACAGGATGAGAAACAAAAGAAATGCAAAAGAACTGGAAAAAGAGCGATAAAATAACAACAACAAGCCCCCATATATCAATAATTACCCTAAATGTAAATGGACTGAACTCTCAAATCAAAAGACACAGACTGGTGGTGTGGATTAAAAAACAAGACCTAACAATCTGCTGCCTCCAGGAAACACATCTCAGCTCTAAAGACAAACATAGGCTCAGAGTGAAAGGATGGAAGACAATACTCCAAGCTAATGGCAAACAAAAGAAAGCAGGTGTTTCCATACTTATATTAGACAAAGTTGACTTCAAGATAAAACAGGTAATGAGAGACAAAAAGGGGCAATATATAATGATAAAAAGGACACACCACCAAGAAGACATATCACTTTTAAATATATATGCACCCAATACTGGAGCACCAAGGTACATAAAGCAACTACTAACAAACCTAAAAGGAGAAATTATCAACAACATAATAATAGTATGGGATCCTAACACCTCACGTTCATCAATGGATAGATCATCCAGACAGAAAGTCAATTAGTAAATAATGGACTAAAATGAAAAACTTGATGAAATGGACTTAATAGATATATTGAGAGCACTCCATCCAAACACAGCAAATTACACATTCTTCTCAAGTGCACATGGAACATTCCCAAGAATAGGCCACATGTTGGGAAACAAGACATGCTTCTATAAATTTAAGAAGATTGAAATCATAACAAGCGTCTTTTCCGACCATAATGCCATGAAGCTAGAAATCAACTACAAGAAAAAAACTGGAAAAGTGACAAAGATGTGGAGACTCAAAAACATGCTACTAAACAACCAATGGATCATTGATGAAATTAAAGGAGAGATAGAATCATATTTGGAGACAAAGGAAAATGAAAATACACTGTACCAACTCATATGGGATGCAGCAAAAGCGATCCTAAGAGGGAAACTCATAGCAATACAGGTCAACCTTAACAAACAAGAAAAAACCCAAATAAGCAACCTCAAACTATGCCTAACCCAATTAGAAAAAGAAGAAAAAACAAAGCCTAAAGTCAGAAGAAGGAGGGAAACAATAAAAATCAGAGCAGAAATAAATGAAATTGAAATAAAAAACAGTAGAAAGGATCAATGAAACAAAGATGTGGATCTTTGAGAAGATAAAAAAAATTGACAAACCCTTAGCCAGACTCACCAAGACAAAAAGAGGGAAGGCTCAAATAAATAAAATTAGAAATTAAAAAGGAGAAATTACAATGGATGCCACAGAAATACAAAAGATTATAAGAGACTACTATGAAAAACTATATGCCAACAAATTGGACAATCTAGAAGAAATGGCTAAATTCCTAGACTCATACAACCTCCAAAAACTAAATCAAGAAGAAATAGAGAACCTGAATAGACCAATCACAAGTAAAGAGATTGAAATAGTAATCAATAACCTTCCAAAAAATAAAAGTCAAGGACAAGATGGCTTCTCTGGAGAATTTTACCAAACATTCAAAGAAGATTTACTACCTATCCTTCTCAAACTGTTCCAAAAATTAGAGGAAGATGGAACACATCCCAACACATTCTACAAGGCCAACATCACCCTGATACCAAAGCCAGACAAAGACAATACTAAGAAGGAAAACTACAGACCAATATCCCTGATTAACATAGATGCAAAAATCCTCAACAAAATATTGGCGAACCAAATACAGCAATACATTAAAAAGATGATATACCATGATCAAGTGGGATTTATACCAGGGATGCAGGGAAGGTTCAACATCCGCAAGTCAATCAATGCGATACACCACATTAACAAAACGAGGAATAAAAACCATATGATGATCTCAATAGATGCAGAGAAGGCATTTGACAAGATCCAACATTCATTTATGATAAAAACTATTGAAAAATGGGTATAGAAGGAAAGTACCTTAACATAATAAAGGCCTTATATGACAAACCCGCAGCCAACATCATATTCGATGGGGAAAAACTGAAAGCCATCCCTCTGAAAACAGGAACAAGACAAGGGTGCCCACTCTCACCACTCTTATTCAACACAGTACTAGAGGTTCTGGCCAGAGCAATTAGGCAAGAAAAAGGAATAAAAGAAATCCAAATAGGCAACGAAGAAGCGAAACTCTCGCTGTTGGCAGATGACATGATCTTATATATAGAAAACCCTAAAGAATCCATTGGAAAACTATTAGAAATAATCAACAACTACAGCAAAGTTGCAGGATACAAAATCAACTTACAGAAATCAGTTGCATTTCTATATACCAACAACAAACTAACAGAAAGAGAGCTCAAGAAGACAATCCCATTTACAATTGCAACAAAAAGAATAAAATATCTAGGAGTAAATTTAACCAAGGAAGTGAAAGACATATACAATGAAAACTATAAGACATTATTGAGTGAAATCAATGAAGACATAAAGAAATGGAAAAATATTCCATGCACTTGGATTGGAAGAATAAACATAGTTAAAATGTCCATACTACCTAAAGCAATTTACAGATTCAGTGCAATCCGAATCAGAATCCCAATTACATTCTTCATGGAAATAGAACAAAGAATCCTAAAATTCATATGGGACAACAAAAGGCCCCGATTGCTAAAGCAATCCTGAGAAAAAAGAACAAAGCTTGGAGGCCTCACAATCCCTGACTTCAAAACATACTACAAAGCGATAGTAATCAAAACAGCATAGTACTGGTACAAAAACAGACACACAGATCAATGGAACAGAATTGAAAGCCCAGAAATAAAACCTCACATCTACGGATAGCTAATCCTCCACAAAGGAGCTAAGAACATAGAATTGAGAAAGGAAAATCTTTTCAATAAATGGTGCTGGGAAAACTGGACAGCCACATGCAAAAGAAGGCAAGTAGACCGTCTTCTTTCACCAAACACAAAAAGTAACTCAAAATAGGTCAAAGACCTGAAAGTGAGATCTGAAACTATAAAACTCCTGGAGGAAAATATAGGCAGTACACTATTTGTCATTGGCCATAAAGGGATATTTTTGAATTCCATGTCTACTCAGACAAGGGAAACCAAAGAAAAATTAAAGTGGGACTTCATCACATTAAAGAGCTTCTACAAGGCAAATGAAACCAGGATGAAAATGAATAGGCAACCCACCACCTGGTAAAAAATATTTGCAAGCCATATATCTGACAAGGGATTAATCTCCATAATATATAAAGAACTCACACAACTGAACAACAAAAATCAAATAAACCAATCAAAAAATGGGCAGAGGAAATGAACAGACACTTCTCCAAAGAAGATATACAGATGGCCGATAGGCACATGAAAAGATGTTCAACATCACTAATCATCAGGGAAATGCAAATCAAAACCACACTAAGATATCATCTTACACCAGTTAGAATGTCTATAATCACCAAGACAAAAAACAACAAGTGCTGGAGAGGCTGTGGAGAAACAAGAACCCTAATTCACTGCTGGTGGGAATGCAAACTGGCTCAGCCACTCTGGAAAATAGTATGGAGATTCTTCAAAAAATTAAAAATAGAAATACCTTTTGACCCAGCTATCCCACTACTGGGTATCTACCCGATGAACCTGAAATCAACAATCCAAAGAGGCTTATGCACCCCTATGTTCATTGCAGCTTTATTCACTATATTCACTATAGCCAAGATGTGGAAGCAACCCAAGTGTCCCTCGGCTGATGAGTGGATAAAGAAGATGTGGTATATATATATATATATATATATATATATATATATATATACAATGAAATACTACTCAGCCATAAAAAAAGACAAAATCGTCCCATTTGCAACAACATGGATGGACCTGGATGGTGTTCTGTTAAGCAAAATAAGCCAGAATGAGAAAGATAAACACTTCATGATTTCACTCATATGTGGAAGGTAAACCAACACATGGACAGATAGAACTGTTTGGTGGTTACCAGGGGCAAGGAGGGAGAGAGGTGGGCACAAAGGATGATGGGGTGCATTTATATGGTGACTGACAAACAATAACGTGCAACAAAAATTTCACAATAAAGAAAAAAAAAATCAGCCAGGCCTCACCTCATCCAGGAAGCCAACTGCCCTCCCTAATTCCTAACCCCTGCCCTATTCCACCTGGTTTAGGTATTCTTTTCTGTGCTACCATATTACCATTCATTCCTTCAATAAATATTTATTGAGTGCCTATTAAAGTGAATGAGACAGAGTCTCTGCCTTCATGGAACTGTCATTTTCTGGCCTCTTGTGGTTAAGTTCACATCTGTAACTGCATATTACATTGAATTAAGTTGAATTATACTCACCTGTTTGTCTGTCTATCCTGCTAGACCATGAGATATAAAAGGACATAAACCATGACTAATTTACCTTTTTATTCTCAGAATCTAGCCTGGAACCTGGTACATAGTAGGCACTCAATATTTGTTGAATTAATTAGACTCAGGAGGGTAATTCCAGAATACCAGGTTAGGAGGGAGTCAGGAGTAGGGCTAGATCTGATCCCTGAGGAGGAGGGAAAGAGAGCTAGGTAAAGAGATAAATTTAACTACAATGTGGAAAGCACATTAATAGATGTCTGAACAAAGGCTATAGGAGTCCTAGGATGGGGTATTTTTGTCTAATGTGTTGAGGTGAAGATGGTGGCCCATGAGGCCATTCACTCTGTATGTTAGCAGTCTTCTCTGGGACGGAGGAAGCCTGCTCCTTTGCTGTAAGGGAGAGACTATGTGCTAGACATTTAGTATATGCTTTCACTGAGTCTTCCCTCATATTAGCCCTGCAAGCTATGTATCACTAGCACCATTTTACAAATGAGAAAGCAGAGACTCTGAGGTGAAATTATTTACCCAAGGCCACACAGCTAGTAAGTGACAGAGCTGGTACTTGAGCCAGGTCTGATTCTAAAGAATATATTCAGTTAGAATAAGGTTCAATTGCATATAACAGAAAAATCTAAAACAAGAAGGATTCAAATAAGATAGAGGCTTATTTCTCTCTCATATTAAAAAGTCTAAAGGTGAGAGGTCCAGGGCTGGTATGGTGGTTCTCTGGCATCACCTGGGACCTAAGCTTCAAATTCTTGATGCCACCATCCTTAGTATTAGTTTCCTTCCAGAAAGTTACCTCATGGTCCAAGATGGTCGCTGGAGCCCAATCCATTATATCTGCATACCAGGCAGCAAGTTAGAAATAGGGGAAGACAAAAGAGAAGTTTTTCCCAGGCAAGTCAGCTCACTTTAAGCTACCTTCTTAGAAGTTAAACACAGCACTTCTGCTTACATCTCCTTGCTAGGGAGCTTAGTCACATGGGCATATCTAGCTGCAGGAGAGGCTGAGAAATGTACTCTTTCAGCTAAGTGATTGCTGCCCCAAATAAAGTTGGAGTATTGTTATTAGAGAAGAAGAAGGACTGGATATTGAGTGCAGTAAGCAATCTCTGTCATAGATATTTGTTTAAATAATTTTTAAGGATAATTTACATATAATAAAGTACTCATTTTAAATGTGCAGGCTGATGAGTTTTGACAAATGTAAACAGTCATGTAATCACCACCACAATCAAGATATTGAATATTTTCATCATCTATAAAAGTTCCTTTGTGTCCCTTTTTCAACCTCTTCCAATCCCTGGTACCAGACAATCACTGATCTGATTTCTGTCACTTCAGATTAGTTTTTCCTGTTCTACAATTTCATGTGGTCTTTTGTGTCTGATTTCTTTCACTCTGCATGTTTGTTAGGTTGATCTTGTATGTATCTGTAGTCTGTTCCTTTTTATTGCTGAGTAGTATTGCATTGGATAAATATCCCACAGTTTTATTTATCCATTCACCCATTAATGGACGTTTTGTGTGTGCTCTAAAATTCTTCACCAAAGCCACCCTTCCCATAGGCTGATTCCTGCAATGAGAGTGTGATAGGGATACTAAAGTAGGCCCATTCCTGAAAGACAGGGGACTTTTCTGATGGGTGATTTTGATTTAAGGACTCCCAGACAGCCTTGATGAACTTTTCTTAGAACTGCACTGCAGTCAAATATGCTTCCACCCAACATTCCTTCTTCCCTCTTTTCTTCAGTGGGGATCAGACCTGCATGATGGTCTGATGGCTCTCCCAGTCTCTCTTAGCTCACTCCTGATTTTCTCTCACAAGATTTTCCCTAATATATTTCATGCACATTTAATCCAGTTTTGACATCTGCTTCTCAGAGGACTCAGACTCACACAGATTATTTCCAGCATTTGGCTATTTTGAATAAAGCAACTATGAACATTTTTATTCAAATCTTTTTATGGGCTTTGGATTTATTTCTCTTGGGCAAATACCTAGGAAGGGGATTGTTAAGTTACACGGTAAGTGTATGTTTCACTTTATTAAAAATTGCCAAATAGTTTTTCCAAGTGGTTCTACCAACTTACACTCCACCACCAGTGTTGGAGAGATCCATTGTTCCACATCCTCCCCAATAATCGGTATTTCTAATTTTACAAACTTGATGTTTATAATTTTAGCCATTCTAGGACATGTGTAGTGGTATCTCATTGATTATCATAATTCTTTTTTAAAAATTATTTTATTTAGGTCACATTGGTTTATAACACTGTAAATTTCAGGTGTACGTCATTATATTTCAGCTTCTGAATAGACTGCATTGTGTTCACCACCAAAAGTCTAGTTTCCATCTGTCACCATACACATGTGCCCCTTTACCTCTTTCCCTCCACCCCCTTCCCCTCTGGTAACCACTAATCTGTTCTCTGTATCTATGTGTGTGTTTGTGTGAAAGTGAAATCATACAGTATTTGTCTTTCTCTGTCTGACTTATTTTGCTTAGCATAATACTCTCAAGATCCATCCATGTTGTTGCAAATGGCACGATTTCTTCTTTTTTATGGCTGAGTAGTATTCCATTGTGTGTGTGTGTGTGTGTGTGTATACACACCACATCTTCTTTATCCGTTCATCCATTGATGGGCACTTGTATTTCTTCCAAGTCTTGGCTATTGTGAATAATGCTGCATTGAACATAGAGGTGCACATATCTTTTCAAATTAGTGTTTTCCTGTTCTTTGGACAAATACCCAGAAGTGAAATAACTAGGTCATATGGTATTTCAATTTTTAATTTTTTGAGAAATCTCCATACTGTTTTCCATAGTGGCTGCGCCAGTTTCCATTCCCACCAAGAGTATATGAGGGTTCCCTTTTCTCCACATCCTCTCCAACACTTGTTATTTCTTGTCTTTTTATTTATTTACTAATTTTTATTTTTTAAATTTTTTTATGAGGAAGACTAGCCCTGAGCTAACATCCGTTGCCAGTCCTCCTCTTTTTGCTGAGGAACATTGGCCCTGGGCTAACATCCATGGCCATTTTCCTGTACTTTATATGGGACGCCGCCACAGCATGGCTTGACAAGCAGTGCAATGGTCCACACCCGGGATCCAAACCTGTGAACTCTGGGCCATGGAAGCAGAGCATGTGAACTTAACCATTACACCATGAGGCCAGCCCCTTCTTGTCTTTTTAATGATACCCATTCTGGCGGGTGTGAGGTGATATCTCATTGTAGTTTCGATTTGCATTTCCCTGATAATTAGTGATGTTGAACATCTTTTCATGTGCCTGTTGGCCATCTGTATATCTTCCTTTGAAAGATATCTGTTCATATCCTCTGCCCATTTTTTGATTGAGTTGCTCAATTTTTTGTTGTTAAGTTGTATGAGTTCTTTATATATTTTGGAAATTAAACCCTTATTGTATATATGATTTGCAAATATTTTCTCCCAGTTGGTGGGCTGTCATTTCATTTTGTTGATGATTTCCTTTGCTGTGCAGAAGGTTTTTAGTTTGATGTAGTTCCATATGTTTATTATTTCTTTTGTTTCCCTTGCCTGAGCAGATATGGTATTCAAGAAGATACTGCTAAGACCGATGTCAAAGAGTATACTGCCTATGCTTTCTTCTAGGAGTTTTATGGTTTCAGATCTTACTTTCAAGTGTTTAATTCATTTTGAGTAAGTTTTTGTGTGTGGTGTAAGATAATGGTCTACATTCATTCTTTTGCATGTGGCTGTCCAGTTTTCCCAACATCGTTTACTGAAGAGACTTTCCTTTCTCCATTATATGTTTTTGGCTCTGATGTTGAAGATTAGCTGTCCATAGATGTGCGGTTTTATTTCTGGACCCTCAGATCTGTTCCATTGATCTGTCTGTCTTTCTGCCAGTACCATGCTGTTTTGATTACTATAACTTTGTAGTCTATTTTGGAATCAGGGAGTATAATAACTCCAGCTCTGTTCTATTTTCTCAGAATTGCTTTGGCTCTTCAGGATCTACTGTTGTTCCATATAAATTTTAGGATTACTCATTCTATTTCTGGGAAAAATGTCATTGAGATTCTGATTGGGACTGCATTGAATCTGTATATTGCTTTACATAATATGGACATTTTAACTATGTTAATTCTTCCAATCCTTGAGCATGAGATATCTTTCCATTTCTTTATGTCTTCTTCAATTTCTTTCAACAGTGTCTTATAGTTTTCACTTTATACGTCTTTCACCTCCTTGGTTAAATTTTTTTCTAGGTATTTGTTCTTTAGTTGCGTTTGTCAATGGGATTGTATTATTGATACCTCTGCTAGTTTGTTGTTAGTGTATAGAAATGCAACTGATTTTTGTATGTTGATTTCATACCCTGCAACTTTACCGTATTCGTTAATTATGTCTAGTAGCTTTTTGGCAGATTCTTTAGGGTTTTCTATGTGTAGAATCATGTCATCTGCAAACAGTGACAGTTTCACATCTTCCTTTCCAATTTGGATCCCTTTTATTTCTTTTGGTTGCCTAGTTTCTCTGTCTAGGACTTCCAATACTATGTTGAATAAGAGTGGTGAGATTGGGCATCCTTGTCTTGTTCCTGTTCTCAGAGGAATAGCTTTCAGTTTTTTACCATTCAGTATGGTGTTGACTGTGGGTTTGTCATATATGGCCTTTATTATGTTGAGGTACTTTTCTTCTGTACCCATTTTTTACTGTGAAATTTTGGTTGTAAATTATTGTTTGTCAGTCACTATATAAATGCATCCCTCCACCCTTTCTGCCCAGCTCCAACCCTCCTTGCCCCTGGTAACCACCAAACAATTCTATCTGTCCGTGTGTTGTCTATAACCATTTTATTGAGAGTTTTTATCATAAATGGATGTTGGATATTGTCAACAGTTTTCTCTGCATCTATTGAGATGATCATGTGATTTTTATTATTCATTTTGTTAACGTGGTGTATCACATTGGTTGATTTTCAGATGTTGAACCATCCCTGCATTCCTGGATTTAATCCCACTTGATTGTGGTGGATGGTCCTTTTAATGTATTGTTGTATTTGATTTGCCAATATTTTGTTGAGGATTTTTCCATCTGTGTACATCAGTGATATTGGCCTGTAATTTTCCTTTTCTGTGTTGTCCTTGTCTGGTTTTGGTATTGGAGTATAGTTGGCTCTGTAAAATGAATTAGGAAGCATCCTGACATCTTCAAATTTTTGGAAGAGTTTGAGAAGGATAGGTATTAAGTCATCTTTGAATGTTTGGTAGAATTCACCAGAGAAGCTGTCTGGTTCTGGACTTGTTCTTTGGGAGAGTTTTGATTACTATTTCAATCTCTTTACTTGTGATTTGTCTATTCAGATTCTCTATTTCTTCTTGAGCCAGTTTTTGGAGGTTGTATGATTCTAAGAATTTATCCATTTTTTCTAGGTTATCCAATTTGTTGGTGTATAGTTTTTCGTAGTATTCTCTTATAATCCTTTGTATTTCTGTGATATCTGTTGTAATTTCTCCTCTTTCTTTTCTGATTTTATTTATTTGAGCCTTCTCTCTTTTTTCTTAGTGAGTCTAGCTAAGGGCTTGTCAATTGTATCTTTTCAGAGAACCAGCTCTTAGTTTCATTGATGCTCTGTACTGTTTTTTTAGTCTCTTTCATTTATTTCTACTCTGATTTTTATTATTTCCTTCCTTCTACTGACTTTGGGCTTTTGTTTGTTCTTCTTTTTGTACTTGTTTTAGCTATAATATTGGTTAGTTATTTGAGAATTTTCTTGTTTTTTCAGGTAGGCCTGTATTGCTATAAATTTCACTCTTAGTATCACTTTTGCTACATCCTATAAGTTTTGGCATGTTGTGTTTTCATTTTCATTTGTCTCCAGGTACTTTTTGATTTGTCCTTTGAGTTTTTCATTGATCCAATAGTTGTTCAGTAGAATGTTTTTAGTCTCCACATGTTTGTGACTTTACAGCTTTCTTTCTGTAGTTGATTTCTAGTTTCATACCATTGTGGTTGGAAAAGATGCTTGATATGATTTCAATCTTCTTAAATTAGTTGAGGCTTGCCTTGTTTCCCAACATATAGTCTATCTTTGAGAATGTTCCGTGTGTACTTGAGAAAAATTTGTATTCTCCTGCTTTGGATGGAATGTTCTATGTACATCTAATAAGTCCATCTCGGCTAGTGTTTTGTTTAAGGCCATTGTTTCTTTGTTGACTTTCTATCTGGAGGATATATCCATTGATGTAAGTGGGGTGTTAAGGTCCCCTACTATTATTGTGTTACTGTCAGTTTCTCCCTTTAGGTCTGTTAGTAGTTGCTTTATGTACTTTGGTGCTCCTACATTATGTGCATATGTATTAATAAGTGTTATGTCTTCTTGGTGGAATGTTTCTTTTATCATTATATAATGTCCATCTTTGTCTCTTGTTATCTTTTTTGGCTTGAAGTCTGTTTTGTCTGATATAAGTATGGCTACACCCACTTTCTTTTGCTTGCCACTTACTTAGAGTATCATCTTCCATCCCTTCACTCTGAGCATAGGTTTGTCTTTAGAGCTGAAATTATTTTCCTGGAGGCAGCATATTGTTTGGTCTTGTTTTTTCATCTATCCAGCCACTCTGTGTCTTTTGATTGGTGAATTCAATCCAGTTACATTTAGAGTGATTATTGATATATGAGGGCTTGATACTGCCATTTTATCTTTTTTTTTCTGGTTGGTCTTTATTTCCATTGTTTCTTTTCCCTTGTGTTTCTGTCTGCCATTTCAGTTTGGTGGTTTTCTGTGAGGTGTTTCTCAGTTTCCTCTTTTTTGATGTTTTGTGACTCTGCTCTAATTTTTTGTTTGGTGGTTACCATGAGGTTTGTATAAGAGATCTCATAGATGAGATAGTCCTTTTTCTATTGATAGCATCTTATCTCCATTAGCCTACGCAGGGTCTGTCCTTTTCCTCTTCCCCTTCTATGATTTTATTGTCACAAATTATCCTTTTCTGTTGTGAGTTTGTTACCATATTGAAGGGGTTATTGTTATTTTTGATGCTTTCTTTCCTTTTAGCCTTTATGTTATGATTAAGTGTTTACTAACATATTCTGATATAGAGTTGCAATTTTCTGATTCTGTCTGTCTATTTCTTACCTTTCTTAAAGCTTTGTAAACCTTTGCCTTTTTGTTTCAGGTAGAAGGGCTCATTTCTATATTTCTCGTAAGGCACGCCCTGTGGTGATGAACTCCCTCTGCTTTGTTTGTCTGGGAAAGCTTTTATTTCTCCGTATCTGAAAGATAACTTTGTTTGATAGTGTATTCTTGGTTGACAGTTTTTGCTTTTGTCTTTCAATATTTTGAATATATCATTCCACTCTTTCCCAGCCTGTAGAGTTTCTGCTGAGAAATATGCTGATATCTTGATGTAGTTCCTTTGTAAGTTATTTTCTTTTCTCTCCACCCTTAATATTCTTTCTTTGTCATTTACTTTTGACATTTTTAATATAATATGCCTTGGATGAGGTCTTTTTTGTTGAGATAATTAGGAGTTCTATTAGCTTCATGTACTTTTATATCTGCTTCCTTCCCCAGGTTTGAGAAAGTCACAGCTATTATTCCTTTGAATAAGCTCTCTGCTCCTTTCTCCCTCTCTTCTCCTTCTGGAATACCCATTATCCCTATGTTGCTTTTTCTAATTGAGCTGGGTATTTCTTATAGATTTTCTTCATTTTGAAAACATCTTAGTTCTCTCTTCTCCTCCAATTGAATCATTTCTAGATTTCTCTCTTTAAGCTCATTAATTCTCTCTTCCATATGGTCTGCTCTATTTCCAGTGCTTTCTACTTTATTATTTATCTCATTAATTGTGTTCTTCATTTCTAGAATTTCTATTCATTTTTTCTTTTTAGAGTTTCAATTTCTTTCAAGAAGTACTTCTTCTGTTCATTAATTTTATTCCTGAGTTCATTGAACTGTCTTTCTGAGTCTTATTGTAGCTTGTTGAGTTTCTTCATGACAGCTATTTTGAATTCTCTGTCAGTTAGATTGTAATCTTCTGTGACTTCAAGTTTGGTTTCTGGAGAGTTGTCTTTCTCTTTCTGCTCTGCCATGCTGCTCTAGTTCTTCATGGTACTTGATGAGTTGATCCTCTTCCAGTGCATTTGTGGTAGTAAACACCTTTCTTATTTGGGTAAAACTTTAGTTACTTTGGTTCTGGTCTGCTTCTGGTTGTATTTGAGAGCCTGCCCTCTCTACCTTCCACTGCCTCTGCTAGAGGCATTGTCAGTGCCTTCCTTGTGATCCTTGTGTCTCTGAGGTTGCTGGTGCCTTGCTGCTTATAATGTTGCTGTAGTCTCAGGTGTCACCACCAGTGTCACCAGGCTGTGAGAACTTCTGCTGCTTCAGAGGTTGCCTGGGTCTCTTGTTCCCCCACTGGCTCTCTGCAGGCTCTCTATGGACTCAGGTGCTGCTGCCCTGTGCACCACCTGCAGTCCTGCTCCTAGGTTACCTGGGGCTGCTGGTACTACTGCTGCCAGGGGCGTTGAATTCATTGGTGTTGTTGTTGCTGCCAGGGGCCCAGTGTTTGCCATAATTCTTAACCCTTACAAAGCCAGAATTTGACCCTAGGCTTGTCTGAGTACAAAACCTGTGCTCTTTTCACTGAGACCCCTAGCCTAAGAATGGGAGAGGTGAGGAATGATATTAAGGCATTAGGTAGAAAAATGGATGGAATTAACACTGTGAGGAATAGGCTTGTGTATGAATGAATGCTAAGTGGGGATATAAATGAACAAATGTATAACTAAGATAAAGCTCTCAAAGTAAAAATAAACAGGAACATTACTCAGCCACAAAAAGGAATGAAGTACTGATACATGCTGCAATGTGGATGAACATTAAAACGTTGTGCTAAATGAAGGGAGCCAGACGCAAAAGGTAATATATTGTAATTTCATTTACATGAAATATCCAGAATATATAAATCCCCGGCTATCTAAGAAGTGAACAGCTGATAACTTTTTATAGGAAATGGATTCCTGATAGGACCAGAATATGGAGACCTACCCTGCTCTGCTTTGTCCCTTTATGTTGAAGCTTGCATCTGAATCTATGCAGAAATGCTGTTGAAAGAAGCTACATATGGTCTGCAGATGAGGTAAATAGCAATAGAAAAAAATTCTATAGTGTTGATCTATATTTGTTAATTTAGTATATTTAGGGAAGGTAGTTGGGATGGGTGGAGGCCAAAAATAACTAATATTTATCTAGTGTCAGCTATGTTGCAGACACTGGACTAGACATTTTACATATATAATCTCTTTAATTTTACGTCTGCAAGCTTTTGAGTGTAAGTAACAGAAAATCAACAAGCTTAAGCAATATGTATATATATTATTCACTTAACTGGAAGTCTGAAGGACTGGGCTAACTTCAGACACAACTGAATTCACATGCTCAAACAATGTCTTTAAGACTTTGTGTGTCTTCTCTCCTTCTATCAGCTCTGGGGTTTGGCTTCATTCTCAGATAGACTCTCTTCCTATAGTTGTAAATATGGTCTCCAGCTATTCAAAGTGTACATGGTCCTTGGAGTTCAAATAAATCTCTTTTAAAAACAGGGACCTTTATTTGCAACAACATGGGTGGACCTGGAGGGTATTATATTAAGCAAAATAAACCAGAAAGAGAAAGACAAACACTGTATGATCTCACTCATATGTGGAATATAAACCAACACATGGACAGAGAAAACTGTAGTGTGGTTACCAGCGGCAATGGGGGTAGGGGGTGGGCCCAAGGGGTGAAAGGAGACATGTATATGGTGATGGACAAACAAAAATGTACAACCAAAAATTTCACAATGTTATAAACTATTAAAACATCAATAAAAAGAAAAAACAGGGACCTTCTCTCTTACAAGAACAGTCCTCTCCTATGGTCTCTGATGAACCCTACCTGGGTAATTTGTACTCCCTTGGATCACTAACTGTGTCCAGGGGAATGGAGCAATCTGATTGATTGTTTTGAGTCAAGTGCCTTCCTCTGTGGTGGTGGAAGTAGACTCCTGCTGACTGATAACTGGCAGGAATCACACAGTGGAGGAGGGACAGGTCCCGATAGGAAGAGACATGAGGCATCAAAAACATAACAGATATCACTACATCTTTGTCAGGTAGCATTGTCATCCCCATTTTACAAATTAAGACACTGAGGCTCAGAAAGGTGAAGTGACTTGCCCCAGATTACACACCCAAAAGGAGAATGTATTATTTTTCCAGCGTGTTTGACAATGGGGACAGATATTTTATAGTTGTCAGTTTTATTTTTTAAATTCACATACAGTAAAATTGACTTTTTTTGGAGAGGGCATATAGTTCTATGAGTTTTAACATAGGAATAAATTTGTATAATCAGAATGCAGAATAGTTCCATCAACCAAAAAAATATCCATACTGCTATCCATTTATAGTCATACCCTCTCCCCACGCCCCTCGATACACTGGCAACCACTTATCTGTTCTCCACCACTATAGTTTGTATTTCAAGGAATGGTATAAATGGGATCATATAGTCCATCACCTTTTGAAACTGGCTTCTATCACTTAACATAATACATTTTAGATTCATCCAAATTGTTGTGTGAATGTGTAGTTCTTTCCTTTTTATTGCTGAGTACCACCCCATTGTATGGATGTACCACAGTTTATCCATCCACCAGTTGAAGGACATTTGTGTTGTTTCCGGTTTTGTGCTATTACAAATAGAGCTTCTATGAATAGCCCTGTACAAGTCCCTGTGTGAACGTAAGTTTTAATCTCTCTAGCGTAATTATCTAGGAGTGGGATTGCTGAGTCATGTGGTAAATGTATGATTTACTTTATAAGAAACTGCCAACCTATTTTCCAAAATGGCTATAAAATTTTGCATTTTGTCCAGCAATATAGGAGAATTCTAGTCACTTTGCATGCTTACCAGCACTCTGTATTGTCAGTATTTTTTTTTATTTCAGCCATTCTAATAGGTTTGTAGTGGCATCTCATGATGACTTTGTACTTCATTATACCTAATGATGTTTAACATCTTTTCATGTGGTTATTTGCCATCCATATATCTTCTGTGAAATGTCTATGTCCTTAGACTATTTTCTAACAGGATTGCTTATATTTTTTTCTGTTCAGTTTTGAGACTTCTTTATATGTTCTGGACAAAAGTCAATTGTCCGATGTGTGATTTGTAAATATTATCTCCTAGTCTCTAGCCTGTTTTTTATCCTATTAACAGTATCTTTCACAGAACGAAGGTTTTTAATTTTTATGAAGTCCAAATTATCAATTTTTACTTTTATGGATTGGATTGTGCTTTTGGTGACACGTCTAAGAACGATTTGCCTAACCCCACATCATGAATATTTACCCTTACATTTTCTGCTAAAAGTTGTATAGTTTTACATTTTATATTTAGATCAGTGGTTCTTAACCAGGGGCAATTTTGCCTGGGTCAAGAAACTCTGATTTAGGGCCAGCCTGCTGGCATAGTGGTTAAGTTTACATGCTCTACTTTGGTGGCCCAGAGTTCGCGGGTTCAGATCCTGGGCACGGACCTACATGCCTCTTATCAAGCCAATCTGTGGCAGGTGTCCCACATATAAAGTAGAGGAAGATGGGCACAGATGTTAGCCCAGGGCCAATCTTCCTCAGCAAAAAGAGGAGGTTTGGCAACAGATGTTAGCTCAGGGATAATCTTCCTCACCAAAAAAAACAACAACAACAACAAAACCCCCCCCCCAAAACTCTGATTTAGATCTATGATAGACTTTGAATTAGTTCTGTTTTTTCCCCCAGATTTATTGAGATATAAATGATAAATTAATTTTGTTTAAGGTGTCAGTTTTAGGTCAAATTTTATTTTTTGCATATGAATGTCCAATTGTTCCAATATATTTGTTACAAGGACTACCCTTTCTCTGTTGAATTGCTGTTATAATTTTATCGAAAATTAATCAGCCATATTTATGTCATCTATTTTTAGAGTCAGTTCAGTTCATTGATTTATGTGTCTATCCTTTTGCTGATACAACACAATCCTTATGACTGTAACCCTGAAATTTTGAGTGACCACGACCAAGTGGGATTTATCCAGTGAAGTTAGTCCAACATACAAAAATCAACATAATATGCCATATTAATAGAATAAAGGGTAAATGATCACCAAAATAGATGCATAAAAGGGGGAAAATACCCAATACTCTGTGATAAAAAGAAAACCCAACAGATAAGGAATAGAAGGGAATGTCCCAAACTGATAAAGATCATCTACAAAAAATCCACAGCTAACGTCTGACTTGATGATTAAAGGCTGAGTGCCTCCTCACCCTCCACTCTGCCCAGAGATCAGGAACAAGGCAAAGATATCTGCTCTTGCCACTTCTACTCAACGTTGTACTGGAGGTTCTATCCAGGAAATCTAGGCAAAAAAAAGAAATAAAAGGAATCCAGATTGAAATCAAAGAGCTAAAACTATAAAGAATCAGCAAAAATCTATTTGAGCTAATAAACAATTTCAGATTGATGATGTTGTTCAGTTCCTTTATATCCTTGAGGATTTTCTGCTTACTAGTCTTATCTTTTACTGAGGGAAAAGTGTTGAAGTCTCCAACTCTAATTGTGGATTTGTCTATTTTTCATTTTAGATCTGTCAGTTTTTGTTTCATGTACTTTGAAACCGTGATTTTAGGTCCATACATATTTAGAATTGTTATGCTTTCTGGGTGAATTGACCCTTTTATCATTATGTAATGCCTCTCTTTTACCTTGGTAATTTTCTTTGCTCTGAAGTGTACTTTGATAATAATATAACCACTCCAATTTTATTATGATTATTGTTTTCATGGTGTATCTTTTTACTTTTAAGTCTACTATATTATTATATTTAAACTGAGTTTCTCCTACTAACCATGTAATTGGGTCATGTTATTATCAATTTTATCCATCTGACAATCTCCATCTTTTAATTGGTGTGCTTATTTTGGTGTAATTATTGACTTGTTTGTGTTTAGTGGTACTATTTAATTATTTATTTACTATTTTTCTATTTCTCTGCTTTTCCTTTCCTGCCTTCTTTTAATATTTTTAGTATTACATTTTAACTTATTTATGATGTTTTTGACTATTTCTTTGCATTTTTCAGAGATTGCTCTAGTGATTACAATATACATACCCAACTTTTAAGTTTTTTTTAAGTAATATTTACCACATTAAGTGGAATTTAGAAACCTTATAATCTTATAGGTCCCTTTACCTTCCCTCATTTATATTGTAGTTGCCTTATTAATGTCTACATAAATTGAAAACTCCATTAGATAATGTTCTAATTTTTCTTTCAAGTGTCAAATGTATTTTAAAGAACGCAATAAGAGAATGATCTATTATCTTTACCCAGATATTTACAACTGTTTCTCTTCCTTCATTATTGGTGTTCTAAGTTTCTTTCTGGTATAATTTCACTTCTGTGTGAAGAAATTTCTTTAGGTCGAGAGCACATCTGCTGGTAGTGAATTCTCTTAGTTTTTTTTTTTAATCTGATAATATTCTTATTTCACTTTTATTCCTGAAGGATATTTCCACTGAGTATAGCAATTTTGAATGACAGTTATTTTCTTTCATCACTTTAAAAATGGTGTTCCACTTCCTTCTGGCCTCCCTGGTTTCCAATAAGAAATTCAGTCATTCTGATCATTACACCCCTATATGTAACACATCACTTTTCTCTGGTTGCTTTCAAGATTTTTTCTTTGTTGTTAGTTTTCAGAAGTTTGATTATTATGTGTCTGGGCATATATTTCTTTGTGCTTATCTTATTTTGGGTTTGATGAACTCTTGAATTTGTAGATTGATGTATTTCACAAAATTTGGGAAACTTTCAGCTACTTTTTTTTACATTTTTAAAAAGATTTTACTTTTTAGAGCAGTTTTAGGTTTACAACAAAATTGAGAGGAAGGTATAGAGATTTTCCATGTACCCCCTGCCCCCTCACATGCATAGCTTCCCACATTATCAACATCACTCAACAGAATGGTACATTTGTTACCATTGATGAACCTACATTGACACATCATAATCACTCAAAGTCCACAGTTTGCATAACGGTTCACTCTTGATGTTGTACATTCTGTAGGTTTGGACAAATCTATAATGACCTGTATCCATCATTATGGTATCCTATAGAGTATTTTCAGTGCCCTAAAAATCCTCTGTGCTTCACCTATTCATCTATCCCCCAACCACCAACCCCTGGTAACCACTGATCGTTTTAAAGTTAATGTAATTAAAGTCATATAGTTGGAATCATACCGTATGCAGCTTTTTCAGATGGGCTTCTTTCACTCAGTAATATGCATTTAAGTTTCCTCCATGCATTTTCATAGCTTGATAGATCATTCCTTTTTAGTGCTGAAAAATAGTATTGCATTGTCTGGATGTATCACAGTTTATGTATCCATTCACCTACTGAAGAACATCTTGGTTGCTTCCAGGTTTTGGCAATTATGAACAAAGCTGCTATAAACATCTGTGTGCAGGTTTGTGTGTGGACATTAATTTTCGACTCCTTTGGGTAAATACCTAGGAGCACGATCACTGGAGTGTATGGTAAGGGTATGTTTAGTTTTCGAAGATACTGTGAAACTATCTTCCAAAGTGGCTGTGCCATTTTGCATTCCCACCAGCAATACATGAGAGTGTCTGTTGCTCTGCATCTACGTCAGTATTTGGTGTTGTCAGTGTTCCAGATTTTTGGCCATTCTAATAGATGTATAGTGGTATCTGGTTGTTGTTTTAATTTGCATTTCCCTGATGACATATGATGTGGAGCATCTTTTCATATGCTTATATGTCATCTGTATATCTTCTTTGGTGAGGTGTCTGTTAATATCTTTGTCACATTTTTAAATCTGGTTGTTTGTTTTCTTATTGTTGAGTTTTAAGAGTTCTTTGTATGTTTTTGATAACAGTCCTTGATTAGAGGTGTCTTTTGCAAATATTTTCTCCAAGTCTGTGGCTTATATTCTAATTCTCTTGATATTGTCTTTCACAGAGCAGAAGTTTTTAATTTTAATGAAGTCCAGCTTAAAATTATTTCTTTGATCAATTGTGTCTTTGGTGTTGTATCTAAAAAGGCATCACCAAACCCAAGGTCATCTGGGTTTTCTCCTGTTAGCTTCTAGGAGTTTTATAGTCTTGCATTTTACCTTTAGGTCTGTGATCCAATTTGAGTTAATTTTTGTAAAGTGTATAAAGTCTTTTTCTAGATTCGTTTTTCTGCATGTGGATGTCCAGTTATGCCAGCACCAATTGTTGAATAGACAACCTTTGCTCCATGTTATTGCCTTTGCTTCTTTGTCAAAGATTGGTGACTATATTTATGGAGGTCTATTTTGGGGCTCTTTATTTTGTTCCATTCATCTATTTGTCTGTTTCTTTGCCAATAGCACACTTTCTTGATCACAATTTCTTTATGGTAAGTCTTCAAGTCAGTCAAGAATTCAAGCATCAGTCCTCCAACTTTGTTCTTGTATATTGTGTTTGCTATTCTGGGTCTTTTGCTTCTATGTACAAACTTTAGAATCAGTTTGTTGATATCCATAAAATAACTTACTGGGATTTTGATTGGGATTGAATTAAATCTATAGATCAAATTGAGAAGAACTGATATCTTGACCATACTCAGTCTTCCTATCTATGAACATGGTATATCTTTCCATTTACTTAGTTCTTCTTTGATTTCATTTATCAGAATTTTATAGTTTTCCTCATGTAGATCTTGTACATATTTTGTTAGCTTTATACCTAAGTATTTCATTTTTGTTGGTGCTAATGTAAATGGTATTGTGTTTTTAATTTCAAATTGCACTTGTTCATTATTGGTGTATAGGAAAGCAAGTGACTCATGTATAACCTTGTATCCTGCATCCATGCTAAAATTGCTTATTAGTTCCAGTAGTTTTTCTGTTAATTCTTTTGAATTTTCTACATAGATGATCATGTCATCTGCAAACAAAAACAAAAAACAAAAAAACAAAAAAATTTATATCTTTCTTCCCAATCTGTATACCTTTTATTTCCTTTTGTTACCTTATTACATTAGCAAGGACTTTCAGTATGATGCTGAAAAGGTGTGGTGAGAGGGAATATCCTTGCCTTGTGCCTGATCTTAGTGGGAAAGCTTTGCTACTCACCATTATGTATAATATGAGCTGTAGGTTTTTTGTGGATAGTTTTTATAAAGTTGAGAAAGTTCCCCTCTATTCCTAGTTTACTGAGAGGTTTTTTTTTAAATCATGAACGGGTGTTGGATTTTGACAAATGCTTTTTCTGCATCTATTGATATGATCATGTGATTTTTTTGTTTTGTCTGTTGATGTGATGGATTACATTAATTGATTTTCAAATGTTGAACTTGCCTTGCAAACTGGGATAAATTCCACTTGGTCATGGTGTATGATTCTTTTTATACTTTTTTGGATTTGATTTGCTAATATTTTGTTGAGGATTTTTATATCTATGTTCATGATAGATATAGTCTGTAGGTTTTTTTCCCTATAATATCTTTGTCTGGTTTTGGTATTAGTGTAATGCTGGCCTCATAGAATGAGTTAGGAAGCATTTCCTCTCCTTCTACCCTCTGAAAGACATTGTAGAGAATTGGTATAATTTGTTCCTTAAATGTTTGATAGAATTCACCAGTGAACCCATCTGGGCCTGGCACTTCCTGTTTTGGAAGGTTATTAATTATTGATTCAATTTATTTAATAGATATAGTCCTGTTCAGATCATCTATTTCTTCTTGTGTGAGTTTTGGAAGATTGTATCTTTGAAGAAATTGGTCCATTTCATCTAGGTTATCAAATTTGTGGTCATAGAGTTGTTCATAGTATTCCTTTATTATCCTTTTAATTTCCATGGAATCTGTAGTGATGTCCTCTCTTTCATTTCTGGTATTAGTTATTTGTGTCCTCTCTCTTTTTTATTAGCCTGGCTACAGGCTTATAAATTTTATTGATTTTTTCAAAGAACCAGCTTTTGGGTTTGTTTCTCTATTAATTTCCTGTTTTCAATTTCATTGATTTCTGCTCTAATTCTTATTAATTTATTTTCTTCTGCATACCTTGGATTTAATTTTCTCTTTTTCTAGTTTTCTGAGATGAAAACTTAGATTATTGATTTTAGATCTTTCTTCTTTTCTAATATATGCATTCAATACTATAAATTTCCTTTTAAGCACTGCTTTTACTACATCTGTCAAATTTTAAGTTGTATTTTCATTTTGTTAAAATATTTTTAAATTTCTCTTGAGATTTCTTTTTTGACTCATGTGTTATTTAGAAATGTGTTGTTTAATCTCTACTTTGAGATTTTATAGTTATCTTTCTGTTATTAATTTCTAGTTTAATTCCATTGTAGTCAGAGAGCAGGCATTGTATGATTTCAATTCTTTTAAATTTTTAAGGTGTGTTTTATGGCCCCGAATGTGGCCTATCTTGATGAACATTCCATGTGAGCTTGAGAATTATGTGTATTCTTCTATTACTGGATGAAGTGTCAATTATATCCAGTTGATTGATGGTTTTGTTGAGTTCAACTACCTGCTAACTGATTTTTGCCCGTTGAATCTGTCTATTTCTGAGAGAAGCGTGTTGGAGTCTCCAACTATGAGAGTGGATCTATTTCTCCTTACAGTTCTATCAGTTTTTGCCTCAATAGTTTGACACTCTGATGTTAGGTGAATACATGTTAAGAATTGTTATGTGTTCTTGGAGAATTGACCACTTTATCTTTATGTAATGCCCCTCTTTATCTCTGATAACTTTCCTTACTTCAAAATCCACTCTGTCTGAAATTAATAGAGCTATTCCTGCTTTCATTTGATTAGTGTTAGTATGGCATATTTCTCTCCATCCATTTACTTTTAAAAAAAATTTTTTTTAATTTATTTTTCCCCCAAAGCCCCAGTAGATAGTTGTATGTCGTGGTTGCACATCCTTCTAGTTGCTGTATGTGGGACACGGCCTCAGCATGGCCAGAGAAGCAGTTCCTCGGTGCGCGCCGGGGATCCGAACCCGGGCCGCCAGCAGTGGAGTACGCACACTTAACCGCTAAGCCACGAGGCCGGCCCCATCCATTTACTTTTAATGTATATGTGTCTTTATATTTAAATCAGGTTTCCTGTAGACAATGTATAGTTGAGTTGTATTTTTTGATCCATTCTGATAATCTCTGTCTTTTAATTGGTGCATTTAGACAATTAATATTCAAAGTGATTATTTATATAGTTGGATTAATATCTACCATATTCATTACTCTTTTCTATTTGTTGCCCTTATTCTTTGTTCCTATTTTTATCTTCCACTCTTTTTCTGTTTTTTTTTGTGTGTGTTGTTTTAATTGATTCATTTGGTTTGTTGGTTTAATTGAATTGTGTGATTTATATGATTCTATTTCCTATCCTTTCTTAACATATCAGTTATACTTATTTTTTTAACTTGTTTAGTGGTTTCCTTAGAGTTTGCAATATACATTTACAAGTAATCCAAGACCACTTCCAAGACCACTTTCAAATAAAACACTATACCACTTCATATGTAGTGTGAGTACCTTATAATAACAAAATAATTGTATTTTTCCCCCAACCCTTATATCATTGCTGTCATTCATTTCAGTTGTCTAGAAACATACAAAAGCGTATATATGTATATACACACACATATATGACATATTTCAGTATATATAATTGAATACATTGTTACTATTATTATATTGATGTTATCTGTTAGATCAGTTAAAAATAAGAAAAATAAAACTTTTTATTTAACTTTCACTTATTTCTTCTTTGATACTTCCTTTCCTTAGGTGGATCTGAATTTTTGACCTATATTATTTTCTTTTTCTCTAAAGATCTTCTTTTAACATTTCTTTCAAGTCAACTCTAATGGCAACAATTTCCCTCAATTTTTTTTTTGTCTGAGAATGTCTTTATTTCACTTTCACTTCTGAAAGATAATTTTCCAGGGTACAGAATTCTAGGTTGGTGGTTCTTTTCTCTCAACACTTTAAATATTTCATTCCACTCTCTTCTTGCTTGCATGGTCTCTGAGGAAAAGTTGGATGTAATTCTTACCTTTGTTCTTCTATAGGCAGGGTGTTATTTTCCTCTGGGGATTTTTTCTTTGTCTTTGATTTTCTGTAATTTGAAAATGACATGCCTAGGTGTAAGTTTTCTTTAGCATTTCTCATGCTTGGTGTACTCTGAGCTTCTTAGATTGGTGGTTTGGTAGCTGACATTAATTTGTAGAAATTCTGTCATTATTGTTTCAAATATTTATTCTGTTCCTTTCTCTTTTATCTCCCTCTGGTATTCCTATTACACATATGTTACACATATGTAGCTATCCCATAGTCCTTGGATATTCTTTTCTGTTTTTTTTTTAGTCTTTGTTCTCTTTGCTTTTCTGTATTTGAGGATTCTATTGATATATTCTTTAGCTCAGAAATTCTTTCCTCAGCCATGCCCAGTGTAATAATAAACCCATTAAAGGCATTCTTCATTTCTGTTAGTGTTTTTTATCTGTAGGATTTCTTTTTGGCTCTTTTTTAGGATTTCCATCTCTCTCCTCACATTGCCAATATGTTCTTTCGTGCTATCTATTTTATGCATTAGAGCCCTTAGCATATTAATCATAGTTGTTTTACATTCCTGGTCTGATAATTCCAACATTCTTGCCATGTATGGTTCTGATGCTTGCTTTGTCTCTTCAAATTGTGTTTTTTGCCTTTTGGTATGCCTTGTAATTTTTTCTTGATAGCCAGACATGATGTGCCTGGTAAAAGAAATTACTGTAAATAGGCTTTTAGTAGTATGGTGAGGTATGAGGAGAGGGGAAGAATTCTATAGTCCTATGATTAGGTGTCAGTCTTTTAATGAGCCTATGCCTCTGGACTATGAACTCCACAAGTGTTTCTCAGTTTTTTCTACCCCCTTAGGTGGGATGGGATGGTTAGAGTGGGCTGGATTTAGGTATTTCCCTTCCCCTGACAGTTGGGCCCTGGTAATACATTAGCAGGCTAGGCTCTGGTTAACTAGTTTCCCCTGAGGGCAGGCCTTGTTAAGAATAGAGTATTCTGGCTATTTCAAAATGATTCCTTACCCCTTCCCCCTGATGGAAGCCTGAGGGGATTTTTTCTGCAATATTTACTGTGGTAATCTGGTGGATCACCTGGAGGTAAATCTTAGAATATTGTGGGGGCCTCCATATGACTGGGTCCCCCTGGAGTTTTTAACTCTCTGAGTGGCCTGCACTAAGCCTCCAGCAATCCATCAATAACAGTTCAGGTTTTCATACCATGGCACTGGTTCCCTCTGCAGTTTTGCTTGAGTCTCTGCTCTGGTAAGCCACGCCTCCCAGTATTTGCTTGTCTGTCTCGCCAATCTTGGAGGTAGCAGTTTGCCCTGTGTCCTTCTCTCCCTTATGGGTCCAAGAAGATTTGTTAATTTTTCAATCTGTTCAACTTTTTACTTGTTGTTAAGATGGAATGGCAACTTCCAAGCTCCTTACATGTGGAACTGGAGCAGCAATTATTTTTTTCAAAAATTTTTCTGCATTTTACTCTTTCTTCTTTCCTTCTGAGATTCTGATGACAGGAACGTTAGGCCTTTTGGTATTATCCCACAGTTTCCTCAGACTCTGTTCATTTTTTTCCAATTTTTTTTCTGTGTGGTTTAGATTGGATCAGTTTTGTCTGTTTTGCCTTTCACCTCAGGCTCCAATATGGCTCAGCATAGCACTCTGCTAATCCCGTCTTTGCTTAAAACTTTGATATTTTTTTCATCATGGAGTTTTTGCTTTAAATTTGATTTTTAAAAATTATTACATCAAAATATTATTTATCTTTATTACTGAGTGTTTTGGTACACCTTTAAATTTTGTGCCTGAAGTGATTGCCTCACTTGTGTCCTGGTCCTATTGGATAATTTATATCAATCTATGCTGTCTTCAAGTTTACTTAGGCTTTCCTCTGTTATCTTTATTCTGCTATTGAGCCTATTCCAAAAGTTTCAAATTTTAGTTATTTTATTTTTCAGTTCTAATAATTTCCATTTGGTTTTACTTATATCTTCTATTTCTTTGCTGAAATTTCTAGCTTTCAATTAGTTTCCAGAGTATTAGCATTGACTTATTATAAAGGAGTTTTATAATAGCTGCTTTAAATGATTTGTCAGATACTTCCAATATCTATGTCATCTCAGTGTTGATGTCTGTTAATTCTTTTCCCTTGAAAGTTGAGATTTTCCTAGTTCTTCATATGCCAAGTAATTTTGGATTGTATCCTGGACATTTTAAATATTATTTCATGAGACTCTACGTTCTGTTTAAACCCTAAGGAAAATGTTGACAGTTTTTGCTTTAGCACACAATTGACTGGTTGGATTCTGGCCAGCCTTCTATGGGTTGCAGTTTCAGTGTCCATTCAGTTTTCAAAGGCTTTGCAATCCTATTCAGATCTGCCCAAGTGTGCTCCACCTAGTGGCCAATCTGGGACATTGGTAGTGTTCTCTCTCTTATTTCAGTTCTCAAAATCTATGTGTGCTATTTTGGATCAGATCCATGCATATACAACATGAAGTGAAAGCCCAGGAGTTCATAAACAGCTTTAAAGATCACTTTTCTGAATTACTTCCTCTCCATGATCCTCCCTGGTACTTTCTGCTTTTATGTAGCTCTACTTTTTGGTCCTTCAGCTGGAAAGCTGAGACTTTAGGTACTTTACTCTGCCAGGCACTTCCTGTAACTGTGCCCACATTTGAGGCCAAGTGGCAGGAGGACAGAGAGAAAAAATGCAAAAGGGGTTCACCTCATATGTTTGGGACTGCCATACATCTGATTAGAGAGGAATATTTCCCTCCCTCGGTATTTTGCCTCCTATTGGCTTCAGTGGCCACCACTGCCACAGCTGCACAGGAGGTTAGGGCACATGAGAATGAAGGAAGAAAAAGGAAATGGGGGATTTTTGTACTGTCTCTTTTATATATATATATATATATATATATATATATATATATTTTTTTTTTTTTTTTATTGAGGTAACATTGGTTTATAACATATAAATTTCAGGTGTACATCATTATATTTTGATTTCTATTAGATTGCATCATGTTCATCACCCGAAGACTAATTCCCGTCCATCATCATACACATATGCCCAGTCACCCCTTTTGCTCTCCTTCCTTCTCCCTTCCCCTTTGGTAACCACCAATCTAATCTCTGTCTCTATGTGTTTGTTGTTGTTGTTTTTATCTTCTATTTATGAGTAAGATCATATGGTATTTGACTTTCTCCCTCTGACTTATTTTGCTTAGCATAATACCCTCAAGTTCCATCCATGTTGTTGCAAATGGCAAGATTTAATCTTTTTTATAGCTGAGTAGTATTCTATTGTGTATATATACCACATCTTTTTTATCCATTCATCCCTTGATGGGCACCTAAGTTGTTTCCAAGACTTGACTATTGCAAATAATGCTGCAATGAACGTAAGGGTGCGTATATCTTTACACATTCATGTTTTCATATTCTTTGGATAAATACCCAGCAGTGGAATAGCTGGATCACATGGTACCTCTATTCTTAATTCTTTGAGAAATCTCCATAGTGTTTTCCATTGTGACTGCACCAGTTTGCATTCCCACCAGCAGTGTATGGGATTTCCCTTTTCTCCACATCCTCTCCAACATTTGTTATTTCCTGTCAATTATAGCCATTCTGACAGGCGTGAGGTGATATCTCATTGTAGTTTTGATTTGCATTTCCCTAATAATTAGTGATGTTGAACATCTTTTCATGTGCCTGTTGGTAACCTGTATATATTCTTTGGAAAAGTGTCTGTTCAGATCTTTTGTCCATTTTTTAATTGGGTTGTTCATTTTTTTGTCATTGAGATGTATGAGTTCTCTATATATTTTGGATATTAACCCCTTATCAGATATATAATTTGCAAATATCCTCTCCAAATTGTTACATTATCTTTTCATTTTGTTAATGGTTTCCTTTGCTGTGCAGAAGCTTTCTAGTCTGATGTAGTCCCATTTGTTTATTTTTTCTATTGTTTCCCTTGCCTGGTCAGATATTGTATTTCAAAATATGCTGCTAAGACCGATGTTTTTGAACAGCATACTGCCTATGTTTTCTTCTAGAAGTTTCATGGCTTCAGGTCTTACATTCAAATCTAATCCATTTTGAGTTAATTTTTGCATATGGTGTAAGATAATGGTCTACTTTCATTCTTTTGCATGTGGCTGTCCAGTTTTCCCAAAACCGTTTATTGAAGAGACTTTCCTTTCTCCATTGTATGCTCTTGGCTCAGTTGTGAAAAATTAGCTGTTGAAGGATGTCTGGTTTTATTTATGGGCTCTCAATTCTGTTCCATTCATCTGTGTGAATGTTTTTCTGCCAGTACCATGCTGTTTTGATTACAATAGCTCTGTCATATATTTTGAAGCCAGGCAGTGTGATACCTCCAGCTTTGTTCTTTTTCTCAGGATTCCTTTGGCTATTTGGCATCTTTTGTTGTTCTATATAAATTTTAGGATCCTTTGTTCTATTTATTTGAAAAATGTTGGAACTTTGATAGGGATTACATTGAATCTGTAGATTGCTTTAGGAAGTATGGACATTTTAACTATGTTAATTCTTCCAATCCAAGAGCACAGAATATCTTTCCATTTCTTTGTATGCTCATCAATTTCTTTCAACAATGTTTTATAGTTTTCAGTGTACTGGTCTTTCACGTCTTTGGTTACATTTATTCCTAGGTATTTTATTTTTTGTTGCAGATGTAAATGGTATTGGATTCTTAATTTGTTTTTCTGCTACTTCGTTGTTAGTGTATAGAAATGCAATTTACTTTTGTATGTTGATTTTCTATCCTGCAACTTTACTGTATTCATTATTTCTAAAAGCTTGGATTCCTTAGGGTTGTCTATATATAAAATCAAGTCACCTGCAACTATGACAGTTTCACTTCTTCCTTTCCAATTTGGATCCCTTTTATTTCTTTTTCTTGCCTGATCGCTCTGGCTAAGACTTCCAATACTATGTTAGTTAAGAGTGGCAAAAGTGGCATCCTTGTCTTGTTCCTGTTCTTATAGGGATAGCTTTCAGCTTTTCTCCATTGAGTATGATATTAGCTATGGGTTTGTCATATATGACCTTTATTATGTTGAGGTACTTTCCCTCTATACCCATTTTATTCAGAGTTTTATTGTAAATGGATGCTGTATCTTGTCAAATGCTTTGTCTGCATCTATTGAGATGATCATGTGATTTTTATTCTTCATTTTGTTAATAGGGTGTATCGTGTTGATTGATTTGTGAATGTTGAACCATCCCTGCATCCCTGGAATAAACCCCACTTCAACATGGTGTATGATCTTTTTAATGTATTGTATTTGATTTGCTAGTATTTTGTTGAGGGTTTTTGCATCAACATTCATCAGTGATATTGGCCTATAATTTTCTTTTTTTGTGTTTTCCTTCTGTGGTTTTGGTATCAGGGTGATATTGGCCTTGTACAATGAGTTAGGAAGCTTCCCTCCCTCCTCAATTTTTCGGAATAGTTTGAGAAGGATAGGTATTAAGTCTTTGATTGTTTGGAAGAATTCACCAGGGAAGCTGTCTGGTCCTGTAGTTTTATTTCTGGGGGTTTGATTACTGTTTTGATATCTTTACTGGTGATTGATCTATTCAGATTCTCTATTTCTTCTTGATTCTGTTTTGGAAGGTTGTATGATTCTAAGAATTTATCCATTTCTTCTAGATTATCCAATTTTTTGGAGTATAGCTTTTCATAGTATTCTCTTATAATCTTTTGTATTTCTGAGGTAACCATTGTAATTTCTTCTCTTTTATTTTCTGACTGTATTTATTTGAACATTTTCTCTTTTTTTCCTGATGAGTCTAGCTAAAGGTTTTTCAATTTTGTTTATCTTTTCAAAGAACCAGCTCTTAGTTTCATTGATTTTTTTTCTTTTTCTTTCTTTTTTTGAAATCTCTATTTCATTTATTTATGCTCTGATTTTTATCATTTCTTTCCTTCTGCTGATTTGGGGCTTTGTTTGTTCTTCTTTTTCCAGATCCTTTAGGTACACTGTTAGATTGTTTATTTGAGATTTTTCTTGTTTGTTGAGGTATGCCTGTATTGCTATTAACGTCTCTCTTAATACTGCTTTTGCTGTATCCCATAAATTTTGGTATGTCATGTTTTCATTTTCATTTGCTTCCAGAAAATTTTTTGATTTCACTTTTGATTTCTTCATTGACCCAATCGTCGTTCAGTGGCATTTTGTTTAATCTCCACATATTTGTGACTTTTCTGATTTTATTCCTGTAGTTAATTTCTAGTTTCATACTGCTGTGGTCAGAAAAGGTGTTTGGTAGTATTTCAATCTTCTTAAATTTATGGAGACTTGTTTTGTGGCCTAACATGTGATCTATCCTGGACAACGTTCCATGTGCATTTGAAAAGAATGTGTATTCTGCAGTTTTCGGATGGAATGTTCTCTAAATATCTACTAAGTCTATCTGGTCTAATGTGTCATTTAAGGCCAACGTTTCCTTCAAGGTTCTTCTCTTTGGATGATCTAACCGTTGGTGTAAGGGGAACGTACTGTCACCTACTATTATTGTGTTACTGTCTATTTCTTCTTTCATGCCTGTTAATGGTTGCTTTATATATTTAGGTGATCCTATGTTGGGTGCATAGATATTTACAAGGGTTTTATCCTCTTGTTGGATTGATCCCTTTATCATTATGTAGTGCCCTTCTTTGTCTCTTGTTACAGTTATTGTTTTAAAGTCTATTTTTTCTGATATAAATATTGCTACTCCAACTTTCTTTTCATTGCCATTTGCATGGAGTATCATTTTCCACCTCTTCACTTTCAGTTTGTGAGTGTCTTTAGGTTTAAGTGTGTCTCTTGTATGCAGCACATATGTAAGTCTTGTTTTTTTTTTTTAATCCAGTCAGCTACCCTATTCCTTTTGATTGGAGCATTTAGTTCATTGATGTGTAAAGTAGCTATTGATAAGTATGTACTTATTGTGATTTTGTTTCTTTTTTTCTGGGTGTTTTAGTAGTACTTCTCTGTTTCTTTCTTCTTCTCTTGCTCTCTTCCCTTGTGGTTTGAATGCTTTCTTTAGTATTATGCTTGGGTTCCTTTCTCATAATTTTTTGTGTATTTATTATAGGTTTCTGGTTTGTGATTACCATGATGTTCGTATATAATAACCTATAAATATAGCAATCTATATTAAGTTGATGGTCTCTTAAGTTTGACGTCTTTCTAAATGCTCTACTGTTTTACTCCTCTCCTCCCACATTTTATGTTTTTGAGATCATATTTAACCTCTTTTTTGTGAATATGTATCTGTTACCCTCTTATCATGGAAATAGGTAGCTTTAGTACTTTTGTCTTTTGACCTTCCTATTAGTTTCATAGGTTGTTGATCTGCTACCTTTACTGTATATTTGCCTTTACCAGTGATTTCATTGTTGTTCTTGTGTTTTTTGGGGGAATTTTCTTATTCCTATTTGTGGCCTTTTCTTTTCCACTCAAATAAGTCCCTTTAGCATTTCTTGTAAGACTTATTTATTGGTGGAAAACTCCTTTGGTTTTTGCTTGTCTGGGAAACTCTTTATCTCTCCATCCATTCTGATAGATAATCTTACTGGGTAGAGTATTCTTGGCTGTAGGTTTTTTCATTTTAGCACTTCAAATATATTATGCCACTCCCTTCTATCCTGTAATGTTTCTGCTGAGAAGTCAGCTGATAGCCTTATGGGGTTTCTTTTGTATGTAACTTGTTGCCTTTCTCTTGTAGCTTTTTGGATTCTCTCTTTATCTTTAATTCTGGACATTTTAATTATAATGTGCCTTGATGTGGTCCTCTTTGGGTTTATCTTGTTTAGTGGTCTCTGTGCTTCCTGTACCTGGATGTCTGTTTCCTTCCTTAGGTTAGGAAAGTTTTCAGCTATTATTTCTTCAGATAGATTCTCTGCCCCTTTGTCTCTCTTTTCTCCTTCTGGGACACCTATAATATGGATGTTAGTGCACTTGATGTTGTCCCAGAGGTTCCTTAGACTGCCCTCATTCTTTTCAATTCTTTTTCTTTCATTTTTTCAGCTTGGGTGATTTCTTCTAGTCTTTCATCTAGCTCCGTGATCCATTCTTCTGTATCATCTAATTTGCTATTGATTCCCTCTAGTGAATTTTTCATTACCATTATTTTATTCTTCATTTCTGATTTTTTTTTATATTTTCCAGTTGTTTGTTGAAGTTCTCACTGAATGCATTGATTCTTCTCCCAAGATCAATGAGCATCCATATGACTGTTAGTTTGAACTTTTTATCAGTTCAATTGTTTATCTCTGTTTCATTTTGTTCTTTTTGTGACAATTTGTCCTGTTCCCCTTTTTGAAACATATTCCTTTGTCTCCTCATTTTTCCTCTTTATCTGTGCTTATATCTTTGTATTAGGTAGATCAGCTATATCTCCTGATCTTGGAGAGGTGGTGTTATGTAAGAGATGCCTTATGATGCCCAGCAGTGTGCTTCCCTCTTGTCACCAGTTCCAACTGTTCCAGGAGTGTCCCCTGTGTGGGCTACATGTGTCCTTGTGTTGTGGTAGGGTTGCTCTTGCTGCAGGTGCATGGGTAGGCTAGGCTGTCCCCCTGGCCAACTGATTTGTAATTCTTAGCTGCATGCGGCTGCTGTGGTTCCTTCCGTCACTTTATTGGGCGTGTGGAGCCCCAGCACAGTTGGCTTCAAGGTCTAATAGGACATTCCTGCTGCAGTTTTTCTGTCAAGTGAGTAGGCCCCTAGCGTGGCTGGTTGCTAGGCTCAGGGGCTTACAATTGCTGTAGGCCTCTGGGCTGCAAGGCTGTTGTCTGCTCTCTCAGTAATGCATCTGGGTGGGTCCAGCCCCGCACATGGCAGCACACAATTCTTTTGGGCATTAGAAGATGGAGTCAATCCCCTATGTGGCTGTTTGATAGCACAAGTCTGCTGCAGCTGACAAGCCCCACTGCCTGCAGGCCCACACACCCTGTCAGTGCAGTCCTCCCCCTTGTGTATGCCCCCAACCCACTGAAGTGGCCACCCTTACCCTACTGCAAGGATCCACAGGCCCCACCTATGTAGGCCCACAAGCTGCCTGAGGACTTGCTGTTGGGTGGGTCCAGTCTCTAGGCAGGCTGCCAGCCCTGGCTGAGCTGGATTAAATTAGTGCTCTAGTGGGTGGGGCAGATCCCTGTGCTAAAAGGCCAGGGAAAGAACCCCAGTGATGTCTGCCAGCTTCTGTGTCAGTATGCCTGTACTAGGTCACTGTAATGGCTGCCACCAGTGTCTCAGTCCTTGGGGAGGTGGTCCCATCCTGGGGAGATCTATCCTCTCACTGAGATGTGCCCAGAGCCTATCACATGTATCTTTTCACCAAAGAACTGTGTATCTTTCTTTTGGTGATTTTAGGTTGCTTTCAAAAACCAGTGATTTTGTGTGTGGGCCCTTTAAGATCAGGCTTTTTTCCCCCTTATGTGCCATAGCTTTTCTGGGGGTATTCCCTGTTTTTAATAGCCAGGAAAGCCAGATATTATGACACTCATCTCAGTAGTTCAGAGTCCAAAAGCTGCTTATTGTGACAAACCTCTCCTGCTCAGATCCCCCACTCCTCCAGGGAATGCTTTGTACCTTAAGATTGCTCCTGTCTGTGAAGCACCACAGCTAGAATGTGGCTTTTTCCTCTCCTGGAAGGAATTTCTACCTCTTCTACCTCAATCAGCACTGTCCCTTGTTCTGGGGGTTCTTTTTATCCAATTTTCGGTTCTCAAGGGTAATTGTTCCAAGGGTAGGTGTAAATTTCTTGTGTCCATAGGAGGAGGTGAGTTCAGAGTCTTCCTATGCCACCATCTTCCCAGCAATCCTGCACTGTTTCTGAGCATTAGGGGACCCCTTTTCACCTCCTTGCACCAGAACTAGAGGGCTTTTCCTGGAATTCTATCTACACTAATGCTTATTTCTGGGTTTTGTGCTGTATTGAATTCAGACTAGGGGATATTGGAGGGAAGAAAATAGTAAACTCATTGCCACTGGTAGTGGTACTTCAAGTTCCAATTTTCTTTCTCAAGCCTTCTGCTGCTATTTACTTTTCAGAGCCCTCAGTTATCTGCTCCATTCATTCCACCATGTTTTATAGCTGCATTTAATAGGAGAGACAGTGTAAAGTGTGCTTACTTACCCAGAACCAGAATTCCTAATTATTATTTTTAAAATTATTACTTCAAATGATTATTATATTTTTGAAAGAGACACAATGATGTTATTCCAGTGTCATAAGCACAGACTAAAAATTCTTATATTACTGATAAAATACCATCTGGATTACTCACTGAAGACCTGGGCTTCCTTAATCTCATGTTTAATGTCTTTACTTTAGAATATTTGTCACATTTCTACCTAAAGATGATGTTAGAAATGAAAAGAAGAGAATGAATGAACTGTAAATGCAAAGTTTTCATAAGCCTGAAGACTCAAAGAAAGCCTTATGTTGTACTTGACAATAGCATTATGTTTTTTCCTCTTTTTAAACCAAGATGCCCTTGATTCAAATGAAATGTTGTGTAGAAGCTCACTATGTCAACTGGAGAAAAACGTGAGGATCACCTCTGTCTGAGGTGAGGTTAAGCACCTTCCAATGCCTCAGTAAGCCGTAGGGCTATATGGAGCTCGTAAAAATCACTGACATGTACCCAGGCTTGGGAAACACACATGACTATGTTATTTGTGCCATTTTGAACAAGTCATTTCCTCTCTCTGTGCTACCTCATCTGTAAAATGTGTTTCTACATCTGTAAAATGGGCTAATTATACTTACCTCACATATCTGTTGTGAAGATGAAATGAACTTTCATGAGTTAGGCATCTAGAAAATAACAGGTGCTCAATAAATGATAGTTTTTGCTCTTTTAAAGCAATATTTTCTTAAAATACATAGATAATATTACTGCTGGTTAGGCTAAGCACAGATATCCTACATCTTTACTCAAACTTCTCTTGGATCTATAAGATGGAAACTTTTCACCTTGTGTGTTGTTTAAAGCAGTCTAGTTGTTAGACAAACCTTGGTTTGAATCTTGGCTTTTCTGCCAGTAGCTCTGTGATCATATTACTTCCTTCTTCCTTATTCTGAGCCACAGATTCCATACCTGTAAACTGGATATGATAAAGTGTTTACTTCATAGGGTTTTGTGAATCTTACTTTAGCTAATGCATGTAAAGCACTTATCGTGGTGACTGGCATGTAGTAAAAGCTGGCATATAGTAAAGATGAGTTATTTTCTGGGTGAGAAGATAGAAGGTGTTGTACAGCATCATTTTCCAAAGACATAGAATTGTCTGACTCCTTTGTCTTCACCTCTATTTTGGCCATCTCTGGCCATTCCTAGGTTGAAGGCCCTGCTAATTCATGAGAACTATTTTGGAGTATCAGTCAAGCCACTTAATTTCTCTGAGCCTTCCTTTTTTCTTGCTTAAGTTAGAGTACTCTGCCCACCTGCCCCAACCATGACATGCTGGGAGCAAAGGAGGAGTATGATAATTTAAAAATATGTCCACAAATTCTTTGATACTCTTCCCTCCAAAAGGTGGAACCTAAATCCCCTCCCCTGTAGGACTTGCTTCTAATGAATAGCATAAATCAATAGTAACAGTGTGCAGTTTCAGAAACTAAATCATAAAAGGCACTATGGCTTCTTCTGAGCTTTCTCTTATGGATCAGTTATTCTGGGAGAAGTTAGTTGCCATGTCATCAGGACACTCAAACAGCCTAAGGAGAGGCCCATGTGAGTAACTGACGGCTCTGCCAACAGCCATGTGAGCGAGCCATTTTAGTAGTAGATCCTTTATCACTATTCAAGCCTTCAGATGACTGCAGCCTTGCTTATATCCTGTCTACAGCCATGTGAGAGACCCTGAGTCAATGTTCCCAGAAGAGCCACTCCCAAATTCCTGACCTGCAGAAATTTTGAGGTAATAAATGTTTTTTGTTTTAAGCCATTGAGTTTGGGGGGATAATTTGTTATGCAGCAATAGATAACTAATACAGATTTTTGTACCTGGAAGTGGGATGCTATCATAATAATTATCCAAAAATGTGGAAGCAGCTTGAGAATCAGGCAAAAACTGGAGGGAATTTGAGGAGAGTGTTCATGAAAGGCTAATATTTCTTGAACAGATTGTTAGTAGAAGTCTGAACTTTGAGGATGCTGCCAGTGAGGGTTTAAATAGAAGTAAGAAATATGTTATTGGAAAATGAAGGAAGGGAGATCTTTGTTATGTAGTGGCAGAAAGTCTAGCAACACTGTCACCTTAAATTATTTGGAAAGTAGAAAAATGTATCCAATGAACTGGATGATCTAGCTAAGATAATGTCCAGCTAAAATGTTGAAGGTACTGCCTGATTTCTTCTTGCTGCTTATAGTATAATGTGAAAGGAGAGATATAAGCTAAAAGAAGGACGGTTAAACAAAAAGGAGTCTGGATGTGCTGGTTTTGAAGATTCTTATATCCTCCAAATGGTTGCTAACGCTAAAATTAAGAAGTGGCTTTGGAGCAAAGATCACATCCAGGGTACTCTCAGGAAAGCATGGGCTAAAGGTAAAGCCGAAGATGTGACTGTAAAATCCTTTATTAACACCTCAGAAAGATCCAAGATCATGTCTTAGAGAGATGTTCAGTCAGGCAATAGGACTTCTAAGAAGCTTAAGGGTACCCTCCCTTAGTAGTCTCAGCAGAAGCCCAATTTTAGGAAAGGCTTAAAGATATTTTGGGGTGAGTCTTTGGTGTAATAGAGTAAACATTAATAAGATTCATGCAAGCCTCACAAAGTTTTAAAGATAATTATATTTACAGAAACACTTTCAGCTTGGACTGAAAGGGACACAGTCACTGCAAAATGAAGAGACTTTTGGAGCCCCAAAACTCTAATGTCAGCATGAAATCTGTGAAAACTCTTCAGCTGCAAACACAAACTATGTTTCATGGAAAAAGAAAGATGACCCAGAAGGTGGAACCAAGAGCCCAAGGGGGCAGAGCCAAGAGCTATGGAGAATTATTCCCCGACAGGAGTAGCACTGAGTCCTAATCAAGGAACTTCCATAATTTTCCCAGGTAGATTTCAGAATTGTTTATGAAGCAGTGACTCCTTTGTGCCTCCTATTTCCCCCTTTTTTTGTAGAGTAACATCTGTAGAGGTTATCCTGTGCTTTCTCACCATTGTATGTTAGGTGTGTGTGGGACAGATAACTTGTCTCTTTATTTCACAGATAATCAAGTTGAGAGGAAATGTACTTAAGTAGCTATAGCTAATGAACTACAATCGGGGAGCCTCAAGTATGCCTGGACCTGATTTAGATGATGAGATTTGGGACTTCAAGTTGGGGCTATAATTGGATAAGACTTTTGGGTGCCTTGGGAGGGGTGAGTGTAATTTGCATCTGAGAGGAATATCAATAATTTGTGGGCAGTGGGAGAGCTGTGGTAGTTTTGAAATATGTCTACAAATTCTTTGCCACTCATTTCTTTAAAGAGCCTAATTCGCCTCCCCTTGAGGGTGAGATGCTTGTAATGTCTTTCTTCTAATGAATAAGGTAGAGATATTCATTTATGACTTGCTTCTAATGCATAGAATAAAGCAGAGGTGACTCTGTGATTTCAGAGACTAGGTCATAAAAAATCAGTACACTTTCCTCTGTATTGGATCACTCACTCTGGGGTAAGTCAGTTGCCATGTCATGATGGCACTCAAGTAGCCTATGGAGAGGCCCATGTAGTGAGGAACTGAGGACTCCTGCCAACAGCCACGTGACTGAGCCATCCTGAAAGTGGATCCTCCAACCCCACGCAAGCATTTCAGGTGACAGCAGCCCCTGCCAATATCCTGACTGCAGTCACATTAGAGACCCTGAGTCAGAACCTCCCAGGTAAGCTGCTCCTTAATTTCTGACCCACAGAAACTATGAGATAATATATTTGTTGTTTTAAGCTACTAAGTTTTGGTGGTAATTTATTACCCAGTAATAGATAACTGATACAGGGACTGAGTTGAGGAGGTGGGGTATAGTGGGAGACTATCAAGAATGTAGAGAAGCAGGAAGTAAGTGCCAGGCCATGAGCCCTTGACCCCAGGGGTACCTTCTATATAACCATAGAAGAACTTGCAGTATGAGAGAGTTCTTACACCTGGTTAAGATGGTATTGAGGGAAGGTTCCCTCCTCCCTCCTTGCGTCCCCACTCCCGCACTATCACTGTGCTCTTACTGCTTCTGCCCAAGTGGTTTTAGGTGAAATATGCTTCCTCGTGCAATTGAAAAGCTTCATGGACAACTAGGTCTCACAGTTCTCAGAGAGGATGAACAAGTGACATATTTGATATATTAGACTTCTGTCTAGGCAGGCTGACAACCATTTTCTTAAAATATTCTGTGTGGTTTCTGGCAGCTCTTTGTGTGTGAGGGTGGTAGGGAACAGAGAGGTGATGTCCAAACTTCTGCTGCCTTGGGCAGGAGACATCAACACATCTGTTTTCTACCTTTTCCAATGGAATGGATTAACCAGCATAGGATTCTAAGATAGGATAGGTCCTGTCTTAGAATGATGATACCAAGGGAGGACAATTCTAGGAGTTTCCAAGCCACTCCACCATTAGTATGAAAGCCTGGCTAAACTGGGGACTCAGTGTGTGTGTGTGGGCCATCCAGTACAACTCATGACTCAGGCTCTTACATGAATCACTCTCGAGGCTGAGAATGAGTTCACAACGCTATTTAGGCTGTGTCCCCCTAAAGTCTGCTTTTGGGCATACATGCCACCAGCATGCACAATTGTGCTTATCCCTGGGACAGGTTTTGTGCTTTGTCCTGGGAACGCTGTTATCCCTGCTGGGAAATTTCTTAGTCCACTGGGAAAAGGAAATGGTTCATTTCCAGGCTCACTCTTCTTTTCCTCTCTCTACCCCGATTGGCTAACCATGGTACAGGGGTGAGAGGGCTGAGAGCAGTGGTGTGTTAGAGCCAGCTTGTAGCAGCTCACAAGATCTGACTGCTAAATTTTCAATAATTTTGCTTGCTGGTTATTAATTACGGTCATTATTAAAAATTAAATTATATAAACTTACTATTAAATACATTATGTTAAAATATAGGTAATAAATGCTCAAAACTACACACTTCCTAATTATTTTACTACCTTTTACTCATATCTACACTCTTGAAGTTATTTTGTCCCCATACTCTGTATGTTGGAAATACTAAACGTATATAATTGTGTATTACTGTGCATCTCTCCTCAACTCTGCGTTCAGTGGCATAACATTGATAGCTTGGAGTCAGCCATAGTGGGAGTATTTGCACTATGGAAATCATCAAGTCTATTTTTCAGGAGAGCCATCTGTTCTGCATTTACTAGCACCCCACTGTCTGGGCCCCACCTGTAGATACAGGCCAGGGTGAACTCTGGCATTCCACATTTCACTTTTTAAACCAAACCGTTTCAAGAGACTTAGCTAGGCAACCTTCCTGAAACTACAGCAAATCTGAACGGATAAGATAAACAGACATCTCCTGCTGGAAGGAGCCCATGAAACCATGCTTACCCTTGAATGTCAAGATAGGAACCATACAGAGCCGTGGGTGCTGTCAATAATTCAAGCATCCACGACTCAGAAGATTCCTGCAGTGTCCTTCACCTAGGGCAACCTGTGGGTAACATCAGTGGCTGTCCAGTCTTCCTCACTAGGCAAATAGGCATCTTAGAAAAGAATTATCTGAGAGGGAAGGAGACTAGCTGCTCTACAAAGTAACTACAACTACCCCATTAATCTCACCTGAGGGTCTTGAGCTCTTGCAAAAGAGGTACCATTTCAAAATCAGAATCTTGAGATTCAGGGAGTATCTCAAGCAAAACTTGTGTGTGAGGTTATCTGGCACTCAGATCCTCCTGTTGACATTCTTATTATTTATGAAAAAGAAGACAAGAAGCACTTTGATTCAGTGGCAGAGTGGGATCACTACCTGCTTCTGCTCAATTGCATCCTACTGTACAGTTCCAGTAGATCCAGGAATTTGCAAAATTTGAACTCAGTGGGCCATTTATCTTTGTATGCAAGAGAAGAGCTAGTGAAAGGCAGCATTTCAAGTTGGACTGGGACAGTTCATATACCTTGGGCTATCTTGTTGCAGAGAGCGCTAGCTGGCGACCACAGGTTCAGGCTTTTCTTCCATAGCGTAGAGTTGTTTTTGAGAAGGGGCTTCCCAGCCATTTCCCAGCCCTACCCACATCTAGGCAAGGTCATTTGACTAGTTCTTGCCAGTATGACTGGATGTGATGTGTATCATTTCAGGGCCAACATGTTTGAGTAATGTGTATGTGATTCTTCACACTCTCAGGTCTCCATCTGCTGCTGGAACACTAGAGTGGCCTTAAAAGCATAAGGTGGTAGAGCCACAAGATGGAAACAGCTGGGTTCTTGAGTCACCACTTGGAGAAGAGTCGCAGACTCTTCAACAGACTGACTTGAGGGACAAATAAACTTCTATTGTACTAAGCCCCTGGGATGTAGGAGTTGTTTGTTACAGTAGCTAGTGTTACTCTGATTAATACATGTCCTCTAACCTATGCAGTACTCCAGTCAAATTCTAGGGCCTTGTGACTATTATCCTTTGTGGCCCTCTGGACCGAGGAGTGATTGTCTATTTCTAAGGTACTCTGTTTCACTCAGAACCTGGCTCGAATGAGCCCCTGGTCTGAGTAATCCTGGTACCAACCAAAAACTGAGAGAAATCAGATACTGTCCCTCCCACCTTAGGAAATTCTTCATTTGGTGATATTTTGAATCCCCTGCCTCATATCGAACTGACAGGCCCTGTTAGGAGGCAGCAACAACTCAACACCCAGGATGATCAGGGTCTGGCAGAGCCTCAGGATTACTCTGCTTTGGCAGATTTCATGGCACACTCCTACACCAGCACAGCATTCGAGATCCCAGCAAGGGTGTTCTGCCCAGGCCTCACTGCCACCCTGACAGCTTGACAATCAAACTGCTTGTTGAGGTTTCTGGAAGGGGTGCATCTGGCCCAGTGTTCTGAGGGACACAAAAAACATGCAGGAACAAGGATAGACTGGGGAAAATCCCTTGGAAACAGTAACATGAGACTTTGTCTTATACTTTTATCCCTCCTTTCCCAGGGCTACAATGCCACATTTGCTGTGGGGCAGATGACCTGACTAAAATAGTCTACTTCCTGCCCTGCCACTTCAGTTCCATTATCTGCTGCCCCACTGTCTGGTGCCTGCAGGAGACACTCCAACTCCTTGACTAGCACTGCCGCACTGTGTTAAATCAATAACCCATCCATCTAGTACCTTTTCCAGGGTCTCCAACTACCATTCTACTGTCCACTGCTTATCTCCTTCAGATAAATCGTCAGATGAAGTATGTTGAACCAGGCCCTCAAATGCCCTGGCATTCTACCTGCCACACACAGGACTCTTGAGCCCTCTGACCTCCCTGATGACCAAGTTTGACATCTTAAACACCTCTACCTAGAACCCCTAACCATTTCAGTGAGGAAAGATGCTATCTCTGCTATTTGCCTGCACACTCAGTACTGCCAGGTCAATAGCCTGTGAGAACTCCAGGTTGCCCATGACACCATGCAAGATGCTCATCTACCATTGAATACTGCTTAGTGGAATGGGGAGGTGGGTATGCTGGGAAGCTGATATTTTTTTCCTCCTGCCCCACATTCTACCTCACCTTTCCAAAAGCAACCCTCATGCAAACTAGGAGGACCTGTTTCTGGCACCATTCCAGATCTCTGAAATCATTAGCCACTCTCACTGCTGCCTCAGCTCTACTCACAGCAGTGTATAAGGGGGTCCACAGGGTTCCTTCAGCTCCTTGTAGATACCTGGCTTCAGGCTGTCACAATACCACCCACCTCAAGAGACCAATCCAAAGAAGGAGGCTATAATAAGAACTGATCATTCATTTATTTATTCCACAAATGTTAATTGAGCACTAAATATGTGGCAGATGCTGTGCTAGGCACTGGGGATACAACAGTAAACAAAACAAAGTCCCTCTCTCATTTCTCATGTAGCAGGACACTCTGGTAATGGGAGAGACACAATAAATGAATAATTAAGTAAAGATGTGTCAGATGGGCATAAGTGCTGGGAAGAAAAATAAAGCAGAGTAAAGAGATAGATTATGACTTGAAGGGGGGTGCTATTTTGGAAACAGTGGTCAGAGAAGGCTTCTCTGAGATGCTGACATTTGAATGACGTCCTGAATGCAGCGACGTGGCAAGCCATGGGAGAAGAGTCTTCCAGGAGAGAGGACAGCAAGTGCCAAACAACCTGAGATCTGAATAAGTGTGCTGTGGTTGAGGAATAGGAAGAAGGCCAGAGAGACCACCTACTCTTTAAAAGACCATCAGAATTAGCTACCCCTCATGCCTTACTTTTCTGCTTATCTGAGTTACCACAAGAAGGAAATTCAAGCCGGCCATTATCACCTGGACCATTCTCTTTGCTTGGCTTTTTTTTTTTTTTTTTACTCGTCTTTTATTTATTTATTTTTTTCAGGTGTACATCATTGTACTTCTATTTCTGCATGGACTACATCATGTTCACCACCAAAATAGTAATTACAACCCATCACCACACACATGTACCGAATTATCCCTTTCACCCTCCTCCCCCGCCCCTTCCAATCAGGCAAGAGAAAGAAATAAAAGGGATCCAAATTGGAAAGGAAGAAGTGAAACTGTCACTATTTGCTTGGCTTTGTACATTCTCTAACACAACTCCAGCTCCCACACCTCTCTGACCCCCCAAAACCTCCACTGTGCCCTAATTCAACCAAACTCTCCCCTTTCTCCATGCTTGCACTCAAATAGCTAAACATGGCTGGAGGGAAAATAAAGCTATGTTGAATGGTCTCACTTTAAATTCATGACCACAATACTTGAGCCCCTTAAGTTTCCTGACAATCAAACAACATGTTCCTAGCCATTCACTCTCTGATTCTTCTAGATCACCATTTCACACCTTTTCCTCTCTCCTCAAAACTCCAACGCCTTTCCCTCTCCCTACTCTTAGCGATAACCTCACTTCTTATTTTTTGGCTAAAGAGAAGCAATCAGAAGAGAAGTAGCTCACCTTCCAACAACCAGATCAATCACTTTCCTGACATCTGTGCTCATACTCTCTGCCTTTCCTTTGAATACAAAGGATGTACTCACTATGCCACTCTCACAAGTCTATCCCTCCACTGTGAACTGGACCTCAGTCCCTCCTGCCTATTCAAGGACCTTGCTTCTGTAAATAGACCCTCTCTTTCTCTTGAATTCATCAATATTTTCCTGTCTTCTGGATCAGTCCCATCAGCTTATCAATATGCTTCTCTGTACTCCATGTCCACTGCCAACTGCTCCCCAATTCGCTGCTATCCTCTGTGGTGAAGCACAACAAAGAACTGTCTGTAATTTCTGGCTCCACTTTCTCATCTCTAATTCTTTCTTTAACCCTTTTCTCAGGCTTTTGTTAAGGTCCACAAGACCATCTTGCTAAATCCAATGGATTTAGAAACATTTGACACAGTTCAGTACTTTGTCTCCCTTGAAACACTTGCTTTGCTTGGCTTATGAGAAATCACACTCTCTTGGTTTTCTTCCCTTCTCACTGCCCACCTTTTCTCAGTCCCCTTTGATTGCTCCAAATTCTCTTTCTGATCTCAAAATGTTAGAGTGACTCAGGATTCAGTTTTCAGACTTCTTTTTTCTACATTCACTCCCTGGCTGATCTCATCTAGTTTCATGTCTTTCAATATCTATGCACTGATGACTCCCAGATTTATGTCTCTAGCTCTGACCCTCTCCACTAAGCTCCAGAGTTGGATATCTAACTGTACACTTGATAGCTCCATTTGGATATCTAGTAGGCATCACAACTGTGTTAAAAAAAACAGCTCCTATTTCTCCAACCTTAAACATGTTTCTCCCCCAGCCTATCCCAATGATAAGTGATGCCACTATTCACTCAGTTTCTCAGACCAGAGACATCTTTGAATTCTCTCTTTCCCTCAAGCTCCTAATCCAATCCAACAGCAACACCTATCAGCTTTACTTCAGAATATGTCCTGAATCTGACCACTTCTCACCATCTCCACTGCTACCACCCTAGTACAGGCCACCATTATCTCTCACCAGTAGTAGTCTCTTAACTGAGCTCCCTTCTTTTACTCTTGGCCCCCTATAATACTTTCTCCCACAGCAGCCAGAATGCTCTTTTAAAATTTTTTAACCTTATTATGTCACTTTCTTAGTTAATACCCTGCATGTTATGGCTTCTTAAAATTACATTTAAAATAAAACTCAAGTTCTCCCATGGCCCACAGGGCCCTTTGCGATCTGGACCCTGCCTAATTCTCCAATCCTCTCTCTCTCTCTCTCTTGCTCAGTCAGCTTTGTCTTACTTTCCTTGAAAGGATCAAGCTCATTTTTCTGCCTCAGTGCCTTTGCAATTGCTGTTTACTTGGACTGGAACAAACTTCCCCAAGATGTTCACATGGCTTCCTCCCTCACTTAATTTAGGCCTCTGATCAAATACCACTTCCTCTAGGAATGACCCAATCTGAAATAGTTTCCCTGCCATCGATCTCAGTTACGTTGCCCTATTCTATTTTTATTTAGTTATGTTACATACATAACTTTATATATCTGTTTATTTGTCTATTTGTTTACTGTCCTTCTTTCTCAATATCCCTAACACCTCAACAGTGCTTGGCACACAGAGGATACTCAATATTTGTTGAGTGACTGAATAAATCCCATTGTTTTCTGCCTTCAGCCCTCATTCTGTGTACATCCATCCAGTCTTTCACTAGTCTTTACTAGGCCCAGTCCACTTAGACCCCTGTACACTCCAAACCCTCAGGAATTGAGAGCCAAAGTATATGGTTACCGGGGACTCTGGACTTCCACGTTTATTGAATAGACTCCAGTGGAGGTATATGGGACAGAGGGATGGTCATAAGAGCCCAGATCTCCTCTTAAGCACCCCTCACAATGCCTTGCAAACTTCCAAGGAACCAAACCAGCTCCAGCCCCAGCTAGCCAAGCAAAAGCCTGAGAGTGAAGTAACGAATGTGTTTAAGTAGGCTCTACTTATTTTCTAGACTCCATCTCACTCCAAAAGGGATTTGAGCTTGGTGGTTCTCTTGAGCTCTCATATCTATCTTTGCAACATATCCTATGCACCATATGAAAGGGGAACATCAGCACATACCATTGACAGAGTTAGTTCTGGACCACTTTCCTCACCTTGCTCATACTTCATATCTCATTCTGGACACTTCTGACTTTTCAATACTTTCATTTTTGTCCTTATCTCATACTTCAAACTTGTTTTTCCTAGTAATGGCACTGATTGTTCGAGACTATATTTGTGGTTATCTGCTATAGCTGTATTGCCTCTGGACCCTTTGGAAAATGACTCCACTGGGCTGACTCTGACCTCATGAGCAGGTAATTTATGGTCAACCTATAGCCTTGAGGAAGCCTAGGGCACCTCTGCTCTTGAATAGAAGAAAGCTCCACCCCTTTCAAATCCAGGGATATGTAAGGAAGGGAGTCTTTTTTTTATTTTTTAATTTTTTTGTTTATTGTGGTAACATTGGTTTATAACATTGCATAAATTTCAGGTGTACATCATTATACTTCTATTTCTGCATGGATTACATCATGTTCTCATGTTCACCACCCAAATACAAATTACAATCCATCACCACACACATGTGCCTAATCATCCCTTTTGCCGTCCTCCCTCCCCTCTTCCACTCTGGTAACCACCAATCCAATCTCTGTCTCCATGTGTTTGTTGTTGTTTTTATCTACTACTTAATGAGTGAGATCATGTGGTATTTGACCTTCTCCCTCTGACTTATTTCACTTTGTCTAATACCCTCCATGTCCATCCATGTTGTCACAAATGGCTGGATTTTATCGTTTCTTATGGCTGAGTAGTATTCCATTGTGTATATATACCACAACTTCTTTATCCGTTTGTCTCTGGATGGGCACTTAGGCTGCTTCCAAGTCTTGGCTATTGTGACAATGCTGCAACGAACACAGGGGTGCATGTTTCTTTATGCATTGGTGTTTTCAAGTTCTTTGGATAAATACCCAGCAGTGGAATAGCTGGATCATATGGTAGTGCTATTCTTAATTTTGGGGGGACTCTCCATACTGTTTTCCATAGTGACTGCACCAGTTTGCACTCCCACCAGCAGTGTATGAGAGTTCCCTTCTCTCCACATCCTCTCCAACACTTGTTGTTTCCTGTCTTGTTAATTATAGCCATTCTGACAGGCGTGAGGTGATATCTCATTGAAGTTTTGATTTGCATTTCCCTGATGGCTAATGACGTTGAACAACTTTTCATAAGCCTGTTGGCCATCTGTATATCTTCTTTGGAGAAATGTCTGTTCAGGTCTTTTGCCCATTTTTTAATCGGGTTGTTAGATTTTTTGTTGTTGAGATGCATGTGTTCTTTATATATTTTGGAGATTAACCCCTTATCAGATGTATGGTTTGCAAATATCTTCTCCCAATTGTTAGATTGTCTTTTCTTTTTATTGATGGTTTCCTTTGCTGTGCAGAAGCTTTTTAGTTTGATGTAGTCCCATTTGTTTATTTTTTCTATTGTTTCTCTTGCCTGATGGTGCTTGAAAATATGCATCTAAGACCGATGTCAAAGTGTGTACTGCCTATGTTTTCTTCTATAAGTTCATGGTTTCAGGTCTTACATTAAAGTCTTTAATCCATTTTGAGTTCATTTGTGTATATGGTGTAAGGTAAGGGTCTACTTTCATTTTTTTGCATGTGGCTGTCCAGTTTTCCCAAAACCATTTGTTGAAGAGACTTTCCTTTCTCCATTGTATGTTCTTGGCTCCTTTGTCAAAGATTAGTTGTCCATAGATGTTTGGGTTTATTTCCGGGCTTTCGATTCTGTTCCATTGATCTGTGTGTCTGTTTTTGTGCCAGTACCATGCTGTTTTGGTTACTATAGGTTTGTAGTATATTTTGAAATCAGGGAGTGTGATAGCTCCAGCTTTGTTCTTTTTTCTCAGGATTCCTTTAGCTATTCAGGGTCTTTTGTTGTTTCATATAAATTTTAGGCCTCTTTGTTGTATTTCTGTGAAAAGTGTTGTTGGAAATTTGATAGGGGTTGCGTTGAATCTTTAGATTGCTTTAGGAAGCATGGACATCTTAAGTATGTTAATTCTTCCAATCCGAGAGCACGGAATATCTTTCCATTTCTTTGTGTCTTCTTCAATTTCTTTCAGCAATGTTTCATAGTTTTCAGTGTACACATCTTTCACCTGTTTGGTTAAGTTTATTCCTAGGTATTTTATTCTTTTTGTTGCAATTGTAAATGGGATTGTATTATTAATTTCTCTTTCTGCTAGTTCATTGTTAGTGTATAGAAATGCAACTGATTTTTGTATGTTGAGTTGGTATCCTGCAACTTTAACATATTTGTTTATTACTTCTAAAATTTTTTTGGTGGATTCTTTAGGGTTTTCTATATATAAAATCATGTCATCTGCAAATAGTGACAGTTTCACGTCTTCCTTTCTGATTTGGATCCCTTTTATTTCTTTTTCTTGACTGATTGCTCTGGCTAGGACTTCCAATACTATGTTAAATAGGAGTGGTGAGAGTGGGCATCCTTGTCTGATTCCTGTTCTTAGAGGGATAGCTTTCAGTTTTTCACCATAGAGGATGATATTAGCTGTGGGTGTGTCCTATATGGGCTTTATTATGTTGAGGTACTTTCCTTCTATACCCAACCATTTTCAGAGTTTTTATCATAAATGGATGCTGTATCTTGTCAAATGCTTTCTCTGTGTCTATTGAGATGATCATGTGATTTTTAGTCTTCATTTTATTAATGTGGTGTATCACGTTGATTGATTTGGGAATGTTGAACCATCCCTGCATACCTGGAATAAATCCCACCTGATCATGGTATATAATCTTTCTAATATATTGTTGTATTCATTTTGCTAGCATTTTGTTGAGGATTTTGGCGTGAATGTTCTCAGTGATATTGTCCTGTAATTTTCTTTTTTTTTGTGTTTTCTTTGTCTGGTTTTGGTTTCAGGGTAATGTCGGCTCCATAGAATGAGTTAGGGACCTTCCTCCCCCCACTGCTCAATTTTTTGGAAGAGCTTGAGAAGGATAGGTATTAAGTCTTCTTTGAATGTTTGGTAGAATTCACCAGGGAAGGCGTCTGGTCCTGGACTTTTATTTTGGGGGAGGTTTGTGATTACTCTTTCGATCTCCTTACTGGTGATTGGTCTATTCAAATTCTCTATTTTTTCTTGATCCAGTTTTGGAAGGTTGTATGATTCTACGAATGTATCCATTTCTTCCAGATGGTCCAATTTGTTGGCATATAGCTTTTCATAGTATTCTCTTATAATTTTTTGTATTTCAGAGGTGTCTGTTGTAATTTCTTGTCTTTCATTTCTGAACTTTGCTTATTTGAGCCTTCTCTCTTTTTTTCTTCGTGAGTCTAGTTAAAGGTTTGTCAGTCTTGTTTATCTTTCAAGAACCAGCTCTTTGTTTCATTAATTTTTCTATTTTTTTTAGTCTCTATTTCATTTATTTCTGCTCTGATTTTTATAATTTCCCTTCTTCTACTGATTTTAGGCTTTGTCTGTTCATATTTTTCCAGTTCCTTTAGGTGCATTGTTTGTTTATTTGAGATTTTTCTGGTTTGTTGAGATAGGCCTGTATTGCTATAAACTTTCCTCTTAGGACCTCTTTTGCTGTATCCCATAAATTCTGACATGCATTTTCATTTTCATTTGTCTCCAGGTATTTTTTGATTTCTCCTTTGATTTCTTCATTGACCCAATCGTTGTTCAGTAGCATTTTGTTCAAGCTCCACATATTTGTGACTTTTCTGATTTTCTTCCTATAGTTGATTTCTAGTTTCATATCGTTGTGGTCAGAAAAGATGCTTGGTATTATTTCAATCTTCTTAAATTTACGGAGACTTGTTTTGTGGCCTAATATGTGATCAATCCTGGAGAATGTTGCATGTGCATTTGAAAAGAATGTGTATTCTTCAGTTTTTGGATGGAAGGTTCTGTATATATCTACAGGGTCCATCTGTTCTAGTGTGTCCTTTAAGGCCAATGTTTCCTTATTTATCTTATGTTTGGATGATCTATCCGTTGGTATAAGTGGAGTGTTAAAGTCCCCTACTATTATTTGTTACTGTATATTTGTCTTTATATGTCTGTTAATAAGTGCTTTATATATTTAGGTGCTCCTACATTGGGTACACAGATATTTGCAAGTGTTATATCCTCTTCTTGGATTGTTCCCTTGATCATTATTTAGTGCCCTTCTTTGTCTCTTGTTACAGTTTTTGTTTTAAAGTCTATTTTGTCTGATATGAGTATTGCTACCCCCACTTTCTTTTCTTTGCCATTTGCGTGGAGTATCTTTTTCCATCCCTTCAGTTTCAGTTTGTGAGTGTCTTTAGGTCTGCAGTGTGTCTCTTGTGTGCAGCATATGTATAGGTCTTGTTTTTTCATCCAATCAGCCACCCTATGCCTTTTAATTGGAGCATTTAGTCCATTGACCTTTATTTATTTATTTTTTTTAAGATATCAATTTTTTTTCATTATGGTAACATTGGTTTACAACATTGTATAAATTTCAGGTGTACATCATTATACTTCTATTTCTGCATAGATTACATCATGTTCTCATGTTCACCACCCAAATACTAATTACAATCCATCACCACACACATGTGCCTAATCATCCTTTTCGCTCTCTTCCCTCTGCTCTTCCCCTCTGGTAACCACCAATCCAATCTCTGTCTCTACATGTTTGTTTGTTGTTGTTTTTATCTACTACTTATGAGTGAGATTATACAGTATTTGACCTTCTCCCTCTGACTTATTTCACTTGGCATAATACTCTCAATGTCCATCCATGTTGTCACAAATGGCTGGATTTCATTGTTTCTTATGGCTGAGTAGTATTCCGTTGTGTATATATACCACATCTTCTTCATCCATTCATCCCTTGATGGGCATTTAGGTTGCTTCCAAGTCTTGGCTATTGTGAATAACGCTGCAATGAACACAGGGGTGCATGTATCTTTATGAATTGGCGTTTTATGTTCTTTGGATAAATACCCAGCAGTGGAATGGCTGGATTGTATGGTAGTTCTTTTTTTTTTTTTTATTTTTTCCCTCCAAAGCCCCAGTAGATAGTTGTATGTCATAGCTGCACATCCTTCTAGTTGCTGTATGTGGGACGCGGCCTTAGCATGGCCAGAGAAGCGACGCGTTGGTGTGCGCCCGGGATCTGAACCCGGGCCACCAGCAGCGGAGCGCACGCACTCAACCGTTAAGCCACGGGGCCGGCCCTGTATGGTAGTTCTATCCTTAATATTTTGAGGAATCTCCATACTGTTTTCCATAGTGGCTGCATCAGTTTGCATTCCCACCAGCAGTGTATGAGAGTTCCCTTCTCTCCACATCCTCTCCAACACTTGTTTCTTGTCTCGTGAATTATAGCCATTCTGACGGGTGTGAGGTGATATCTCATTGTAGTTTTGATTTGCATTTCCCTGATAGTTAGTGATGTTGAGCATCTTTTCATGTCCCTCTTGGCCATCTGTATATCTTCTTTGGAGAAATGTCTGTTCAGGTCTTTTGTCAATTTTTTAAGTGAGTTGTTAGTATTTTTTATTGTTGAGATGTATGAGTTCTTTATATATTTTGGAGATTAAGCCCTTATCAGATATTGGTTTGCAAATATCTTCTCCCAATTGTTAGGTTGTCTTTTTGTTTTGTTGATGGTTTCCTTTGTTGTGCAGAAGCTTTTTAGTTTGATGTAGTCCCATTTGTTTATTTTTTCTATTGTTTCTCTTGCCTGGTTAGATATGGTGCTTGAGAATATGTTGCTAAGACTGATGTCGAAGAGTGTACTGCCTATGTTTTCTTCTAGAAGTTTCAGGTCTTACATTCAAGTCTTTAATCCATTTTGAGTTAATTTTTGTGTATGGTGTAAGATAACGGTCTACTTTGGTTTTTTTGCCTGTGGTTATCCAGTTTTCCCAACACCATTTATTTTTATTTATTTATTTTTTTGTGAGGAAGTTTGGCCCTGAGCTAACATCTGCCAATCCTCCTCTTTTTGCTGCAGAAGACTAGCCTTGGGCCAACATCCATGCCCATCTTCCTCCACTTTATATGGGACGCCGCCACAGCATGGCTTGACAAGAAGTGCGTCAGTCCATGCCCGGGATCTGAACGGGTGAACCCCAGGCCGCCGCAGCAGAGCACGCGCACCCAACCACTTGCACCACTGGGCCGGCCCCACAACACCATTTATTGAAGAGACTTTCCTTTCTCCATTGTATGTTCTTGGCTCCTTTGTCAAAAATTAGCTGTCCAATATGTGTGGGTTTATTTCTGGGCTCTTGATTCTATTCCATTAATCTGTGTGTCTGTTTTTGTGCCAGTGCCATGCTGTTTTGGTTACTATAGCTTTGCAGTATATTTTGAAATCAGGGAGTGTGATACCTCCAGCTTTGTTCTTTTTTCTCAGGATTCTTTTGGCTATTCAGGGTCTTTTGTTGTTCCATATAAATTTTAGGATTCTTTGTTTTATTTCTGTGAAAAATGTTGTTGGAACTTTGATAGGGATTGCAGTGAATCTATAGATTGCTTTAGGAAGTATGGACATCTTAACTATCTTAATTCTTCTAATCCAAGAGAACAGAATATCTTTCTATTTCTTTGTGTCTTCTTCAATATCTTTCAGCAATGTTTTATAGTTTTCAGCATACAGATCTTTCACCTCTTTGGTTAAGTTTATTCCTAGGTATTTTATTCTTTTTGTTGCAATTGTAAATGGGATTGTATTCTTAATTTCTCTTTCTGATACTTCATTGTTAGTGTATAGAAACGCAACTGATTTTTGTATGTTGATTTTGTATCCTGCAACTTTAGCATATTCATTTATTACTTATAAATTTTTCTGGTGGATTCTTTAGGGTATTCTATATATAAAATCATGTCATCTGCAAATAGTGACAGTTTCACTTCTTCCTTTCCAATTTGGATCTCTTTTATATCTTTTTCTTGCCTGATTGCTCTGGCTAGGACTTCCAGTACTATGTTAAATAGGAGTGGTGAGAGTGGGCATCCTTGTCTGGTTCTTGTTCTTAGAGGGATAGCTTTCAGTTTTTCACCATTGAGGATGATATTAGCTGTGGGTTTGTCATATACGGCCTTTATTATGTTGAGGTACTTTCCTTCTATACCCATTTTATTCAGAGTTTTTATCATAAATGGATGCTGTATCTTGTCAAATGCTTTCTTTGCATCTATTGAGATGATCATGTGATTTTTATTCTTCATTATACTAATGTGGTGTATCACGTTGATTGATTTGCAAATGTTGAACCATCCCTGCATCCCTGTAATAAATCCCACTTGATCATGGTGTATAATCTTTTTAATGTATTGTTGTACACGATTTGCTAGTATTGTGATAAGGATTTTTGCATTGATGTTCATCAGTGATATTGGCCTGTAATTTTGTTTTTTTGTGTTATCCTTGTCTGGTTTTGATATCAGGGTACTGTTGGCTTCATAGAATGAGTTAGGGAGCTTCCCCTCCTCTTCAATGTTTTGGAAGAGTTTGAGAAGGATAGGTATTAAGCCTTCTTTGAATGTTTCGTAGAATTCGTTGGGGAAGCCATCTGGTCCTGGACTTTTATTTTTGGGGAGGTTTTTAATTATTGTTTCGATCTCCTTACTGGTGATTGGTCTATTCAAATTCTCTATTTCTTCTTGATTCAGTTTTGGAAGGTTATATGATTCTAAGAATTTATCCATTTCTTCTAGATTGTCCAATTTGTTGGCACATAGCTTTTCATAGTATTCTCTTATAATCTTTTCTATTTCTGAGATGTCCGTTGTAATTTCTCCTCTTTCATTTCTGATTTTACTTATTTGAGCCTTCTCTCTTTTTTCTTGGTGAGTCTAGCTAAAGGTTTGTCAGTTTTGTGGATCCTTTCAAAGAACCAGCTCTTGGTTTTATTAGTTTTTTTCTATTGTTTTTTTAGTCTCTATTTCATTTCTTTCTGCTCTGATTTTTTTCCTTTTTTTTTTTTTAAATTTTTGTTTATTGCAGTAACATTGGTCTCTAACATTGTAAAAATTTCAGGTGTACATCATTGTACTTCTATTTCTGCATAGATTACATCATGTTCACCACCAAAATACTAATTACAACCCATCACCACACACATGTACCGAATTATCCCTTTCACCCACCTCCCTCCCCCCTTCCCCTCTGGTAACCACCAATCCAATCTCTGTCCCTATGTGTTTGTTTATTGTTGTTATTATCTACTACTTAATGAAGGAAATCATACGGTATTAGACCTTCTCCCTCTGACTTATTTCACTTTGCATCATGCCCTCAATGTCCATCCATGTTGTCACAAATGGCTGGATTTCATCGTTTCTTATGGCTGAGTAGTATTCCATTGTGTATATATACCACAACTTCTTTATCCGTTTGTCTCTTGATGGGCACTTAGGTTGCTTCCAAGTCTTGGCTATCGTGAATAAGGCTGCAATGAACACAGGGGTGCATGTACCTTTGCAAATTGGTGTTTTCAAGTTCTTTGGATAAATACCCAACAGTGGAATAGCTGGATCATATGGTAGTTCTATCGTTGATTTTTTGAGGAATCTCCATACTGTTTTCCATAGTGGCTGCACCAGTTTGCACTCCCACCAGCAGTGTATGAGAGTTCCCTTCTCTCCACAACCTCTCCAACACATGTTGTTTCCTGTCTTGTTAATTATAGCCATTCTGATGGGCGTGAGGTGATATCTCATTGTAGTTTTGATTTGCATTTCCCTGATAGTTAGTGATTTTGAACATCTTTTCATGTGTCTTTTGGCCATCTGTATATCTTCTTTGGAGAAATGTCTGTTCAGGTCTTTTGCCCATTTTTTAATTGGGTTGGTAGTTTTTTTGTTGAGTTGCATGAGTTCTTTATATATTTTGGAGATTAAGCCCTTATCAGATGTATGGTTTGCAAATATCTTCTCCCAATTGTTAGGTTGTCTTTTCGTTTTGTTGATGGTTTCCTTTGCTGTGCAGAAGCTTTTAGTTTGATGTAGTCCCATTTGTTTATTTTTTCTATTGTTTCTCTTGCCCGGTCAGATGTGGTGTTTGAAAAGATGTTGCTAAGACTGATGTCGAAGAGCGTACTGCCTATGTTTTCTTCTAGAACTTTCACAGTTTCAGGTCTTACATTCAAGTCTTTAATCCATTTGGAGTTAATTTTTGTGTATGGTGTAAGGTAAGAGTCTACTTTCATTTTTTTGCATATGGCTATCCAGTTTTCCCAACACCATTTGTTGAAGAGACCTTCTTTTCCCCATTGTATGTTCTTGGCTCCTTTGTCAAAGATTAGCTGTCCATAGATGTGTGGGTTTATTTCTAGGCTTTCGATTCTATTCCATTGATCTGTGTGTCTGTTTTTGTGCCAGTACCATGCTGTTTTGGTTACTATAGCTTTGTAGTATATTTTGAAATCAGGGAGTGTGATACCTCCAGCTTTGTTCTTTTTTCTCAGGATTCCTTTAGCTATTCGGGGTCTTTTGTTGTTCCATATAAATTTTAGGATTCTTTGTTCTATTTCTGTGAAAAATGTTGTTGGAACTTTGAGAGGGATTGCATTGAATCTATAGATGGCTTTAGGAAGTATGGACATCTTAACTATGTTAATTCTTCCAATCCAAGAGCACGGAATATCTTTCCATTTCTTTGTGTCTTCTTCAATTTCTTTCAGAAATGTTTTATAGTTTTCGGTGTACAGATCTTTCACCTCTTTGGTTAAGTTTATTCCTAGGTATTTTATTCTTTTTGTTGCAATTGTAAATGGGATGGTATTCTTAATTTCTCTTTCTGCTACTTCGTTGTTAGTGTACAGAAATGCAACTGATTTTTGTATGTTGATTTTGTATCCTGCAACTTTACCATATTCGTTTATTACTTCTAAAAGTTTTCTGGTGGATTCTTTAGGGTTTTCTATATATAAAATCATGTCATCTGCAAATAGTGACAGTTTCACTTCTTCCTTTCCAATTTGGATCCCTTTTATTTCTTTCTCTTGCCTGATTGCTCTGGCTAGGACTTCCAATACTATGTTAAATAGGAGTGGTGACAGTGGGCATCCTTGTCTGGTTCCTGTTCTTAGAGGGATAGCTTTCAGTTTTTCACCATTGAGGATGATATTAGCTGTGGGTTTCTCATATATGGTCTTTATTATGTTGAGGTACTTTCCTTCTATACCCATTTTATTCAGAGTTTTTATCATAAATGGATGCTGGATCTTGTCAAATGCTTTCTCTGCGTCTATTGAGATGATCATGTGATTTTTATTCTTCATTTTATTAATGTGGTGTATTACGTTGATTGATTTGCGAATGTTAAACCATCCCTGCATACCTGGAATAAATCCCACTTGATCATGGTGTATAATCTTTTTAATGTATTGTTGTATGCGATTTGCTAGTATTTTGTTGAGGATTTTCGCATCGATGTTCATCAGTGATATTGGCCTGTAATTTTCTTTTTTTGTGTTGTCCTTTTCTGGTTTTGGTATCAGGGTAATGTCAGCTTCGTAGAATGAGTTAGGGAGCTTACCCCCCTCCTCAATTTTTTGGAAGAGTTTGAGAAGGATAGGTATTAAGTCTTCTTTGAATGTTTGGTAGAATTCACCAGGGAAGCCGTCTGGTCCTGGACTTTTATTTTGGGGAGGTTTGTGATTACTGTTTCGATCTCCTTACTGGTGATTGGTCTATTCAAATTCTCTACTTCTTCTTGATCCAGTTTTGGAAGGTTGTATGATTCTAAGAATTTATCCATTTCTTCCAGATTGTCGAATTGGTTGGCATATAGCTTTTCATAGTATTCTCTTATAATCTTTTGTATTTCTGAGGTGTCTGTTGTAACCTCTCCTCTTTCATTTCTGATTTTACTTATTTGTGCCTTCTCTCTTTTTTTCTTGGTGAGTCTAGCTAAAGGTTTGTCTATTTTGTTGATCTTTTCAAAGAACCAGCTCTTGGTTTTATTAATTTTCCTATTGTTTTTGGTCTCTATTTCATTTATTTCTGCTCTGATTTTTATTATTTCCCTTCTTCTACCGATTTTGGGCTTTGTTTGTTCTTCTTTTTCCAGTTACTTTAGGTGCATTGTTAGATTGTTTATTTGAGATTTTTCTTGTTTGTTGAGATAGGCCTGTATTGCTATAAACTTCCCTCTTAGAACCGCTTTTGCTGTATCCCATAAATTCTGGCATGTCGTGTTTTCATTTTCATTTGTCTCCAGGTATTTTTTGATTTCTTCTTTGATTTCTTCATTAACCCAGTCGTTGTTCAGTAGCATTTTGTTTGATCTCCATGTATTTGTGGCTTTTCTGATTTTCTTCCTATAGTTGATTTCTAGTTTCATACCTTTGTGGTCAGAAAAGATGCTTGGTATTATTTCAATCTTCTTAAATTTATGGAGACTTGTTTTGTGGCCTAATATGTGATCAATCCTGGAGAATGTTCCATGTGCATTTGAAAAGAACTCGTATTCTTCGGTTTTTGGATGGAATGCTCTGTATATATCTACTAGGTCCATCTGTTCTAGTGTGTCGTTTAAGGCCAATGTTTCCTTATTGATCTTCTGTTTGGATGATCTATCCGTTGGTGTAAGTGGAGTGTTAAAGTCCCCTACTATTATTGTGTTACTGTCTATTTCTGTTTTTATGTCTGTTAATAATTGCTTTATATATTTAGGTGCACCTACATTGGGTGCGTAGATATTTACAAGTGTTATATCCTCTTGTTGGATTGTTCCCTTGATCATTATGTAATGCCCTTCTTTGTCTCGTTTTACAGTTTTTGTTTTAAAGTCTATTTTGTCTGATATGAGTACTGCTACCCCAGCTTTCTTTTCATTGCCATTTGCGTGGAGTATCTTTTTCCATCCCTTCACTTTCAGTTTGTGAGTGTCTTTAGGTCTGAAGTGTGTCTCTTGTATGCAGCATATATATGGGTCTTGTTTTTTTATCCAGTCAGCCACTCTATGCCTTTTAATTGAAGCATTTAGTCCATTGACATTTAAAGTAGCTATTGATAAGTATGTACTTACTGCCATTTTTTAACTTTTTTTTTTTTCCCTCAGTGTTTTAGTAGTCCTTCTCTGTTCCTTACTTCTTCTATACAGAATTGATGGTCACTTTAGTTTGACCTCTGTATGAAAGCTGTACTCTTTAACTACCCTCCTCCCTCCTTTTATGTTTTTGATATCATATCCAACCTCTTTTTTGTGCATTTGTATCCATTACGTTCTAATCGTGGAAATAGATAATTTTTCCTATTTGTGGTCTTCTCTTTTCCCCTTAAATCAGTCCCTTTAACATTTCTTGTAACACTGGTTTCTTGGTGACAAACTCCTTTAATTTTTGCTTATCTGGGAAAATTTTGATCTCTCCTTCCGTTTTGAACGATAACCTTGCCGGGTAGAGTATTCTTGGCTGTAAGTTTTTTCCTTTTAGCACTTTAAATATATCATGCCATTCTCTTCTAGCCTGTAAGGTTTCTGCTGAGAAGTCAGCTGATAGCCTTATGGGGTTTCCTTTGTATGTAACTTGACATTCTCTTGCGGCTTTTAGGATTCTCTCTTTATCTTTAATTCTGGACATTTTGATTATGATGTGTCTTGGTGTGGGCCTCTTTGGGTTTATCTTGTTTGGGGCTCTCTGTGGCTCCTGTACCTGGATGTCTGTTTCCTTCCTTAGGTTAGGGAAGTTTTCATCTATTATTTCTTGAAATAGATTCTCTGCCCCCTTGTCTCGCTCTTCTCCTTCCGGGACACCTATAACACGGATGTTAGTGTGCTTGATGTTGTCCCAGAGGTCCCTTAGACTGTCCTCACTCTTTTTAATTCTTTTCTCTTTTACCTGTTCACCTTGGGTAATTTCTTCTAGTCTTTCTTCCAGCTCACAGATCCGTTCTTCTGTATCCTCTACTCTGCTTTTGAGTCCTTCTAATGAGTTTTTCATTTCCAGTATTGTATTCTTCATTTCTGATTGGTTCTTTTTTTATATCTTCCATTTCTTTGTTGACATTCTCACTGAGTCCATCTATTCTTCTCCCCAGATCAGTGAGCATCCTTAACACTCTTAGTTTGAACTCTCTGTCGGGTAGGTTGCTCATTTCTGTTTCACTAAGTTCCTTTTCTGGGGTTTTGTCCTGTTCCCTTACTTGGAATGTATTCTTTTGCCTCCTCATTTTGCCTCTTTTCCTGTGCTTGTGTCTACGTATTAGGTAGGTCAGCTACGTCTCCTGCTCTTGGATAGGTGACCTTATGTAAGTGATGCCTTAGGAGGCTTCCAGTGTGCTTCCCTCAGTTCTCAATGTTCCAGGGGTGACCCCTATGTGGGCTACGTGTATCCTTCTGCTGTGGTCTGTTTGCTCTCCCTGTAGGCGCCCAGGGAGGCTGAGTTATGCTCCTGGCCAGCTGTTGTAATGCTCAGCTGCTTGTAGTTGTTGTGGGCCCTTCAGTCTCTTTATCAGGTGTGGGGAGTCCCAGCACAGTTGGCTGCAAGTTCTAATACCACATTTGTGTTGCAGTATTTCTTTTAAGTGAGTAGGCCCCCAGGGTGGCAGGTTGTTAGGCTCAGGGCCTTACAATTGCTGTAAGCCTCTAGCCTATTAGGTCTCTTGTCAGCTCTCTGAGGATTGCAGCTGGTTGGGGCTGGCCTCAGGCACAGGAGCACCCAATTGTTTCAGGTTTTGGAAGGTGGAGCAAACCTCCTATGTGGGTCTTTGAGAAGTACAAGTCTTCTGTGGCTGAGAAGCCCTGCCGCCCACAGGTCCACACACACAGTCAACACAGTCCTGCCCCGTGTGAGTGCCCCGACCTCCCCAAGTGGACCCAGTCTCTCCACGGCGGGAGCCCCACACACTCTGCCACCGCCCCACACTCTCCACCCGCTCCTTGTGCACACCCTGCCCCGCTCAAGTCAGCTCAGTTGCCAGACTGCAGAGAATCCAGTCACCAATCTATGCAGGCCCACACGTTGCCTGAGGGCTTGTTGTTGGGTGGGGCTAGTCTGTAGGGTGGGCTGCCTGCCCTGGCTGAGCTGGATTAAATCGGTGCTCTAGCGGGTGGAGCAGACCCTGGGCTAGCAGGTCTCAGGGAGAACTCCAATGGCGTCTGTGTCAGCACGCTCACACCAGGCCACAACAATGGCCGCCGCCAATGTCCCAGTCCCTGCAGAGCTCTCCCCCCTCACCAAGATCGACTCAGGGCCTATTAGGTGAGTCTCTTGTCACCGAAGCACTGTGCACCTTTCTTTCTGGTGATTTTAGGATGCTTTCTGGAACGGGTGAGTTTGTGCGTGGGCCCTTTAAGAGCCAGGTTTAGTTTCTTTGTGAACCGGGTTTTCTGGGGGTGCTACCCAATGCTTTAGTAGCAGGCAAAGTCAGATATTATGCTGCTGGTCTCAATTGTGCTGGGTCCACAAAATGCCCACAGCGGGGGCGCTCCCCGGCTCAGGGCCCCGCGCCTCCAGGGAGGCTGCGTACCTGTGAGCTGCTCCCGGCGGCTGTGAAGCTGGCGGCTTGTGAAGGCGGCGTTTTTCCTCTCCAGAAGGGAGTCTCTGCCTCTTCTACCCCAGTTAGGATTGTCCGTTGTTGCAGGAGTTCCTCTTATCCAGTTTTCAGTTCTGTCTCAGGGGTAATTTTTCCACGAGTAGTTGTAAATTGGCTGTGTCCACGGGAGGAGGTGAGTTCAGAGTCTGCCTACGCCGCCATCTTGACTCCGCCCCCTCCATTGACCTTTAAAATAGCTATTTTTAAGTATGTACTTACTGCCATTTTTTAACTTTTTTTTCTTGTTGTTTTAGGAGTTCCTCTCTGTTTCTTTTTTCTTCTCTTGCTCTCTTCCCTTGTGGTTGGATGGCTTTCTTTAGTATTATGTTTGGACTGCTTTCTCTTAGTATTTTGTGTATTTGTTATAGGTTTCTGGTTTGTGATTACCATGGGGTTCATATACAGTAACCTAAGTATATAGCAATCTATATTGATGGTCTCTTTAGTTTGACCTCTGGAAGCTCTACTCTTTAATTCCCCTCCTCCCACATTTTACATTTTTGATATCATATCTAACCTCTTTTTTGTGCATTTGTATCCATTACGCTCTTATCATGGAAATAGATAATCTTTCCTATTTGTGGTCTTCTCTTTTCCCCTTAAATAATTCTCTTTAGCATTCTTGTAGTACCAGTTTCTTGGTGAAAAACTCCTTTAATTTTTTTTTGTGTGGGAAACTTTTTATCTCTCCTTCCATTTTGAATGATAACCTTCCTGGGTAGAGTAGTCTTGGCTGTAGGTTTTTTCCTTTTAGCACTTTAAATATATCGTGCCACTCTCTTCTAGCCTGTAAGGTTTCTGCTGAGAAGTCAGCTGATAGCCTTATGGGGTTTCCTTTGTATGTAACTTGTCTTTCTCTTGTGGCTTTTAGGATTCTCTCTTTATCTTTAATTCTGGACATTTTAATTATCATGTGTCTTGGTGTGGGCCTCTTTGGGTTTATCTTGTTTGGTGCTCTCTGTGCTTCCTGTACCTGGATGTCTGCTTCCTTCCTTCGGTTAGGGAAGTTTTCATCTATTATTTCTTGAAATAGATTCTCTGCCCCTTTGTCTCACTCTTCTCCTTCTGGGACACATAACATGAATGTTAGTCCACTTTATGTTGTCCCAGAGGTCCCTTAGACTGTCCTCACGTTTTTTAATTCTTTTTACTTTTACCTGTTCAGCTTGGGTGATTTCTTCTAGTCTTTCATCCAGCTCGTGGATCCGTTCCTCTGTATATTCTACTCTGCTTTTGAGTCCCTCTAGTGAATTTTTCATTTCCAGTATTGTATTCTTCATTTCTGATTGGTTCTTCTTTATATCTTCCATTTCTTTATTGATGTTCTCACTGAGTTCATCCATTCTTCTCCCAAGATCAGTGAGCATCCTAACACTCTTTGTTTGAACTCTCTGTTGGGTAGGTTGCTCATTTCTGTTTCACTTAGTTCCTTTTCTGGGGTTTTGTCCTGTTCCATTACTTGGAACATATTCCTTTGCCTCCTCATTTTGCCTCTTTCCCTGTGCTTGTGTCTATGTATTAGGTAGGTCAGCTACATCTCCTGTTCTTAGAGAGGTGACCTTATATAAGTGATGCTTATGAGGCCCAGCAGTGTGCTTCCCTCTCGTCACCAGTTCCAAATATTCCAGTAGTGACCCCTATGTGGGCTACGTGTGTCTTTCTGTCGTGGCATGGTTGCTCTTCCCGTAGGTGCCCAGGGAGGCTGAGCTATGCCCCTGGCCAGCTGTTGTAATGCTCAGCTGCTTGTAGTTGTTGTGGGCCCTTCAGTCTCTTTATCGGGTGTGGGGAGCCCCAGCACAGTTGGCTGCAAGTTCTTAGCTCATTCATGTTACAGTATTTCTACTAAGTGAGTTGGCCCCCAGTGTGGCAGGTTGTTAGGTTCAGGGGCTTACAATTGCTATAAACCTCCAGCTTTTAGGTCTCTTGTCAGCTCTCTGAGGATTGCAGCTGTGTGGGGCTGGCCTCAGGGGTAATTTTTCCATGAGTAGTTGTAAATTGGCTGTGTCCATGGGAGGAGGTGAGTTCAGAGTCTGCCTATGCTGCCATCTTGACTTCTCTCCCCGAGGAAGGGAGTCCTGAATGTATGGAGCCACTCCTCTCTTATTGGCTGCAGGGAAAACAGATCACAGACACTTGAGTGTTCACTGTTAACTGCCAAAATAGGATTGGATGGGAGCAAATGATGGCTGTTTGTTCCAACTTCTAGATTAGGAATTTGAGCCCTCAGGCTGTCAAGATACCCCAGAGTTCTCCTACTTCACACTGCAAGCTGCATTTCAATGGCTCCAAAACTCCACTTGTCAGGAGAATGTGGTCAAACACTGTTGATTGTCTCATTTTCTCCCTCTTTGTTTTTTGTTTCAATGATGGTTGCTCTCCTATTCTGGTGTTTGCTCTTACATAGTTGTGGGGAACTTTGAATTTTGGCTTTCTTATGTACAAAATGGGAATTACAATCTCTACTTCTGAGAGTTATTGTGAGGCGTAAATGTAAAGTACTGAGAAATTGCTTGGAAAATCGTAGCTCAATAAAGTTTCTCCCATGTATTCTAGTTGGCCTACAGCCATGCTTTCAACTCCTCTGTTTCAACCTCTTTCCATAGGTACCAGAGGCTTACACACAATTCTCAAACTCAAAGGAAGCTCGATGTTACTGTGTCCTTTGACAATAAACAACAGGGACAGGGGTTGATGGCAGTGACTCGTAAAAGTTTTGGTCCCTTCTGATTGAAGAAAAGCATAAGCTTCTGTCTAAATCTTGCACTGTCATGGTTTTTAAGTGCTGATTGCTTGTGAGTCCTGTTCATAGGAGAGACAGAAGGCAAAGGTCAGAGGCAAAGGGAGAAAGAGAGAGAAAACAGGAAGAGATCATCTGCTAGCTGAGTCAGACAACCTCATAGGTAACAGGCCAGACCAATCACAATGCAGGAATAAGCCAGCATCTTACCTGGAGTAGAGAAGAGGAGAGCATACACAGGTGTGGCAGAAGCAGTATAAAACAAAAAGGAACATAAAAGAGTAAGGGCATAAAAATATGTTTAAATACATGAGATTATGTAATGACACTGAAAATAGTTAGTCAACACTAGAGAATGCCAATGAAAGCAACTCATTTTTTGAAAACTGGAAACTAAAGGGAAAGATTCAAGCATTTGTCCTGCTTTTCTTAATATGGAAAGGGTGACCCAATAGAAAATATTTGAAGTTTCTTTGTATTCCAGCTAGTACATGAAAAAGTAATGATAGAATTAGATATAACCATTCTAATGTAAACCCTAATAAATCAATGGATTTAGGCAGTGAGCATCACTAGTTGATTACATCACAAACAATACACTAGACATTATGTGCCTTCTGTTGAAGACTTCAACATTACCAGTGAAGTATTCTTGACAGAAATTTGAACCTGAATCTTATCAAGACCTTAGATCAGCTATCAATTTATGAGAAATACAGGATCAAAGAAATATTTTAAATGACAGGGAGGCAATGAGCAAACTCCAGGCTGTGGAAATTCTACAGGGCAACTAACTCAGGTTCTTCAACAAATAAACTTCAAAGAAAGGGAAGAGAGAGATGGGAGGAGAGGGGAAATCTATTGATTAAAAGAGTTTCAAGATACATGTTAATGAATTGCAATGTGTGGATTTAATTTCAATCTTATTTCAAACAAACTTAAAAATATATATTTTGAATTTTATTTGAATACTGGCAAGATATTTGATGATATTAAAATTATAGTTCATTTTTAAGATGTAATAATGGTGTTGTGATTTTAAAATCCTAAATTAAGTATGAGTGAAATTCTGTGATGTTTGTGATTTGCTTCAAAATAATCCATGTGGGGAGTGGGGTTATAGAGTAAACAAAATTGGGCATAAGTTGATAATTGTTAAAGCTGGATAGTGGTTACATGGAGGTTCATTACACTATACTATGTTTGTATATGTTTAAAATTTTTCGTAGTAGAAAATTGTGTAAGAGTTAGGAAAGTTTATTTTGGGGGATGAGAGCTCTCCCTAACATCAAAAGTTGCCTTGGTTAGCACTCAGAGGCCACTACTGAATGAGGAAAGTGGAATGGATTTACTAATTCCTATATGACCCTGGTCCTTGACTCAGCAACCCCAAGATGAGATACATTAAATATATCTTGGTCAGACCCCTATTTCTGAAATCTCAAGTGGTTACCACCCATTTGAAGATTCTCTTGCTCCTATTATAAAGCAGATTCAGGGTTTCTGGTTTGACATGGCAGACTGATCAGACACACAGGTACATTCTCTCCCCAAATCCCACTGAAATAGCAATAAAGATATAAAAAGGAAGTAATCCATCATGGCGCTGAGTAGAAGAGCCATGGCCCAAAAGATAGCCAGGAAAAATCTTAATATAGGTGGGAGCAGTTCTTTTCAAGTCCCAATCTCTGAATTGGAAGACATGGTAGTCATGAGTATTGTTCATCAAATATTTTCATCTCTCCACATTCCAAACATATGGTAGAATTGAACTTCTTTGCTTCTATGTGATTAGATGGGACCATAGGATTATTTTTGGCAAATGATTTGTGAATGGAAGTGACATGTATTACTTTGAAGCCCAAGGATTGAGAACCTGCAAAGCTCTCTTTCGTTCTTGCATGGCAACTAGCATCATTTGAGATGATGACTACTTCCTCAGACTGGATCTCTGAGTGGCTAAGAGGAGTAGAGCTGCCCACTCCCCATCAATCTATGATGGATATGTAGTGTCAGTGAGAAGTGAACCTTTGTTGTATTAAACTACTGAGATCTTGGAGTTTTTTATAGCAGAATAACCTAGCCTATTGTAATTTATTCAGCATGTATGGATAATGTATTAAGTCTGCTCATACTGCTATAACAAAATACCAGAGACTGGGTGGCTTAAACAACAGACATTTGTTTCTCACAGTTCTGGATGCTGGAAACTCAAAGATCAAGGTGTTGGCAGATTTGGTTCCTAGTGAGAACCCTCTTCCTGGTTTCCAGAGGGCCATCTTCTCCCTGTGTTCTCACATGGGGGAAAGAGAGAGAGCAAGCTCCCTGGTGTCTTCTTATAAGGGCACTAATTCAATCATGAGGACCCCACCCTCATGACCTCATCTAAACCTAATTACTTCCCAAAGACCCCACCTCCAAATAATATCACATTGGGACTTAGGGCTTCAACATATGAATTTGGGGGTGGGCACAAACATTCAGTCATAACAGAGAACAGGAGTATTTTATAAGCCAATCATTAAATTAATTAATTAAATAAGTATATATGGGCCAGCTGGGCTACCCCACCACCACCAACTGCCCCCATCCATACAGACATACTGGTAGCTGCAGAGCCAGTGCCTGGGCTAAAACCAGAGGCTTGTTTTCTAAAGATATTGAACTTTCTAAATAGAGCCAGGGTTTCTATTGTGGCAACTGGAACATGAGAATAAAGACTTCCTTTTTTTTTTAGAACTTAAACTCTTTTTTTTTTTTTTTGTGAGGAAGATCAGCCCTGAGCTAACATCCATGCTAATCCTCCTCTTTTTGCTGAGGAAGACCAGCTCTGAGCTAATATCTATTGCCAATCCTCCTCCTTTTTTTCCCCAAAGTCCCAGTAGATAGTTGTATGTCATAGTTGTACATCCTTCTAGTTGCTGTATGTGGGACGTGGCCTCAGCATGGCCGGAGAAGCGGTGCGTTGGTGTGCGCCCAGGATCCGAACCCTGGCAACCAGTAGTGGAGCATGTGCTCTTAACCGCTAAGCCACGGGGTGGCCCAAAGACTTCCTTATGATGGCAGCTGGGAGGACCTTGGTGTGCTTGCTTGCTCCTTACCTGCAAAAGGTGAAACCTGCTAGGCAACACACCTCACACATATACATAGGTCTTAGATTTCCCTCCCATTCAAGTCAGAGGCCTGTTGGGGATTATATACCTGCCAATCTCTGCTCCTTATATTAATTACCTTAGACCTTCAGTCAGAAATATGAATGGATACCAAGGATTACCTGATATTTAACAGAAACAAACAGCACAAAATAGAAGTTCACAAATGAGAAAACAGAACAAATGGAAGGAGAGAGAGAGAATGAGAATGAGAATTCAAGGAACATAACCTTTATAAACTTCTAATTTGTAGACTCAGAGATTCAGGAATATGTTAAATTGACGAAGCAAGAACAAGTTTCCACAACCAAAGAGCAATCATGGATGGGAAAAACTTCTTGGAAATTAAAAAGATAATTACATAAACAAACATTTATAATTTTTTATTATAAATTTATAGTAAAAGTCAAGAAGCATAGAGTAAAAACACAAAAAGTTGAAAAATAAGAGAAAAAATTGAGACATGGAGAATCAATCCAGTAGGTTCAACTTTAATAGTGGTTCCTAAAAAGGAAGACAGATAAAATGGAGGTGATGCAATAATTTCTTTTTTTTTCACATTTTCTTTCCTTTTATTGAAAAAAAATTTAGAAAATGGCAATTAATCAAGGGCACAAAAAAATCAACAGGGATATACTAGTGGAAAACATAGACAACATAAAATTAAAAATGTCATTGGCTTCTTTAATTGGTTAATAGCACAAAATGTAACAGGCAGAAGGTCTGTTTTAAACAAATTAAAAAGCTGTGTTTTTTTCCAGTTCTCGCCAAGTCAGATTTATACACACCCACAAAAATTGTGTGGAAAGCTGTTGTACATAAGAAGTTGTATCCCGAATAAAGAGAAACAGCTGTTGAAACAGGAATTAACACAAACAAGTCAGCAACAGGTTAACAATTTTAAAAACTGAGTCTTCAAATGCTGCCTGGCATGAAGCTATACTATATAAAGTACTGCTAGGTATGAAGGAGGAAGTCTGTACTGCTTTTAGCAGAAATGTTTTTACAGAAAAGCAAATCAAAACAATGCAATCAACAGACCAAGGAGGCTACAGCTAGATATCAGAGCTACAACTTCTCATATCTGAGCTAGAATATCCTATTTATCCAGATTGGACTAAAATTTCAAGACAAAACAGGGACAATTTGAACATTTCTTTCTTTATCCATCTTAAGTTCTCTGTTTCTTTTCCCCTCACGCAGTAATTCTGCATGATCCTGCAGAAAGATGGCTGCTTTTAAAATTGTCTATTTTATTTTTCTTTCTGTGGCGAGACTGTCATGGGGCCTGCATATTTCAGGCTCGTATGCATCCATGACCAGTGTCCCGCTGTGGTCAAAAAACGTAGCAATTGATTGGTGAACTCGGCTTCCCGCTGCTGTTTTGTTCTCCCACTGATGAAGGTCAGCTTCAGAGTGTATTTGTCATCCAACCTTTTCAAACTGGAGGACAGCTGCCAAATATCATCAGGATCCATTCCTGTAGGATCTTTCCTGTGGGCCACGAGAAAGATGCTCTTCTCCTTATATGAGGTATAAATGATCAGAATACCCATCATCACAAAATAGGATATGATGCACAAAGCTAAAGCAGGCTTGGACTCTGGAAAGGAGTGCATGTTATCCCAAATCAAAGCCACTATGGCAAAGAAACAGGAGATGATACAGATGGTGAGGTGACCGTCAATGAGACCAAAATTCTCCACATACTTGTACTTTTCCAGAAGTACCTTTTTGGCAGAATCATCCAAAGAAGTTTTCACAGCTGATCCATCCCATTTGTCAATTTTCACAGTCTTATAATCAATCTTCCACTTATCCAACAACCTGCTGTGGCTACTACTTATCCCGCAGCTGGAGCCACCACCAGCCCCACTACTGCCTTCGCCACCTCAGTTCTCCCACCCTGTGCAGCCACTGCCGCCATCTTGACTGCCTCTGCATCTCTGCAATAACTTCTAAAAAGAAAAGAATTTATCAGAAATGAAGAAAGATATGAATATTTAAATAGAAAGATATTGCCAATTTAGAATAAGTTGAATGAATAAAAGATCAACGCTTATCCCAGAAAAAAAAAAACTACAAGCCTAGATGTTTTTGAATTCTATCAAATATTTCAGAAAAAACATCAATCTTACACAAACTCTTTCAGAAAATAGGGAAGGTGGGAACACTTCTCAAGTCGTCTTAGGAGGCCTGCATGACCCTAGTATCAAAACCAGGCAAAAGTATTGCAAGAAAATTAGATGTCAATCTCACTCATGATCATAAATGCAAAAATACTTTAAGTATTAGCAAATCAAATACAGCAATATATCAAAAGGATTTACATTGTGACCAAGTAGAGTTTATCACAGGAATACCACATTGGCTGAATGTTAGAATATCAACAAATTTTATTCACCATATTAGCAGAATAAAGCAGAAAAAGCACATGCTCATTTCAATAAATGCAGAAAAGAATTTTACAAAATTCATCATCCATATATGATAAAAATCTCTGGCAAACTATCAGTAGAAGGGAACTTCCTCAAGCTGATAAAGGGCATCTATGAGAAATCTACGGTGAACCTGACAGTAGTGAAAACAAAACACTTAATAGCAAAAACAAAATCAGTGAATGATTCCCCCCAGTATTGGGAACAAAGCAACAATGCCCACTCTTCCGCTACCTTTAAACATTTTACTAGAGATCCTAGATAGTGAAATGGGGCAGAAAAAATAAAGAGAATGAAGATTAGAAAGAGAGAAGTTAAACTGTTTCTATTTGCAGATTATGTAATTATTTCCATAGAAAATCCTAAGGAATCTACAAAAGAACTACTAGCACTATTAAATGAATTTAGCAAGTTTGGAGGATACAAGGTACAAACATCAAATGTACTTTTATATACTAGTTGTATAAAATTTGAAAATTAAATACAAAACCATTTAATTTACAATAGTATCAAAAACATAAAATCCTTGGGAATAAATTTAACAAGAGACATACAAGACCTCTACACCTAAAACTACAAAATATGGCTAAGAAAACTTAAAGAAGACCTAAATAAATGGAGACATATACCATGTTTATGGATTGGAAGACTCAATATTGTTAAGATACTGGTTCTCCCCAAACTGATCTCCCTATCCATGTTAAAGAACTTAGAAAGCTTGTTCAGGAGGTAACACAAAGGTTGTGGCCAAATTTGATAAGATTAGTATGCACCACCATCTCAGTGGAAGCCAGGTGCTATTCATCAATCACCATATGATTAATCAGCCATATAAACAAAAGTCAGGACCTATTGCCCAAGACAATAGTAAAATGACCCCCAAAGGCATTTCAGAGGTCATTCAGGCTGTCCTTACCATCATAGGCCCATAGTGAAAGGGCCTGGGAGGCAGAATAATTTCAAGACTCTCCACCCCACATTCCTGTGCTGAGATCTGCTGCCCATTTGGAAGGTATAGGTAGCATACCTTGGCTGCTTAGGTGCAGCACCATCTCTGCCAGTGCACAGAGTGCATGAGCCATAGGAGTGTGGCTACCTCCACCTAGATTTTGAAGGATGGAGTGACCTGGAGCCACGGGTGCATGACCCAATCAGAGGGTTGTTGCAGACAGCCCCCACTAAGGCAATGCCTAATGGAGCTATGGGGCCAGGCCATACCTGCAACTGCAGACTGGTGGGGCCACCTGTGTGTGTGATTCCAGCTTGGGAGAGTGGCAGGCATGTGACTCCAAACCATGAGATTTGTGGAGTGAGCTGTGACCAGCAAAGCTGTGGGTGCAGCACTGCCCAAAACTGTGGGGGCGGGACCACTACCTCAACGTATCCAGAAGGCACCTCTGCCCCAATGGGCCTTAAGGTTTTGGAATTGCTTTGGACCTGTTTCCCCTTTCTTCTTTCCTGTGTCTCCCTCTTAGAATAGAAATGTCTATCCTATGCCCATCTCACCATTATATTTTGAAAGCACATAACTCGTTTGATTTGACACCTTCACAGATGGAGAGGAATTTCCCTCAGAATGAATTTTACCTTGAGTCTCACCCATATCTCATTAGATGAATCTTTGGATTTAGACTTTTGAGTTGATGACATGTGAGAGGGACATGAATTTGGGGGTGAGGGAGCCAGGGGCAGAATGCCATGGACTGAAAGTGTCTCCCCAAAATCCGTATGTTGAAATTCTAATAGCCAATATGATGGTATTAAGAGGTTGGGTCTTGGGAAGTGCTTAGGTTGTGAGGGTGGAACCCTCAGGAATAGGATTATTGCCATTATAAAAGAGGCCTGAGAGAGCTCCCTTGCCCCCTTCCACCATGTGAGTATACAAGAAGTCTATGACCCAGAAAAAGCTCTCACCCCACCATGTTGGCACCCTGCTCTTGGACTTCCAGTCTCCAGAACTGTGAGAAATAAGTTTTTATTGTTTATAAGCCACCCATCCTATGGTGTTTTGTTATAGCAGCCCAAATGGACTAAGATGCAACTCAAAATGGATTAAAGACTGAAACGTAAGTCCTAAAACTGTAAAATCCTGAAACAAAGGGGAAAACCTTCATAGTATTGATCTTAGCAATGATTTCTTGGATATGACAGCAAAAGCACAGGCAACAAAAGTAAAAATAGACGTGTTACTACGTCGAACTAAAAAGCTTCTGCACAGCAAAGGAAACAATCAACAGAGTGGTAACCTATGGAGTGGGAGGAAATATTTGCAAACCGTATATCTGATAAGGGGTTAGTACCTAAGATATATAAAGAACTCCTACAATTAAATAGCAACAAAAACCAAATAAGCCAATTAAAAAATGGGCAAGGGACTTGAGTAGACATTTCTCCAAAGAAAACATAAAAATGGCCAATAAGTATATGAAAAAATGTTCACTATCACTAATCATCAGGGAAATGCAAATTAAAACCACAATGAGCTATCATCTCACACCTATTAGGATGGGCATTATCAAAAAACAAAAAATAATGAGTGTGGGTGAAGAGGTGGAGAAGTTGGTTGGTGGGAATGAAAATGGTGCCACTGCTATGGAAAAAAATATGCAGTTCCTCAAAAAAATTAAAAATAGAACTACCGTATGATTTAGCAATCCAACTTCTGGGTATACATCCAAAAGAAATGAAAACAAGATCTCATAGAGATATTGTTCTCCCATGTTCATTGCAGCATTATTCACAATAGCTGAGAGATGGAAACAGTCTAAATGTTCATTTACAGATGAATGGGGAAACAAAATGTGGTATATAAATGCAATAGAATATTGTAAAAGCTAAAATTTGTGTGGAATAGCAAAGGATCTCAAATAGACATTCTTGAAATAGGAGAACAAAGTTGGGGGACTCAGACTTGCCAGTCTCAACACTTAATACACAGTTACAGTAATCAAAACAGTGTGGTACTGGAAGAAGGAAAGATATATAGACCAATGGAACTGAACTGAGAGTCCAGAAATAAGCTATACATTTATTTATAGTTGTATTAGTTTGCCATGTCAAAAGTGCCATGACAAAGTACCACAGACTGGATGGCATAAACAACCAAACTTTATTTTCTCATGATTGTGGATGCTAGAAGTCTGAGATCAAGGTGTTGGCAGGGTTGATTTCTTCTGAGGCTGCTCTTCTTGGCTTGTAGATGGACATCTCCCTGTGTCTTCACGTGGTCTACCCTTTGTGTATGTCTGTATCCAAATATCTTCTCATAAAGACACTGGTCATATTGGATTAAGGCCCACCTTAAGACCTCATTTTAACTTAATTACCTCTTTAAAGACCCTATCTCCAAATACAGTCACATTCTGAGGTACTGGGGGTTAGGACTTTAATGTATGAATTTTGATTTTTTATGAGTGCCAAGATCATTCAATGGGAAAGAATGGTATTTTCAACAAACGATGCTGACACAAATGGACCATTCACATGTAATAGAAGGAATTTGTACCCCTACTTCACACCATATGCAAAATTTAACTCATAATGGATCAAAGACATAAGTGTAAGAGCTAAAACTATAAAGCTCTTAAAACATAGGTGCAAATCTGAGTGACTTTGGGTTAGGCAACAGTTTCTTAGATATGCCACCAAAAGTAAAAGTAATCCAAGAAAAAATAGAGAAATTAGACTTCATAAAAATTAAAACCTTTTGTGTGTCAAAGCACACTATTAAGAAAGTAAAAAGACAGTCAACAGAATGGGAGAAAATATTTACAAATGATATATCTGGTAAAGATCAAGTGACCAGAATATATAAAGAACACTTACAATTCTACAACAAAAAGACAAAGAACCAAACATAAAAATGGGTAAAGGATTTGAATAGACATTTCTCCAAAGATGATACACAAGTGGCCAATAAGCACATGAAAAAGGCTCAATATCATTAATCATTAGACAAATGCAGATAAAAACCACATTGAGATACCACTTCACATCCATTAGGATAGCTATAATCTAAAAGATAGACAATAACAAGTGTTATTGAGGATGTTGAGAAATTGGAGCCCTCATACATTGCTGATGGGAATGTAAAATAATGCAGTTGCTATGTAAAACAATTTGGCAGTTCCTCAAAAATTAAACATAGAATTACCCTATGACCTGACAACTCCACTTCTAGGCATATATGAAGAGAATTTAAAACATATGTTCAAGCAAAATAATTACACAAATGTTCATAGCAGAAATATTTATAACAGCAAAAAGTAAAATTATACAATTGCACCAAAAAGAATAAAATATCTAGGAATAAATTTAACCAAGGAGGTGGAAGTCCTGTACACTGAAAACTATAAGACATCGAGGAAAGAGATTGAAGACACAATAAATGGAAAGATATTCTGTGCTCATGGAGTGGAAGAATTAATATTGTTAAAATGTCCATACTATCCAAAGCAATCTACAGATTCAATGCAATCCCTATCAAAATTCCAATGGCATTTTTCACAGAAATAGAAAAAAAAAAACCTAAAATTTGTATGGAACCATGAAGGACCCTCAATAGCCAAAGCAATCCTGAGAAAGAAGAACAGAGCTGGAGGCATCACACTTCCTGATTTCAAACTATATTATAAAGCTATAGTAATCAAAACAGTATGGTATTGGCATAAAAACAGACACACAAATCAATGGAATGGAATAGACACTCCAGAAATAAATCCACACGTATGTGGTCAATTAATTTACAACAAAGCAGTCAAGAATATACAATGGAGAAAGGATAGTCTCTTAAATAAATGGTGTTGGAAAAACTGGACAGCCACATGCAAAAGAATGAAACTGGACCACTGTCTTACACCATACACAAAAGTCAAAACTCAAAATGGATTAGATTTGAACATAAGACCTGAATCCATAAAACTCTTAGAAGAAAATATAGGTGGTAAGCTCCTCAACATTGATCTTGGCAATGATTTTTTGGATATGACACCCAAAGCAAAGGCAACAGAAGCAAAAATAAACAAGTGGGACTACACCAAACTAAAAAGCTTCTGCAGAGCAAAGGAAACCATCAAGAAAATAAAAAGCCAACCTATCAAATGGGAGAAAATATTTACAAACCATTCATCTGACAAGGGGTTAATATCCAACATATATAAAGAACTCGTACAACTCAATAGCAAAGCTAATAACCCGATTAAAAAATGGCATAGAAACTGAATACACAGTTTTCCAAAGAAGACATACAAATGGTCAACAGGTTCTTGAAAAGGTGCTCAACATTACTAATCATCAAGAAAATGCAAATCAAAACCACAATGAGATATTACTTCACATCTGTTAGAATGGCTATTATCAAAAAGACAAGAGATAAGTTTTGGGGAAGATGTGGAGAAAACAGAACCCTTGTGCACTGTTGGTGGGAATGTAAATTTATGGAGCCACTATGGAAAACAGTATGGAGATTCTTCAGAAAATTAAAAATAGAACTACAATATGATCCAGCAATTCCATTTCTGGGTATTTATTCAAAGGAAATGACAACACTAACTCAGAAAGATATAAGCACCCCCATGTTCATTGCAGCATTATTCACAATAGCCAAGACATGGAAGCAATGTAAGTATCCATTGATGGATGAGTGGATAAAGAAGATGTGAAATACATATCTATCTATCTATCTATCTATCTATCTATCTATCTATCTATCTATCTAATTATCTATCTATCATCTATCTATCTATTAGAATATTATTCACCCATAAGAATGAAATCTTGCCATTTGCAACAACATGGATGGATCTTGAGGGCAATATGCCAAGTGAAATAAGTCAGATGGAAAGACAAGTACTGTATGATCTCACATATGTGGAGTCTAAACAAACAAACAAAAAAACTGAACTCATAGAAACAGAGAACAGATTGGTGGTTGTGGAGGCAGGTGGGAGAAATGGGTGAAGGTGGTCAAAAGGTACAAACTTGCAGTTATAAAATAAGTCCTGAGGATGTAATATACAGCATGGTGGCTATAGTTTAAAAAAAAGGTAGAAACAATCCAAATGTCTGTAAACTGATGAATGGAGAAACAAAATGTATTATATACACATAATGTAATATTATTCAGCCATAAAAAGAAATGAAGTATTGTATATGTTACAACATAAATGAATCTTGAAAACATTATGCTAAGTGAAAGAAGCCAGGCAAAAGGCCACATATTGTATGATTTCATTCATATGAAATATCTAGAATGGGCAAATCCATAGAGACAGAAAGTAGATTAGTGGTTTCCAGGGGATGAGGGAGGAGGAATTGGAACTAGCTGACAGTAGGTATGGGGATTCTTTTTAGGGTGATAGAAATGTTCTGGGATAATATGGTGGTGATGGTGGTTGCACATAATAAATATACTAAAAATCACTGAAGTAAAAACTTTAAAATTGTGAATTTTATGTTATGTCAATTATATCTCCGTTTAGAAAACACAGTGAGATACCTTTACACAACCATCAGAATGGTTAATATTAAAAACACTACAACGTCAAATCTTATGAAGGATGTGGAGCAACTGGAAGTCTCATAAACTGGTAGGAGTGTAAAATGGTACAACTATTTTAAAAAGTTTGGCAGTTCTTATACAGTTAAACATATTCTGGGTCTACATGACCCAGCAATTTCATGCTTAAGTATGTATTCAAGAAGAATTTAAACATGTGTCCACACAAAGACTTGTGCTTGAATACTCACAGAAGCTCTATCCATAGTAGCCCCAATCTGGGAATAATTTGTATGTCCATAACATGAAAATTGATTTACAAACTGTGATATACAATAGCGTACTACTCAGCAATAAAAAAGAATAAAATTATACATGCAACAACATGGATTAATGTATGAAATATAATGAAGGGAAAAAGGCCTTACACAAAAGCTTATACACTATAGAAAGAAAAACACAGGGCCTAAAAAACAGATAGCTGTACAGCAGGCTTAGTAACTCATTAGTGGAAAATAGAACAAGAAGTCAGAGAGTATGCAGCAAAATGTCTTCAAGAAGAAAGTGAATTTGCTTTAACAAATAGATGATATAGAAACTGAATCACCATAGTGGTATGATGAAGCAGATGTGGTAGCATTTTGCTCCTTAGCTGATTATTTTAATCCATTGTGGTAAGTAATTCTATAGCTCTTGTCAGTGATAAATTCAAAGATAGGCAAGCCTAAGCCAATTGGGGCCAATGAGACATGAAGAGAGGTTTGATGAGGGATTTTTAGAAAAATTTCTAAGCCCCTGTCTCCAACTTTTTGACAACAAAGGAAGCATGTAGCCCTGAGAGGCCAGCCATCCCATCACCATGGGAGAACACAGCCTTGGGATGAAGTTGATACTTATGAGAAAACAGAAAGAACCCAAGACTTTGATGACATCACGGAATCACAGGATGAACCAATCTTTAAGCCAGCCTTCCCTATGGATTTCCTCTTACTTCCTCTTATGCAAGCTAATATACTTCCTCGTTGTTTAAATCAACTTGAGTTAAGCTCTTTGTTGCTTGGAGCCCAAAGCATCCTATCTGATGCAGAAAACATACATTACTTTGTCAAAAAGAAAGTAAATGAGAGCCAACCCTTATGGCCTAGCGGTTAAAGTTTGGTGCTCTCACTGCTTCAGGGGCCCGGGTTCATTTCCCAGTCACGGAACCACATCACCTGTCTGTCAGTTGCCATGCTGTGGAGGTGGTTCATATAAAGAACTACAAGGATTTACAACTAGGGTACACACCCATGCACTGGGGCTTTGGGGAGGAAAAAAAATGAGGAAGATTGGCAACAGACATTAGCTCAAGGTGAATCTTTCCCTGGAAAAAAAGAAAGAAAGTAAACGAGTAACTTCAGGAAATAAAAAAAAAAGGTGTACAACAAAGTCATGAGCTAAACATGAAGCAAATTATAATGTGGCATGATTTGGAGCAATTGATGGGCGGTAAGAAAAGAGAATCTATTTGGTCTTAATGATTAGAACCTTCTTCAAATGACATAGCTTTAGAGACATACAATTAGATTTCCTTCTCTATGGGCTCAATTATACTACTTGATTCTGCAGTAAATAATAATTATATAATTGTAATAGTGTAAATTCTGTTAATTGTTTTTAGTATTTTATAATAAACATATAAACAAAGCTTTGACAACATAAATATATTTATAGAAAAAATGTAAGTGCTATAAATCTGGAGAGTTATAAAATTTTATCTGACATAGATTCTGAAGGTGGAGAGGGATTGGGCCTGAGGGAAACTGAGGGATTCAAATTACCTTATGTAAAGGGAGTCAAAAGATAACATCTAAGGTGAGGACTGCCTGGGTCCTGATACTGGTTCTACCACTTATTTGCTTTATGACCTGGGGCAAACTACTTAAACTTTTCTGTACCTCAGTTTCCTTATCTATAAAATAAGGAAAATAGTAGTATCTACATCATAATATTGCTGTTAGGATTAAGTAAATCAATACAGTCATGCACAGCTTAGCAACAGAGATACATTCTGAGAAACATGTCATTAGGTGATTTTGTCATTGTGTGAACATCATAGAGTGTACTTGCACAAACTGAAATGGTATAGCCTACTATGCACCTAGGCTATCCGGTACTAATCTTATGTGACCACCGTTGTATATGCAGTCCCTCATTGACCAAAACATTGGTATTGTGGTGCGTGACTTTATGTGGAAAAGGCTTAAGAGAGTATTTTCATGTAGTAAGTGTTCGATAAATATAGACATTATTGCTGCTACCTATCCAGAAACAATGGTTTAAGTATTATAAAAGTAATCAATAGGAGAATTTAAAATAATAATATTAACTCGAAAAATATGGGAGATGAAAGTAGCATAAATGAGCTAATTTCTCACTGGTTATATTGTGGGGAGTCAATGGGTATAAGTTATTAAATCAAAGAAATAGATAAATAAGCATATTATTTAGGGTTACAGAGTAAACCACCTGAAGAATTAAATCTAAAATTGGTTAAAAGTAGCTAATACTGGGATGTGAGCTAGAAGAAAAGCAGAAGATTTTACTTTTAATTTCATGTCCTCTGTTCTGTTTTTAAAGTTTTCACCACGTACATGTATTATTAATCAAAAAATCTAATCTAATAAAATAGCTGCTGTCCAAGAATCTGACTCTCCTGTTAGGCAGTGGGTACTGAATTGAATTTTTTCCATTTTTTAAAACATTTTATTTTGAAATAAATATGGATTTAGATGCAAAGATAGTACAGAGAAGTCTCCACATACCCTGGTTTCATTTTACATAACTATAGAACAATGTCAAGACCAGGAAATTGACATTTGTTCAATGTGTGTGTGTAGTTCTATGTCATTTTATCTCATTTGTAGATATGTGTAACTGCCATAGCAATCAAGAGATAAAACTAGAGGTCAAGGATGTCAGCACCGTGGCAGAGTGAGTTGTTGCCTTTGTCTCTCCCCTCTAAGTTACAACCAGTACAACATCCATTGACCAATAAAAGGCTAGCTTCATGACACACCAGAACACCTGCGAGATCCATACCACTACACATCTGAAGGGTGGTGGGCTAAACCTCTGGGAGGCAGTGGAACTAGGGGAGCAGCCCCTTCACCCTCCCCTGGTAGCAGTGATTCAAAACACAGATACCCCTGACAGTGGCAGTGGGCCTGACCTGAGGTTTCAAAATCACATCGGTACTGGAAACCACAGACTGCATAAGCAACAACAGCACTAGCAGCTCAGCCCCTGCCCCCCCCGAGCAGTGGCGGGTGGTGCCCATGACCTGAGGCTTCAGGAAAAACAGTGATGCTGGTAACCCAGTCCCCTCCCTCTCCCACAGCAGCAGCACTGGTCTTTCCAGTAAAGGGAACAGCAACTGAAACACAGATACCTCCAGCAGGGGTGGGGGTGCCCTGACCTGAGGTTTCAAAAAGCACACTGGAGCAGGAGACCAGAGGCTTCAGGAGCAACAGCAGGACTCACAGCTCAGCCCCTACCCCTCTCCCAACAGTGGCAGGTGGCACCTGTGATTGAGGCTTCAGGAGCCACAGCAGAACCTATGACACAGCCCTAGTGGCAACACCCCAACACCAGTTCTGACAGTAGTGGGGACAACATACAAGACCACAGGCCCCTGGCAGTGGCAGCAATGCCCATGAACCCAGTGACCCTGGCAGCAGTGCTGCCACTGCCACCCCCCCACCAGATAACCTGGGAGCAGCAGTGCAAGTGGGACAGCAGCACCTGACCCTGTGGAGAGCCTGCAGAGAGCCAGTGGGGGAACACAAGACCCAAGTGACCCCAGAAGCAGCAGAGGTGCTTGCAGCCTGGTGACCCCAGTGGTGACACCTGCAACTGTAGTGACATTGTAAGCAGCAAGGCAACTGCAACCTTGGAGGTGCAAGCAGCACAAGGAAGGCATTCATAATGCCTCTGGCAGAGGCAGTAGAGGGTGAAAAGCGCAGGCTCTCAAATACAACCAGAAGCAGCTCAGAATAAAAGTAACAAAAGCCTTATCTAAATAAGAAAGGTGGCTACTACCAGAAATGTCCTGTATATGATCAACTCATCAAGCACAATGAAGAATTACAATAACATGGTAGAACAGAAAGAAAATAACTCTCCAGAAAACAAACTTTAAGTCATAGAAGATTACAATCTAGCTGACAGAGAATTCAAAATATCTGTCATGAAGAAACTCAGTGAGTCACAAAAAAAAAAACTCAGAAAGACAGTTCAATGAGCTCAGGAATAAAATTAATGAACGGAAGGGGTATTTCACCAAAGAGATTGAAACTTTAAAATGAAACAAACAGAAATTCTGGAGATGATGAACACAAGGAGATGAAAAATAAAGTAAGAAAGCATTGGAAATACAGCAGACCATATGGAAGAAAGAATTAGTGACTGGAAAATAGAAATCAAGAAGTGGTAAGGTGGAAGAGGAGAGAGAACTAAGATTTTCAGAAAATGAAGAAATGCTATGAGAAATATCCAACTCAATTAGGAAAAGCAACATAAGGATAATAGATATCCCAGATGGAGGGGAGAGGGAGAAAGGAACAGAGAGCCTATTCAAAGAAACAATTGCTGAGAACTTCCCAAACCTGAGGAAGGAATTGGGTATACAAGTACATGAAACTAATAGAACTCCTACTTATCGCAACGCAAAAAGACCTTCTCCAAGACACATTATATTAAAACTTCAAAAGTCCAATGACAAATAAAGAATATGAAGGGCAGCCAGAAAGAAAATAACTTACAAAGGAACGCTCATGATGCTATCAGTGGATTTCTCAGCAGAAACTCTACATGCTAGGAGAGAGTGGAGTGATATATTCAAAATGTTGAAAGACAAAAACTATAAGCCAAGAATACTCTATCAGTAAAGTTATCCTTCAGATATGAAAGAGAAATAAAACTTGCCCAGACATAAAAAACTGAGAGAGTTCAGGGTCAGCTCGGTGGCACAGTGGTTAGGTGCATGCGCTCTGCTTCGGCAGCCCCAGGGTTCACAGAGTCTGATCCTGGGTGCGCACTGACTCACCACTTGTCAAGCCATGCTGTGGCAGTGTCCCGTATAAAGTAGAGGAAGATGGGCACGGATGTTAGCCCAGGGCCAATCTTCCTCAGCAAAAAAAAAAAAAGACAGAGAAGGAGAGAAGGATTGGCATCGGATGTTAGCTCAGCATTGATCTTCCTCACAAAAAAAAAAAAAACTGAGAGTTCATCACCACTAGAAGTGCTTTACAAGAAATGTTGAAAAGGTCCCTCCAACCTGAAACAAAAAGGCAAAGGTTTACAATGCTTTGAGCAAGGTGATAAATAGGCAGAATCATAAAATTGCAACTGTATCAGAATAGGTTAGTAAACTCTTAATTATAACATAAAGGCTAAAGGGAAAGAAAGAAAAATAACTATAAACACTTCAATTTGGTAACAAAATCACAACACAAAAAAAGATAATTTGTGACAACAAAAACATAGAAGGGGAAGAGGAAAAAGACAGATCCTGCCAAGGCTAATGGAGATAAGACGCTATCAGCAGAAAAAGGACTATCTCATCTATGAGATCTTTTATACAAACCTCATGGTAACCACAAAACAAAAAATCAGAGCAGAGTCACAGAACATAAAAAAAGAGGAGACTGAGAAAACCATCACAGAAAACCACCAAACTGAAATGGCAGACAGTAACACAAGGAAAAAGAAACAATGGTACTATAGAACAACCAGAAGACAAAAGATAAAATGGCAGTATTAAGATTTCATATAACAATAATCACTCCAAATGTAAATGGATTGAATTCACCAATCAAAATACACCGAGTGACTGGATGGATTAAAAAACACAACCTTAATTCAAAAAGATATGTGCACCCTTATGTTCATTGCAGCATTATTCACAGTAGCCAAGACTTGGAAGAAACACAAGTGATGATCAAAAGATGAATGGATAAAGAAGATGCGGTATGTATACACAATGGAATACTACTCAGCCATAAAAAAGACAAAATTGTGCCATTTGAGACAACATGGATGGAGCTTGAGGATATTATGCTAAGCAAAAAAAGTGAGACAGAGCAAGACAAATACTGTATGATTTCACTCATATGTGGAAGATAAACAAATAAACAAACACATAGGTAAGGAGAACAGATTGGTGGTTACCAGAGGGAAGGTGGGTGGAGGAAGGGGGAAAGGGGGAAAGGGACACATATGTATGGTGACTGATAAAAAGTAGACTATTGGTGGTGAACACAATGCAGTCTATGCAGAAGCTGAAATATAATAATGTTCACCTGAAATTTACACAATGTTATACCAATATGACCACAGTAAAATAATTAAAAAAAAAAAAAAGAAGACCCGACTGTACTGCTTCCAGGAGACCAGTATCAGCTCTAAGGACAAACATAGGCTCATAGGGAAGAGATGGAAGATGATACTCCAAGCAAATGACAACCAAAAGAAAGCAGGTGTAGTCCTACTTATGTCAGACAAAATAGACTTCAAGCCAAAAAAGATAACAAGAGACAAAGATGGACATTATATGGTGGAAAGAGGGACAGTCTACCAAGAAGATATAATGCATTAATATATATGCTCCTAACATAGGATCACCAAAGTATATAAAGCAACTATTAACAGACCATAAAGATAGAAACTGACAGCAACACAATAATAGTAGGGGACTTTAACACCCCACTTACATCAATGGATAGGTCATCCAGACAGAAAGCCAACAAGGGAACATTGGCCTTAAATGAAACACTAGATCACATAGACTTAATAGATCTATATAGAACATTCCATCCAAAAGCAGATGAAAACAAATTTTTCTCAAGTACACATGGAACATTCTGAGCAAATGGGACATTCTCAAAGATAGACCATATGTTGGCAAAAATAAAGCCTCAATAAATTTAAGAAGATTTAAATCATATCAAGCATCTTTTCTGACCAAAATGAAGAAAACTAGAAATCAACTACAAGAAGAAAGCTGGAAAAGTCACAAATATGTGGAGACTAAACAACGTGCTACTGAACAACTATTGGATCAATGAAAAAATCAAAGAAGAAACCAAAAAACACCTGGAGACAAATGAAAATGAAAACACAACATACCAAAACTAACAGGATGCAGCAAAAGTGGTACTAAGAGGGAAGTGTATAGCAACACAGGCCTACCTTTAGAAACAAACAAATGAAAAATCTAAAATAAACAATCTAACACTATACCTAAACAAACTAGAAAAAGAAAAACAAAGCCCAAAGTCAGTAGAAGGATGGAAATAATAAAGATCAGAGCAGAAATAAATGAAATAGAGACTAAGAAGACAATTTAAAGGATCAATGAAACTAAGAGCTGCTTCTTTGAGAAGATAAACAAAACTGACAAACCCCTAGCCAGAGTCAATAAAAAAAAAGAAAGGGAAATGCTTCAAATAAATAATATCAGAAATGAAAGAGGAGAAATTGCAACAGATACCACAGAAATACAAAGAATTGTAAGAGAATACTATGAAAAGCTATATGCCAACAAATTGGATAACCGGGAAGAAACAGATAAATTCTTAGAATCATAAAACCTCCCAAAATTAACTCAAGAAGAAATAGAGAATCTGAATAAACCAATCACAAGTAAAGAGATTGAAACAGTAATCAAAAACTTCCAAAAAAGCAAAAGTCCAGGACCAGATGACTTCTCTGATGAATTCTACCAAACATCCAACGAAGACTTAATACCTATCCTTCTCAAAATCTTCCAAAAAATTGAAGAAAACAGGACGCTTCCTAACTGATTTTATGAGGCCAAGATTATCCTAATACCAAAACCAGACAAGGACAACACAGAAAAAGAAAATTACAGACCAATATCACTGATGAACACAGATGCAAAAATCTTCAATAAAATATTAGCAAATCAAATACAGTAATACATTAAAAGGACCATCCACTATGATCAAGTGGGATTTACTCCAGGGATGCAGGGATATTCAACATCTGCAAATCAATCAACGTGACACACCACATTAACAAAATGAAAAATAAAAATCACATGATCATCTCATTAGATGCAGAAAAAACATTTTACAAGATCCAGCATTCATTTATGAAAAAAACTCTCAATAAAATGGGTATAGAAGGAAAGTATCTCAACATAATAAAGGTCATATATGGCAAACCCACAGTCAACATCATACTCAAAAAACTCAAAACTATCTCTCTAACAACAGGAACAAGACAAGGATGCCCACTCTAACCACTCTTATTCAACATAGAATTGGAAGTCCTAGCCAAAGAAATTAGGCAAAAAAAAAAAAGAAATAAAAGGGATCCAAATTGGAAAGGAAGAAGGGAAACTGTGACTATTTGTGGGTGATTCCATATATAGAAAACCCTAAAGAATCTGCCAAAAAAACTATTGGCAATAATTCGTGAAAACAGTCAAGTTGCAAGGTAAAAAATTAACATACAAAAATTAGTTGCATTTCTATACACTAACAACAAACTAGCAGAAAAAGAAATCAAGAATACAATCCCACTTGCAATAGCAACACAAAGAATAAAAGTCCTAGGAATAAATTTAATCAAGGAGGTGAAAGACTTATACACTGAAAACTGTAAGACATTTTTGAAAGACATTGAAGAAGAAGACATAAAGAAATGGAAAGATATTCTGTGCTCATGAACTGGATGAATATACATAGTTAAAATATCCATATTACCTAAAGCCATTTATAGATTCACTGCAGGTCCAAATAGAATCCGAATGACATTTTTCACAGAATAGAACAGAGTCCTGGGGCCAGCCCAGTGGCACAAGCGGTTAAGTGTGCGCACTCTGCTGCAGCGGCCTGGGGTTCGCCGGTTCGGATCCTGGGCGCACACTGATGCACTGCTTGGCAAGCCATGCTGTGGCGGCATCCCATATAAAGTGGAAGAAGATGGGCATGGACGTTAGCCCAGGGCCAGTCTTCCTCAGCAGAAAAAGAGGAGGATTGGCAGATGTTAGCAGAGGGCTGGTCTCCTCACAAAAAAAAAAAAAAAAGTGGAACAGAGTCCTAAAATTTATATGGAACAACAAAATGCCCCACAATAGCCAAAGCAATCCAGAGAAAAGAACAAAGCTGGAGGTATCACACTCCCTGATTTCAAAATATACTACAAAGCTATAGTAATCAAAACAGCATGGTACTGGCAGAAAAACCACAGACACACAGATCAATGGAACAGAATTGAGAGCCCAGAAATAAAACCACACATCTATCGACAGTTAATTTTTTAAAATGAGCCAAGAACATACAATGGAGAAAGTAAAGGCTCTTCAATAAGTGGTGTTTGGAAAACTGGACAGCCACGCAGAAAAGAATGAAAGTAGATTATTATCTTACACCATACACAACAATTAACTCAAGATGGATTCAAAACTTGAATGTAAGACCTAAAACCATAAAACTCCTGGAGGAAAACATAGGCAGAATACTCCTTGATATTGATCTTAGCAATATCTTCTGAATACCATGTCTCCACAAGCAAGGGAAGCAAAAGAAAAAAATAAATAAATGAGACTATATCAAAGTAAAAAGCTTCTGCAACACCATACACAACAATTAACTCAAGATGGATTAAAGACTTGAATGTAAGACCTGAAACCATAAAACTCCTAGAAGTAAACATAGGCAGAATACTCCTTGATATTGGTCTTAGCAGTATCTTTTTTAATACTATGTCTCCACAAGCAAGGGAAACAAAAGAAAAAATAAAGAAATGAGACTATATCAAAGTAAAAAGCTTCTGCAAGGCAAAGGCAACCATCAACAAAATGAAAAGGCAACAGACCAAATGGGAGAAAATATTTGCAAATCCTATATCCAACAAGGGGTTAATTTCCAAAGTATATAAAGAACTCATGCAACCCAACAACAAAAAAATGAACAACTTGATCAAAAAGTGGGCAGAGGCTATGAACAGACATTTTTCATAAGAAGATATACAGATGACCAACAGGCACATGAAACGATGTTCAACATCACTAATTATTAGGGAAATTCAAATCAAAACTGCAATGAGATTACCTCACACCCATCAGAATGGCTAATATTAATAAGACAAGAGATAACAAGTGTTGGAGAGGATGTGGAGAAAAGGGAACCCTCATATACTGTTTGTGGGAATGGAAAATGGTGCAGCCACTATGAAAAACAGAATGGAGATTTCCCAAAAAATTAAAACGAGAAATACCATAGGATGCCGCTATTCTGCTTTGGGTATTTACCCAAAGAACATGAAGACACTGACTGGAAAAGATTTATGTACCCCTATGTTCATTGCAGCAATATTCACAATAGCCAAGACTTGGAAGTGACCTAAGTGCCCATCAATGGATGAATGGATAAAGAAGACATGGTATATATATACAATGGAATACTACTCAGCCATAAAAATAGATGGAATCATACCATTTGCAACAACATGGATGGACCTTGAGGGTATTATGCTAAGTGAAATAAGTCAGATACATAAAGACAATTACCATATAATTTCACTCATATGTGGAAGATAAACAAACAAACAAACAAACAAACACATAGATACGGAAAACAGATTAGTGGTTACCAGAGGCGACGGGGTGGAGGGAGGACAAAAAGGGTAAAGGGGCACATGTGTATTGTGAGGGATGAAACCTAGACTTTTGGTGGTGAACACGATGGAGTCTATACAGAAGTTGAAATATAATGATGCACACCTAAAATTTATATAATCTTATAAACCAATGTGACCTCAATAAAATAAATAAAAAATAAATTAATTTGTATGCTGATTAAAATAAACAACTGGAAACAATCTGAATAGTCAATGAAAAAACTGGATGAATAAATTGGGGTATAGTCATATGATGAAAATAAAATGGTTAAAATAAGTGAATTACAACTGCATATATAAACATAGCTATATTTCAAAAAATAGTTGAGAAAAATGAAAGTATATAATACATATTATTTATTTGCATGCTTTATAATATTGCAACATATTTCTACATAAATTAGCAGTATGAAGTTAAAAAAAAAGAGGGAGAAAACTATTTCATCACCACAAATTCTCTGTCATACTGCCCTTTAGAGTTACATCCACCCTCTCTCTTGTACATTCCTAAACTCTGGCCACCAGTGAACTTTTCTCCATCTCAATAATTTTGTTATTTTGAGAATGTTATATGAGTGGAATCATACAGTATGTGACCTTTTGAAATGGGCTTTTTATATTCAGCATAATGCCCATGAGATCTATCCAAGTTTTTATGTGTATCAATAGTTCATCCCTTTTTACTGCTGAATATTATTCCATGTATAGATATACTTGTTTAACCTTTCTCCTATTAAAAGGAAATTTTGTTTTTTTTCCAGTTTTTGGCTATTACAAATAAAGCTGCTATGAAAATGCATGTACAGGTTTTTACGTGGATGTAAATTTTCATTTCTCTAGGATAGATCTCCAGGAGTGCAATAGCTGGGTCATATGGTAATTGCATGCTAAGGTTTTTGAAAAACTGCCAAACTATTTTCCAGAGTAGCTGTACCATATTAGATTCCCACCAACAGTGTTTGAGTGATCTAATTTCTCTGCATCCTCTCCAAAATTTGTTACTGTCACTATTTTTTTATTTTGTCCATTCCAATAGGGTATGTAGTGATGTCTTGTAATGGTCTTAATTTGCATTTTCCTAATGGCTAGTGAGGTTAAATATATTTTCATGTGATTTTTTGCCATCTGTTTGCCTCTTCAGTAAAGTATCTGTTCATGTCTTTTGCCCATTTTCTAATTAGATATTTGGTTTTTACTGTTCAGATTTGAGAGTTCTTTATATATTCTAGATGTGAGTCCTTTGTGAGATATATGGCTTGCAGATATTTTCTCCCAATCTGTAACTTGTCTTTTCAATCTCTTAACAGGGTCTCTCACAGAGCAAAAGTTTTTAATTTTTATAATTGATAGTACCAATCCCTAGGTCTCCAAGATTTTCTTCTATGTTTCATTCTAAACTATTTATAGTTTTACATTTTACATTTAAATCTATGATCTATTTTGATCTAGTTTTTATTAAGTGTGAGGTTTAGGTAGAGGTTTATTGATTTATTTTTTTGCCTATTGATATGCAACTGCTCCAGCACCATTTATTGAAAATGCTCTCCTTCCTCCATTAAATTCATTTTTGCACCTTTGTCAAAAATCTCTTGGGCGTATTTTTATGGATCTTCTTATACTTTCTCTGTGCTGTTCCATTGATCTATGTGTCTATCCCTCCACGAATACCATATTTTCTTGATTCCTCTAGCTATATTGTAAGCCTTAATATTGGGTAGAGTAATTCATCCCACTTTCTTCTTCTTTGTCAAGATTGTTTTAGCTCTTCTAGGGCTTGTACCTTTCTGCATAAATTTTGGCATAAGCTTGTCTATGTCTACAAAAAACTTCACTGGGATATGATAGGAATTATTTTAATTCTATTGATCTATTTAGGAAGAATTGATATCTTTACTATGTTGTTTATTCAGATCCATGAACACAGTATTTCTCTCCATTTATTTATATTTTCTTTGATTTCTTTCATCAGAGTTTTGTAGTTTTCAGCATACAAATCCTATACATGTATTGTTGGATTTACACTTAGGTATTTCATTTCTTGAGTGATTGTAAATGGTATTGTATTTTCAATTTTGGTTTCCACATATTCATTGTTAGTATATAGAAATACAACTTATTTTTATTTTTATGTTTATCTTATATCCTATGACCATGCTGAACTCACTCATTAGTTCTAGGAATTTTTTGATTCAACAAGATTTTCTATGTAGACAATCATGTCATCTAAAAGTAGAGACACATTCATTTCTCCTTTGTAATCCATATGTCTTTTACTTCCCTTCTTGCCTTATCGATGGGACTTCCAGTACTATGTTGAATCAGTGGTAAGAATTGTTCTTGATCTTAGGGGGAAAACATTCAGTCTCTCACTATTAAGTACAATGTTAGCTATAGGGTTTTTTTTAAATAGATGATCTGTATGAAAATGTGGAAGTTCCCATAGATTCCTGCTTTCTGAAAGTTTTTGTCATGAATGGGTGTTGAATTTTGTCTAATGATTTTTATGCATGAATTGTTATGATCATGTGATTTTCTTCATTAGCGTGTTAAAGAAGTGAATTAAATTATTGGATTTTCAAATATTGAACCAGCCTTATATCCCTGTGGTGCATAACTAAACCCCACATAGCCATGGTATATAATTTCTTTTATATGTCACTGAATTCTATTTGCTAATATGTTATTAAGGATTTTTGTGTCTATATTCATGAGAAACATTGGTCTATAGTTTTCTTTTTTTTGTACCATCTTTGTCTGGTTTTGTATTCAGGATAATACTGGCCTAATAAAATGAATTGGAAACTGTTTTCTATTATTTACTGGAAGAGATTGTGTAGAATTTGTGTCAATTCTTTAAATGTTTGGTAGATTCTCAAGTGAAACAATCTGGGCTTGGAGATTTCATTTTGGGGAATTTCATAATTATGAATTCAGTTACTTTAATAGCTATAGAGTGATTCGAATGATCTGTTTCATATTAGGTGAGTTGGGGTAATTTCTTTTCCAAGGAATTGATCAGTTTCACCTAAGGTGTCAAATTGATGTGTGCAGAGTTGTTTGTAGTATTCCCTTATCATCCTTTCATTGTCCACAGGGTTTGTAGTGATATCCTCTGTTTTATTCCTGATATTGGTAATTTGTGTCTTGTTTTTTTCCTTTGTCAGTCTTGCTTGTACATTGTGGTGATTTGTTACAATTATACATTGTGAAAATATCTCCCCCATCTGGTTAATTAACGCATCCATTACCTCACATATTTGTCTCTTTTTTTTCATGTTTGTTTTATATATAATGGCAAGGGTTTTGGCTATACTTAGTGGAGAAATAGGAATAAATGCATCTAATCCATCTTGTCTGGAACCGGAAGCCTAACAAATTGAACTTTAAAAAGAAATGGAATTATATCATTTTGTGTAACATTGGCTGGCAACAGCCAGCTCCTACCCTCTCGTATTCCATCTCCCAATATGTGATAGCCAGTAGGATACCTTTAAAAGCTACAATTTGGGCACAGTCTGACACACTTGATCCTATGTTAAGGGAGCAAGGTAGAAGAACTGGTTACTGGAAGAAAGGGAGGGAGGAGGGTAGGAGACTGGTAAACAAGCATTTGTTGAATACACCCAATGTGAGCAATGTATGGTGGTGCCAGATGCACTTACAGCCTTTGTTCTTACAACAGCCCTCTGTATCTCATATGTCATCAAATCTTGCCCGTTCTACTGCTTAAATAGCTCTGGAATCCATCCATATCTTGTGATCCCCATTTAGGCCACATTATCTTTCACCTTGACTACTACAACAGCTTTCTAACTGGTCTTCTTGCTGCCAATCTTGCCACCTTTCTAATCCATTCTCTGTAATGACTGCAGAGTTATCTTTCTAAACAAAGATGATCATGTCACTTATGCTTAAAACACTTTTGTTAATTGAGATATAATTCACATACCATAAAATTCACCCTTTTAAGTGTACAGTTCAGTGGGTTTTAGTGTATACACAAAGTTGTGCAACCAGCACTACAATCTAATTCCAAAATAGCTTCATCATCCCTAAAAGACACCTCATGCCCTTCAGTAATTGCTACCCATTACTCCCTCGCCACACGCCCTGGCAACCACTAATCTGCTTTCTGTCACTAAGGATTTGCCTATTCTGGATATTGCACATAAACAGAATCATATAATATGTGGCCTTTTGTGTCTGATTTCTTTCACTTGGCATAATGTTTTCAAGTTTCATCCATGTTGTAGCATGTATCAGTCAATGCTTCATTTTTTAAATTGCTGAATAATATTCTATTCTATCAATATACCACTTTTTGTTTATCCACTCATAAGTTGATGGACTTTTGGGTTGTTTCCACTTTTTGGCCCTTGTGAATAATGCTGCTGTCAACATTTATGTACAAGTTTTTGGGTGGACATATGTTTCAATTCGCTTGGGTATATACCTAGAAAGGGAATTACTGGATCATATGTTAACTCTATGTTTAACTTTTTGAGGAACTGTCAACTTGTTTTCCAAAGCAGCTACATCATTTTACATTCCCATCAGCAATGTATGAGAGTTCCAATTTTTCCACATCCTTCCCAAAACCTGCTATTGTCTATCTCTTTTATTCTAGTCACCCTAGTGGGTGTGAAGTGATAGCTCATAATGATTTTGATTTGCATTTCCCTAAAGACTAATGAAGTTGAGCATCTTTCTATGTGCTTATTGCCAGTTGTGTATCTTTTTTTGAGAAATGTCTATTCAAGTCTTTTGTCCATTGTTATATTGGATTATTTGTCTTTTTGTTGTCGAGTTGTAAGAGTTCCTGACATATTCTGGATACTAGACCCTTGTCAGATATATGCTTTGGAAATATTTTCTCCCATTCCATATGTTGTCTTGTCACTGTCTTAATAGTGTCTTTTGATGCACAAAAGTTTTTAACTTTGATGAAGTCCAATTTGTCTATTTTTTTCCTTTGATTGCTTGTGCTTTTAATATCATATCTACCATTGCCTAACTCAAGGGCACACATATTTACAACTTTTATTCTAAGAGTTTTATAGTTTTGGCTCTCACATTAAGATTTTTGATCCATTTTTAGCTAATTTTTGTATATGGTGTGAAGTAAAGGTCTGACTTCATTCTTTTGCATGTGGATATCCATTTGTAATAGCACCATTTATTGAAAAGACTATTCTTTCCCCACCAAGTGGTCTTAGCACACTTATCTAAAATCAACTGACCATTAGTGTCAAGATGGAAACATAGGCAAACTCTGAACTCACCTCCTCCCATGGACACAACAGACTTACAACTAATCTTGGAACAATTACCCCTGAGAGAGAACTGAAAACTGGATAAGAGGAACCCCTGCAACATGCGACAGTCCTGACTGAGGTGGAAGAGACAGAAATTCCCTTCTGGAGAGAAAAATATTCACCTGCGCAAGTTGCAGTGCCTCATGGCTACCTGGGAGCAATCCAAAGGTACGCAGCCTTCCCTGGAGGAGTGGGGGACCTGAGCAGGGACTGTTGCCACTATAAGCATTTTTTGGACCCAGCACAACGGAGATGAGTGTCATAATATCTGGTTTTGCTGGCTACTAACAACAACAGTGTATACCCCCAAACAAGCTATTGGACATGAGAAAGAAAAACAAGCCAGCTCTTAAAGGGCCCACACACAAATTCACCCATTTTGGAAAACAACCTAAAATCACCAGAAAGAAAAGTGCACAGTCCTTTGGTGAAAAGAGACTCATCTGATAAGCCCTGGGTCCATCTTGGTGAGAAGTGAGACCTCTCTAGGGACTGAAACATTGGTGGAAGCCATTGTTGTGACCTGGTGCAGGCATGCTGACATAGATGCTGGCAGACGACATTGGAGTTTGCCCCCTGGCCTCTCTGCCCAGGGTCTTCCCCACCCACTAGAGCACTGGTTTAATCCAGCTCCGCCAGGGCAAGTGGCCCACCCTAGAGACTGGCCCCACCCAACAACAAGCCTTCAGGCAACTTGCAGGCCTGCATAGGCTAGGTGCCTGCATTCTCTGCAGCCAGGCAAGTGGGTCCACCTCTGTGGGGCAGGGTGTGCATAAGGACCAGGTGGAGTGTCCAGGGAATTGGGGGAGTGTACGGGGCCACAGCCATAGGGCAACTGGATCCACTTCAGGGGGTCAGGGTGCATGCATGAGGCAGGACCATGTTCACAGTGTGTGGGGCTTGTCAGCTGCAGAAGACTTGTGCTTCTCAAACAGCTACATAGGGGCTCAGCCCCACCTTCCAAAGCCTGAAACAATTGAGTTCTCCCCTGCCTGGGGCCAGCCCCACCTAGCTGCAATCCTGAAAGAGCTGACAAGAGGCTTATAGGCCAGAGGCCTAAAGCAATTATAAGCCCCTGAGCCTAACATCCAGCCGCACTGGGAGCCTACCCATGTAACAGAAAAACTTCAACAGGAATGTGCTATTAGACCATGCAGCCAATTTTGCTGGGGCTCCCCACACCATATAAAGAGACTGAAGGGTCCATAACAGCCACACAGAGCTGAGCATTACAATCAGCCAGCCAGGGGAACAGTCAGCCTCCCTGGGAATCTACAGCAAGAGCAACCCTGCCACAACAGAAGGACACATGTAGCCCACACAAGGGTCACTGCTGGAACATTTGGAACTGGTGATGAGAGGGAAGCACACTGCTGGGCCTCATAAGGCATCTCTTACATAAGGTCACCTATCCAAGATCAGGAGAGTAAGCTGACCTACCAAATACATAGATACAAGCACAGAGAAAGGGGAAAAAAAGGAGACAAAAGAATATGTTCCAAGTAAGGGAACAGGAAAAAACCCCAGAAAAGAACTAAGTGAAACAGAAATGAGCAATCTATCTGACAAAGAATTCAAAGAGTCATAAGGATGCTCACTGATCTTGGGAGAAGAATGGATGAACTCAGTGAGAACGTCAACAAAGAAATGGAAAATATAAAAAAGAACCAATCAGAAATGAAGAATACCATACTGGAAATGAAAAATTCACTAGAGGGACTCAAAAGCAGAGTAGAGGATACAGAAGAATGGATCAGCGAGTGGGATGAAAAACAAGAGGAAATCACCCAAGCTGAACAGAAGAAAGAAAAAAGAATTAAAAAGAGTGAGGACAGTCTAAGGGACCTCTGGGACAACATCAAGTGGAGTAACATTCATGTTATAGGTGTCCCAGAAGGAGAAGAGCGAGACAAAGGGGCAGAGAGTCTATTTCAAGAAATAATAGATGAAAACTTCCCTAACCTAAGGAAGGAAACAGACATCCAGGTACAGGAAGCACAGAGAGCACCAAACAAGATAAACCCAAAGAGGCCTGCACCAAGGCACATCATAATTAAAATGCCCAGAATTAGAGACAGAGAATCCTAAAAGCCACAAGAGAAAGGCAACAAGTCATATACAAAGGAAACCCTATAAGGCTATCAGCTGACTTCTCAGCAGAAACCTTACAGGCTAGAAGATAGTGGCATGATATATTTAAAGTGATGAAAGGAAAAAACCAACAGCCAAGAATACTCTTCCTGACAAGGTTATCATTCAGAATGGAAGGAGAGATAAAGAATTTCCCAGACAAGCAAAACCTAAAGGAGTTTATCACCAAGAAATCAGCCTTATGAGAAATGCTTAAGGGATGTATTGAAGTGGGAAAGAGAAGACCACAAATAGGGAAAAGTTATCTATTTCCATGATAAGAGGGTAATGAATACAAACGCACAAAAAAGAGGTTAGATATGATGTCAAAAACATAAAATGTGGGAGGAGGGGAGTTAAAGAGTAGAGCTTTCAGATAGATGTCAAACTAAAGAGGCCATCAACTTAATACAGATTGCTATATATGTAGGTTATTATATATGAACTTCATGGTAATCAGAAACCAGAAATCTGTGATAAATAAACAAAAAACCAAGAGAAATGAACCCAAACGTAATACTAAAGAAAGCCATCAAACCACAAGGGAGGAGAGCAAGAGAAGAAGAAAGGAAGAGAGAAGAACTACTAAAACACCCAGAGAAAAGGTTAAAAAATGGCAATAAGTTCGTATTTATCAACAGTTACTTTAAATGTCAATGGAATAAATGCTCCAATCAAAAGGCACAGGGTGGCGGATTGGATAAAAAACCAAGATCCATATATATATACAGCATACAAGAGACACACTTCAGACCTAAAGACACTCACAAACTGAAAGTGAAGGGATGGAAAAAGATACTCCATGCAAATGGCAATGAAAAGAAAGCTTGGGTAACAATACTCATATCAGACAAAATAGACTCTAAAACAAAAACTGTAAAAAGAGACAGAGGGGTACTACATAATGATCAAGGGAACAATCCAACAAGAGGACATAACAGTTGTAAATATCTATGTACCCAATGAAGGAGCACCTAAATATATAAAGCAGTTAGTAACAGACGTAAAAGGAGAGGGGCCAGCCCGGTGGCGCAAGCGGTTAAGTGCACGTGCTCAGCTGTGGCAGCCCGTGGTTCGCAGGTTCGGATCCCGGGCACGCACAGACGCATCGCTTGTTAAGCCATGCTGTGGCGGCGTCCCATATAAAGTAGAGGAAGATGGCCACGGTTTTTAGCTCAGGGCCCATCTTCCTCAAGGAAAAAAGGGGAGGATTGGCATCAGATGTTAGCTCAGGGCTGGTCCTCCTCACAAAAAAAAAAAAAAAAAAAAACAGACATAAAAGGAGAAATGGACAGTAACACAATAACAGTAGGGGACTTTAATGCTCCTTTTACACCAATGGATAGATTATCGAAACAGAAGATCAGTGAGGAAACGTTGGCCTTAACCGACACATCAGACCAGATGGACTTAGTAGATATATACAGAACATTCCATCCAAAAATGAAAGAAAACACATTGTTTTCAAATGCACACGGAACATTCTCCAGGATTGATCACGTTTTAGGTCACAAAAAAGGCTCAATAAATTTAAGAAGATTGAAATAACACCAAGCATCTTTTCTGACCACATTTCTAGTATGAAACTAGAAATCAATTACAGGAAGAAAATCATAAAAGCCACAAATATGTGGAGATTAAACAAAACACTACTGAACAATGATTGGGTCAATGAAGAAATCAAAGGAGAAATCAAAAAAAACTTGAAGACAAATGAAAATGAAAAACGACATGCCAGAATTTATAGGATACAGTAAAAGTGGTTCTAAGAGGGAACTTTGTAGCAATACACGCCTACCTCAACAAACAAGAAAAATCTCAAATAAACAATCTAACAGTGCAGCTAAAGGAACTGGAAAATGAAGAACAAACAAAGCCCCAAATCAGTAGAAGGAGGGAAATAATAAAAATCAGAGCAGAACTAAATCAAGTAGCGACTAAAAAAAAAGAAAAAAATCAATGAAACCAAGAGCTGCTTTTCTGAAAAGGTAAACAAACTTGACAAACCTTTGGCTAGACTCACCTAGAAAAAAAGAGAGAAGGTTCAAATAAATAAAATCAGAAAGGAAAGAGGAAAAATTACAACAGACACCTCAGAAATACAAAAGATTATAAGAGAATACCATGAAAAGCTATATGCTGGGGCGGGCCCTCTGGTGCAAGCGGTTAAATGTGCGCGCTCCACCGCAGTGGCCCCGGGTTCACCGGTTCGGATCCCGGGCGCGCACCGACGCACTACTTGGCAAGCCATGCTGGTGGCGGCATCCCATATAAAGTGGAGGAAGATGGGCATGGATGTTAGCCCAGGGCTGTCTTCCTCAGCAAAAAAAGAGGAGGATTGGCAGATGTTAGCACAGGGCTGATATCCTCAAAAAAAAAAAAAAAAAAGCTATATGCCAACAAATTGGATAATCTAGAAGAAATGGATAAATTCATAGAATCATACAACCTTCCAAAACTGAATCAAGAAGAAACAGACAATATGAATAGACCAATCGACAGTAAGGAGATTGAAACAGTAATCAAATACCTCCCCAGAAATAAATGTCCAGGACCAGACAGTTTCCCTGGTGAATTCTACCAAACATTCAAAGAAGTCTTAATAGCTACCCTTCTCAAACTCTTCCAAAAATTTTGTTGAAGTCAACATTACCCTGATATCAAAAGCACACAAGGAAAATACAAAAAAAGAAAATTACAGGCCAATATGATGGATGAACATCGATGCAAAAATCCTCAACAAAATACTAGCAAATAGAATACAATACATTAAAAAGATCATACATCATGATCAAGTGGTATTTATTCCAGGGATGCAGGGATGGTTCAACATCCACAAAACAATCAACATGATACACCACATTAACACAATGAAGAATAAAAATCACATGATCATTTCAATAGATGCAGAGAAAGCATTTGATGAGATTCAACATCCATTTATGATAAAAATACTGAACAAAATAGGTCTAGAAGGAAAGTACCTCAACATAATAAAGGCCATCTATGACAAAGCCACAGCTAATATCTTTCTCAATGCAGAAAAACTGAAAGCTGTCCCTCTAAGAACAGGAGCCAGACAAGGATGCCCAATTTCACCACTCCTATTTAACGTGGCATTGGAAGTCCTAGCAAGAGCAATCAGGCAAGTGAAATAAATAAAAGGGATCCAAATTGGAAAGGAAGAAGTGAAACTGTCACTATTTGCAGATGACATGATTTTATATATAGAAAACCCTAAAGAATCCACCAAAAAACTTTTAGAAATAATAAACAAATACGATAAAGCTGCAAGATACAAAATCAACGTGCAAAAATCACTTGCGTTTCTATACACTAACAATGAAGTAGCAGAAAGAGAAATTAATAATATAATCCCATTTAAAATTGCAACAAAAAGAATAAAATACCTAGGAATAAACTTAACCAAAGAGGTAAAAGACCTGTACACTGAAAACTATAAAACATTGTTGAATGAAATTGAAGACACAAAGATATGGAAAGATATACTGTGCCCTTGGATTGGAAGAATTAACATAGTTAAGCTGCCCATGCTTCCTAAAGCAATCTACAGATTCGATGCAATCTCTACCAAAATTCTAATGACATTTTGCACAGAAATAGAACAAAGAATCCTAAAGTTTATATAGAACAATGGAAGACCACGAATAGTCAAAGGAATCCTGAGAAAAAAGAATAAAGCTGGAGTTATCACACTTCCTGGTTTCAAAATATACTACAAAGCTATAGTAACCAAAACAGCATGGTACTGGCATAAAAACAGACACACAGATCAATGGAACAGAATCAAGAGCCCAGAAATAAAACCAGACATCTATCAACAGCTAATTTTCAACAAGGGAGCCAAGAACATACAATGGAGAAAGGAAAGTCTCTTCAATAAACGGTGTTTGGAAAACTGATCAGCAGCATGCAAAAAAAATGAAAGTAGACCATTATCTTACACCACACACAAAAATGAACTCAAAATGGATTAAAGACTTGAATGTAAGACCTGAAACCATGAAACTTCTGGAAGAAAACATAAGCAGTATGCTCTTTGACGTTCGTCTTAGCGGCATATTTTCAAGTCCCAAGTCTGACCGGGCAAGGGAAACAATAGAAAAAGTAAACAAATGGGACCACATCAAACTAAAAACCTTCTGCACAGCAAAGGAAACCATCAACAAAATGAAAAGACAATGTAACAACTGGGAGAAGATATTTGCAAACCATATACCTGATAAGGGGTTTCATATATCCAAAATATATGAAGAACTCATACATCTCAACAACAAAAAAATGAACAACCCAATTAAAAAATGAGCAAAAGACCTGAACAGACTTTCCTCTAAGGAAGATATACAGATGACCAACAGGCATATGAAAAAATGTTCAACATCATTCACTATCTGGGAAATGCAAATAAAAACTTTAACGATATCACCTCATGCCCGTCAGAATGGCTATAATTACCAAGACAGGAAATAACAAGTGTTGGAGAGCATTTTGAGAGAAGGGAACTCTCATACACTGCCGGTGGGAGTGCAAACTGATGCAGGCACTATGGAAAACAGTATGGAGATACCTCAAAAACTTAAGAATAGAACTACCATAAAATCCAGCTATTCCACTGCTGAGTGTTTATCCAAAGAACATGAAAATATGAATGCATCAAGATACACGCACCCCTACTTTCATTGCAGCATTATTCACAATAGCCAAGACTTGGAAGCAACCTAGGTGCCCATCAAGGGAAGAAAGGATAAAGAAGATGTCATATATATACACAATGAAATACCACTCAGCCATAAAAAAGGACGAAATCTTGCCATTTGTGACAACATGGATGGACCTTGAGGGTATTATGCTAAACGAAATAAGTCAGAGGGATAAAGTCAAATACTGTATGATCTCACTCATAAGTAGAAGATAAAAACAACAACAAACAATCACATAGAGACAGAGACTGGATTGGTGGTTACCAGAGGGAAAGGGGGGAGGGAGGAAGGCAAAAGGGACAATTAGGCACATGTGTGTGGTGATGGATTTTAATTAGCATTTGGGTGGTGAACATGACATAATCGATACAGAAATTGAAATATAATGATGTATACCTGAAATTTATGTTAGTTATAAGCCAAAGTTACTGCAATAATAAAACAAAAAGATTCTCAGAACAATAAAGATTTTTTAAATAAAAAAATAAAAATCAACCGACCATAAATGTAAGGCTTCATTCCTACTATCTCAATTCTGTTCCGTTGTTGTATATATTCCAGTATTATACTGTCTTGATTACTGTAGCTTTGTAGTAAGTTTTGAAATCAGTAAATCTGATTTCTGCAACTTGCTTTTTCTTTTTCAAGATTGTTTTGGCTCTTCTGAGTCTCTTCCAATTTTCATATGAATTTTAGAATCAGCTTGTCAATTTCTGCAAAAAGGAGGCCAGGACTTTGATAGGGATTACATTGAAGCCATAGATCAATACAGAATATTGCCATCTTAAAAATATTATATCTTCCAATCCATAAACACAGGTTGTCTTTTTTATTTATTAGATATTTAATTTCTTTAAACAATATTTTGCAGTTTTCAGTGTATAAATCTTGTACTTCTTTTTAAAATGTATTCCTAAATATTTTATTGTTTTTGAAGGTAATGTAAGTGGAACTGTTTTCTTAATTTCACTTTGAGATTGTTAATTGCTATTATGTAGAAATACAATTGATTTCGTATATTGATCTTATGCAAACTTGCTGAACTCATTTATTAGCTCAAATAGCTTTTTGTAGATTCCTTATGGTTTTATATATACAAGATCATGTCCTCTGCAAATAGAGATTGTTTTACTCTTTCCGTCTGAACTGAATGCATTTTAATATATTTTTCCTGCTTAATTTCCTTGGCTAATACCACAATTACAATGTTAAATGGAAGTGACAAGAGCAGACACCTTGTTTTCATCCTGCTCTTTGGTAAAAAATTTTCAGTCTTTCCTCTTTAATCATGATGTTAGCTATGGAATTTTCATAGATATCCTTTATCAGGTGGAGGAAGTTTCCTCTCTAATCCTAATTTGTTGAGGGTCCTGGATTTTGTCAAATAATTTTCTTCTTTTTTTACGATAATAATGTGTTAAAGATTTTTGTGTGTATATTCAGAAGGAATATTGGTTTGTAATTTATTTCTTGTAATGTCTTTTTTCTGGTTTGGGTTTCAGGGTAATGCTGGCCTCATAGAATAAGTTGAGAAGCATTCCTTCTTTGATTTACTGGGAATATTTTTTTAAGAATTGGTGTTAATTCCTTATTAAGTATTTGATAGAATTAATCAGTGAAACCATTTCGGTCCTGGGATTTTCTTCATAGGAAGTTTCTGATTACTAATTCAGTCAATTTGCTTGTTGTAGGTCTTTCTTCTTCAGTGTTTTTTTGGCACTTTGTGTCTTTTTAGGAATTTTTCAATTTCATCTAAGTTATCTATTTTTTTGGCATACAGTTGTTCATAAGTATTCCCTTATAATCCTTTTTATTTCTGTAAGATTGGTAGTAGAGTACCCTCTTTTATTTCTGATTCTAGTAATTTCAGTTCCCTCTCTGTGTGTGTCTCTCTCTCTCATCTGTCTAGTTAAATGTCTGTCAATATTTTTGGTGTTTTCAATAAACCAACTTTTGGTTTCATTTATTTTCTCTATTGTTTTACTATTCTCTATTTCATTTATTTTCAATCTAATCTTTATTATTTCCTTCCCTCTGCTTGCTAGGAGTTAGTTTGCTGTTCTTTTTACAGTTTCCTAAGGTGGAAATTTAGATTATTGATTTGAGTTGTTTATTTTTTAAATATAGACTTGTATAGCTATAAGTTTCCCTCTAAGCATTGCTTTAGCTTCCTTCCATGCTATGGACTCAATATTTGTGTTCCACAAAATGCATATGTTGAAGTCTAACCCCCAATGTATTAGTATTAGGATGTAAGGCCTTTGGGAGGTGATTAAGTAATTAAGTGGAGCCCTCATGAAAGGGATTGTGCCCTTAAAAAAGAGACCCCAGAGAGGACATATCATAAGTTTTGTGTTTTGTGTTTTTGTTTTCAGGCATCTCAAAGTTTTTTTCATTTCTCTTATGACTTATTCTTTGGCCCATTGGTTATTTAGAACTGTGTTATTTAATTTGCACATATTTGTGAATTTACCAAAGTTCTTTCTGTTATTAATTACTAACTTCATTCTTTTGTGGTTGTAGAACATATAATGTATTATTTCTATACTTTTAAATTTATTGAGATTTTTTTACATTATAACATTATGGTCTATCCTGGTGAATATTCTGTGTTCACTTGAGATAAATGTGTATTCTGCTCTTCTTGTTGTGTGGAATGTTCTATAAGCTGTAGTTGGTGCATAGTATTGTTCAAGTCTTCTATTTCCTTTTTCATCTTCTATATAGTTGTTCTATACATAATTGAAAGTGGGGTATTGAAGTCTCCAGCTAGTATTGTTGAATTGTCTGTTTCTTCAGTTCTGTCAGTTTTTGCTCATGTATTTTGGGGCTTTATTTTTAGGTGTGTATGTTTATAATGGTTCTATCTTCTTGATGGATTGACTCTTTTATCATTATAAAATATCCCTCTTTGTCGTTAGTAACAATTTTTGTCTTATCTATTGTGTGTGATATTGACATAGCCACTCCAGATCTCTTTTGTTTACTCTTTGCATGGTATATCTTTTTCCATCAATTTACTTTCAACTTATTTGTGTTTTTGAATGTAAAGTGTGTCTCTTATAAACAGAGCATAGTCGCATCCTGTTTCTTTTTATCCGTTCTGCAAATCTCTGTCTTTGAAGTGTTTAAACCATTTGCATTCAATGTATGTACTAATAAGGTAGGATTTATACCTGCCATTTTGCTATTTGTTCCACATGCATCTTATGTCATTTGTGTTCATCTAGTCCTCCATTACTGCCTTCTTTTATATTAAACAGATATTTTCAGTGTACGATTTTAATTCCCTCATCATCTCTTTTACTATAGTTTTGGGTTATTGTCTTACTTTTTGCCCTGGGGATTATAATTCACAAGTTAATATAAAACAATCTACTTCAGATTAATATCTACTTAATTTCAATAGTATAGAAAAATGTTATATTTTAGAGAATAGAGCTCCAACTCTGTTCTGATCTTTCCAATACCTGCCAGACTTCTGGTTTCACTGTGATTGTGGCCTATCAGTTTTTGAAGCTACTGATGAGCTGGGAAGAGAGTATGGTAATGCAGCAATTTAAAATGCCACAAAGTATGCTGTCGTTACTGAGATTAAGCCTTTTTCTTGAATAAACAATCTTTTAATTGCTAAAAAGTTTCAGTTAATTTCTGAAGTTCTAAAAAAGTTAATTCTGATAATTTCTGCTAGTGTTCTTGTTGATTTTATGGAGGAAAGAATTTCTGGTATTCCTTACTCTGTCTTTTTTTGATGACATTACTTTCAGTACCTCTGCTTAAAAAAAATTCTTACCTTGCTCTCTGCACTGTGAAAAAAGTTCAAAATCTTTAACTTTACCTCAAGGCCCACTAAGATCTAGCCCCTTCCTATCTCTCCACCTTTATCTCTCTCCCCTTTACACTCTATTCTCAAATGATGCTTAAGTTATTTCACCTTCTTTAAAGAATCATATTCTCTCTCATTTCTGAGCTTCTGTACATTGACTCCCCCCACCCCCACTCCGCGCCTACTGGGATACTCTTCCTTTACTCTCATTTTTAACTGGTTAACTCCAAAGAGCTTAATAAGTCCATTCCATCTGTACAAGGTTAAGTCCTCCTTCTGTGCATTCCCTTAGCATTTAACATATGTTGTGATTGTTTTGGCAATGTCTGCTTTCCTATTAGACTATAAGCTCTGGGAGGACATGCCTGTGTTGTTTACAGTTCTAGTCATTTAGTAGATACTCAGTAAATGTTAGTGAATGAATAGATGCTATTCCCACTATATAGTTGGGGAAACTAAAGCTCAGAAAATTTAAAAGTTAAAGTTAAGTAACTTGCCCAATGTCATTCATGTGGTAAATAGCAGAGGTATGTTTGAACCCACATATGATTTCAGAGCCAATGCTCTTTCCTCTCTGCCATGCTGCTTCTACACAGCCTCTGCCAGGTGGGTGTACTGAAGGTCCATATGAACTCAAACCCAACTCTTTGGGAGTGGGGACAACCCTATTCTGGCCTAGGTAAAGCAGTTCTCAGTTTTTCTCAGTACCCAGCATGGGAAAAGTTCTGCCTGGGCAAAGCTGGCATGTGACCAGTGCTGAGGTGAGAGCTGGCCTGCTAGCACAAGAGACCCTTACTACATCCTTCCTTTGCATCATCACAATGCTGAACAGATCCAGAGCTAGAACTGAGAGAAGAGCTAAAAAGTGCGTGGTGGCGAGGATAAGGAAGCCTGTACCTTTAGTGGGAGGAGGCAGGGCATGTGTAGGATGCTTTTGAGGGTAAAGGAGGAAGACACAAGGAGGGAAATCAATCCCCTTTGACCCCTTCAGTGGGGCTTCTGCCATCACCTCTCTCCACATATAAGACTGATGCCCTAGTTTATTATTTTTTCTTTTACTTTCTTTTTTCTTTTTTTTATTGTGGTAACATTGGTCTATAACATTATATAAATTTCAGGTATACATCATTATATTTCAATTTCTGTATAGATTACATCATGTTCACGACCCAAAGACTAATTACGGTCCATCACCATACCACGTGTGAGAATCACCCTTTTTTGCCCTTATCCCTCCCCCTTCCCCTCTGGGAACCAACAATCCAATCTCTGTCTCTATGTGTTTGTTTGTTGTTGTTTTTATCTTCTATTTATAAGTGAGATCATATGGTATTTGGCTTTCCCCCTCTGACTTATTTTGTTTAGCATAATATCCTCAAGGCCCATCCATGTTGTCACAAATGGCAGGATTTCATCTTTTTTTATAGCTGAGTGGTATTCCATTGTGTATATATACCACATCTTCTTTATCCATTCGTCTTTTGATGGACACCTAGGTTGTTTCCAAGTCTTGGCTATTGTGAATAATGCTGCAATTAGCATAGGGGTGCATATATCTTTACACATTCATGTTTTCATGTTCTTTGGATAAATATTCAGTAATGGAATAGCTGGATCATATGGTAGTTCTATTCTTAATTCTTTGAGAAATCTCCATACTATTTTCCATAGTGGCTGCACCAGTTTGCATTCCCACCAGCAGCGTATGATAGTTCCCTTTTCACCACATCCTCTCCAACACTGGTTATTTCCTGTCATGTTAATTATAGCCATTCTGATGGGCGTGAGGTGATATCTCATTGTAGTTTTGATTTGTATTTCCCGAATAATTAGTGATATTGAACATCTTTTCATGTGCCTGTTGGTCATCTGTATATCTTCTTTGGAGAAATTTCCATTCAGATTTTTTGTCCTTTTTTGTATGTGTGTGAGGAGGATCAGCCCTGAGCTAACATGCATGCCAATCCTCCTCTTTTTGCTGAGGATGACCAGCCATGAGCTAACATCTATTGCCAATCCTCTCCTTTTTCTCCCCAAATGTAATAGTTGCACATCCTTCTAGTTGCTGTATGTGGGACGCAGCCTCAGCATGGCCGGACAAGCAGTGCGTCAGTGCGCGCCCGGGATCTGAACCCGGGCCCCCAGTAGCGGAGCGTGCGCACTTAACCACTAAGCCACGGGGCCAGCCCCTGTCAATTTTTTAATTGGGTTGTTAGTTTTTTTGTTCTTGAAATGTATGAGTTCTTTATATTTTTGGGACACTAATCCCTTATCAGATATATGGTTTGGAAATACTTTCTCCCAATTGTTAAGTTGTCTTTTCATTTTGTTGATGGTTTCCTTTGCTGTGCAGAAGCTTTTTAGTTTGATGTAGTCCCATTTGTTTATTTTTTCTATTGTTTCCCTTGCCTGGTCAGACATGGTATTTGAAAACATGCTGCTAAGACCGACGTCGAAGAGCGTACTTCCTGTGTTTTCTTCTAGAAGTTTTATGGTTTCAGGTCTTACATTCAAGTCTTTAATCCATTTTGAGTTAACTTTTGCATATGGTGTAAGACAATGGTCTACTTTCATTTTTTTGCATGCGGCTGACCAGTTTTCCCAAAACCATTTGTTGAAGAAACTTTCCTTTCTCCATTGTATGTTCTTGGCTCCCTTGTTGAAAATTAGCTGTCCATAGATGTCTGGTTTTATTTCTGGGCTCTTGATTCTGTTCCATTGATCTGTGTGTCTGTTTTTGTGCCAGTACCATGCTGTTTTGATAACTATAGCTTTGTAGTAGATTTTGAAACCAGGAACTGTGATACTTCCAGCTTTATTCTTTTTTCTCAGAATTCCTTTGACTATTTGAGGTCTTTCGTTGTTCTATATAAACTTTAGGATTCCTTGTTCTATTTGTGTGAAAAATGTCATTGGAAATTTGATAGAAATTGCATTGAATCTGTAGATTGCTTTAGGGAGTATCCCTAATCCATGAGCACGGATTATCTTTCCATTTCTTTGTGTCTTCTTCAATTTCTTTCAACAATGTTTTCTTTTTCCCTTGGTGAGGAAGATCCGCCCTGAGCTAACATCTGTTGCCAATCTCCCTCTTTTTTGCTGAGGAAGATTAGCCCTGAGCTAACATCTGTGCCCATCTTCCTCTATTTTGTATATGGGATGCTGCCACAGCCTGTCTTGATAAGTTTAGGTCCTTGCTTGGGATTCAAACTTGTGAACACTGAGCTGCTGAAGTGGAGCCCACTAACTTAACCACTACACCAATGGGTAGGCCCCTCAACAATGGTTTATAGGTTTCAGGGTACAGGTCTTTCACCTCTTTGGTTAAATCTATTCCTAGGTATGTTATTCTTTTTGTTGCCATTGTAAATGGGATTGTATTCTTAATTTCTTTTTCTGCTACTTTGTTGTGTGTAGAAACACAACTGATTTTTGTATGTTGATTTTTATCCTGCAACTTTATGTATTCGTTGATTATATCTAATCATTTTTTGTAGATTCTTTAGGGTTTTCTATATATAAAATCATGTCATCTGCAAACAGTGAGAGTTTCACTTCTTCCTTTCCAATTTGGATCCCTTTTATTTCTTTTTCTTGCCTGATTGCTCTGGCCAGGACTTCCAATACTATGTTAATTAAGAGTGGTGAAAGTGGGCATCCTTCCCAGGTTCCTGTTCTTAGAGGGATAGCTTTCAGTTTTTTTCCATGAGTATGATATTAGCAGTGGGTTTGTCATATATGGGCTTTATTATGTTGAGGTACTTTCCTTCTAGACCCATTTTATTCAGAGTTTTTGTCATAAATGGATGCTGTATCTTGTCAAATGTTTTCTCTGCTTCTAATGAGATGATCATGTGATTTTTATTCTTCACTTTGTTAATGTAGTGTATCACGTTGATTGATTTGTGGATGTTGAACCATCCCTGTATCCCTGGGATAAATCCCACTTGATCATGTTGTATGATCTTTTTAATGTACTGTTGTATTTGATTTGCTAGTATTTTGTTGAGGAATTTTGCATCAATATTGATCAATCATATTGGCCTGTAATTTTCTCCTTTTATGTTGTCCTTGTCTGGTTTTGGTATCAGGGTAATGTTGGCCTCCTAGAATGAAATAGGAGGCTTCCCCTCCTTCTCAACTTTTTGAAAGAGTTTGAGATGGATAGGTATTAAGTCTTAGAGTCTTTGGTAGAATTCACCAGGGAAGCTGTCTAGTCCTGGACATTTATTTTTTGGGAGGCTTTTGATTACTGTTTAGATCTCCTTACTGATGATTGTTCTATTCAAAATCTCTATTTCTTCTTGATTCAGTTTTGGAAGGTTGTATGATTCTATGAATTTATCCATTTCTTCTAGGTTATCCAATTTATTGACACACAGCTTTTCATAGTATTCTCGTATAATCTTTTGTATTTTTGAGGTGTCTGTTGTAATTTCTCCTCTTTCCTTCTGATTTTATTTATTTGAGCCTTCTCTCTTTTTTCTTAGTGAGTCTAGCTAAAGGTTTGTCAATTTTGTTTATCTTTCAAAGAATCAGCTCTTAGTTTCATTGATTTTTTTCTTTTTTTTTTTTTTTTGGTCTCTATTTCATTCATTTCATTTTTATCATTTCCTTCCTTCTACTGATTTTGGTCTTTTTTGTTCTTTTTTTCCTAGTTCCTTTAGGTGCACTATTAGATTGTTAGTTGACGTTTTTCTTGTTTTTCTTGTTTATTGAGGTAGGCCTGTATTAATATAAACTTCCCTCTTAGGACCGCTTTTGCTGTATTCCATAAATTCTGCCATGTCGTATTTTCATTTGTCTCCAGGTATTTTTTGATTTCTCCTTTGATTTCTTCATTTACCCGATAGTTGTTCAGTAGCATTTTGTGTAATCTCCACATGTTTGTGGCTTTTCCAGTTTTCTTCTTGTAGTTGATTTCTAGTTTTACGCCATTGTGGTCAGAAAAGATGCTTGGTATTATTTCAATATTCTTAAATTTATTGAGACTTGTTTTGTGGCCTAATATGTGATCTATCCTGGAGAATGTTCCATGTCCATTCAAAAAGAATATGTATTCTGCAGTTTTTGGATGGAATGTTCTGTATATATCTGCTAAGTCCATCTGGTCTAATGTATCATTTACAGCCAATGATTCCTTATTGATCTTGTCTTTGGATGATCTATCCATCAATGTAAGTGGAGTCTTAAAGTCCTCTACTATTATTATGTTACTGTCAATTTCTCCTTTCATGCCTGTTAATAATTGCTTTATATATTTAGGTGCTCCTATGTTGGGTGTACATATATTTACAAGTGTTATGTCCTCTTATTGGATTGATCCCTTTATCATTATGTAGTGCCCTTCTTTGTCTCTTGTTACAGTTTTTGTTTTAAAGTCTATTTTGTCTGATATGAGTATTGCTACCCCAGCTTTCTTTTCATTGCCATTTGCATGGAGTATCTATTTCCATCCTTTCACTTTCAGCTTGTGAGTGTCTTTAGGTCTGAAGTGTGTCTCTTGTATGCAGCATACATATGAGTCTTGTTTTTTATCCATTCAGCCACCATACGTCTTTTGATTGGGGCATTTAGTCCACTGACATTTTAAGTAGCTATTGATAAGAATGTACTTATTGCCATTTTGTTATGTTTTTTCTGGGTGTTTTAATAGTTCTCTGTTCCTTTCTTCCTCTCTTGCTCTCTTACCTTGTAGTTTGATGACTTTCTTTAGTATTATGTTTGGGTTCCTTTCTGTTAATTTTTTATGTATTTATTATAGGCTTCTGCTTTGTGGTTATCATGAGGTTCATATATAGAAATCTATATAAATAGCAATCTATATTAAGTTGATGGTCTCTCACGTTTGACCCCTTACTGAAAGCCCTACTCTTTTACACCCCTCCACCCACATGTTATGTTTTTGATATCATATGTAACCTCATTTTTGTGTCTGTGTATCCCTTAACTTCTCATCATGGAAATAGATAATTTTAGTACTTTTGTACTTTGAACTTCATATTAGCTTCATAGCTGGCTGATCTGCTACCTTTACTGTATGTTTGCCTTTACCAGTGATTTTTTTTTCTTTGATAATTGTCTTATTCCTATTTGTGGTCCTTTCTTTTCCACTTAAAAAAGTCCCTTTAGCATTTCTTATAAGGCCAGTTTAGTGGTGGTGAACTGCTTAAATTTTTACTTGTCTGGAAGATTCTTTATCTCTCCTTCCATTCTGAATGATAACCTGCCGAGTAGAGTATTCTTGGCTTTAGGTTTTTTTCCTTTCAGCACTTCAAATATATCATGCCACTCCCTTCTAGCCTGTAAGGTTTCTGCTGAGAAGTCAACTGATAGCCTTATGGGGTTTCCTCTGTATGTAACTTGTGGCCTTTCTCTTGCAGCTTTTTGGATTCTCTCTTTATCTTTAATTCTTGACATTTTAATCATAACGTGTCTTGGTGTGGGCATCTTTGGGTTTATCTTGTTTGGTGCTCTCTGTGCTTCCTGTACCTGGATGTCTGTTTGCTTCCTTAGGTTAGGAAGTTTTCAGCTATTATTCTTCAGATAGATTCTCTGCTCGTTGTGTCTCTCTTCTCCTTCTGGGACACTAGATAATATATATTATATAATATATGATACATAATATAATATGGATGTTAATGTGCTTGTTGTTATCCCAGAGGTCCCTTAGACTGTCCTTGTTCTTTTTAATTCTTTTTTCTGTTCAGCTTGGGTGATTTCTTTTAGTCTTTCATCCTGCTCACTGATCCACTCTTCTGTATCATCTACTCTGCTATTGACTCCCTCTAGTGAATTTTTCATTTCCTTTATTGTATTCTTCATTTCTGATTGGCCTTTTTATTTTCCAATTCTTTGCTGAAGTTCTCACTGTGTTTATCTATTCTTCTCCCAAGATCAGTAGCATCCTTATGCCTATTAGTTTGTACTCTTTATCAGGTAGATTGTTTACCTCTGTTTCATTTAGTTCTTTTTCTGAAGATTTGTTCTGTTCCCTTATTTGGAACATATTCCTTTGTCTCCTCATTTTTCCTCTTTTTCTGTGCTTATATCTATGTATTATGTAGGTCAGCTACATCTCCTGATCTTGGAGATGCCTTATGAGGCCCAGCAATGTGCTTCCCTCTCGTCACCAGTTCCAAATGTTCCAGGAGTGTCCCCTGTGTGGGCTATGTGTGTCCTTCTGTTGTGGCAGGGTTGCTTTTGCTGCAGGTGCATGGGAAGGCTAAGCTGTCCCCTTGGCTGGCTGGTTGTAAGCTTCAGCTGTGTGTGGCTGCTACAGTCCCTTTAGTCACTGTATTGGGCAGGGGGGAGCCCCATCACAGTTGGCTGCAAGGTCTAATAGCGCATACCTGCTGCTGTTTTGCTGTTAAGTGAGTAGGCCCCCAGTATGTCTGGTTGCTGGCCTCAGGGCCACACAACTTCTGCAGTTGTCAGCTCTCTTAGGAGTGCAGCTGGGTGGGGCCAGCCACAGGCATGGCAGCACACAATTGTTTCAGGTGTTGGAAGGTGTGGCAGATCCCCTATGTGGCTGTTTGAGAAGCACAAGTCTGCTGCAGTTGACAAGCTCCGCCATTTGTCGGCCTACACACCCCTTCAATGCAATCCTGCCCTGTGTGCACACTCCACCCCAGCGACGTGGGACCCAGTTGCCCCACTGCAGATGTCCCACACACCCCACATATGTGGGTCCACAAGTTGCCTGAAGGCTTGCTGGTGGGCGTGGCCAGTCCCTAGTGCAGACTGGCTGTCTTGGCTGAGCTGGATTAAATCAGTGCTCTAGCAGGCAGGGCAAACCCCTGTGCTAACATGCCAGAGGAGGAACTCCCATGGCAGCTGCCAGTGTCAGTGTCAACATACCTGTACTAGGTCACAATAATGGCTGCTGCCAATGTTTCACTGCCTGGGGAGGTGGGCCCAGCCACCTCCTGCCTCACTGAGATGTGCCAAGAGCCTATCGAGTGAGTCTCTTTCACCAAAGGACTGTGCACCTTTCTTTCTGGTGAGTTTGTGTTGCTGTCTGAAATGGGTGGATTTGTGCATGGGCCCTTTAAGAGCAGGCTTTTCTTTCTCTTATGTTCGATAGCTTTTCTGCGGGTATTCCCTGTTGTTTTTAACAGCCAGCAAAGCCAGATATTATGGCAGTTGTCTCAGTCATGCTGAGTTCAAAAGCTGCTTATTGTGGCAAATCTCTCCCATCAGACCCCCTGCTCCTCCAGGAAAAGCTTTGTACCTTAAGATTGCTCCCAGCCATGAAGCACTGTGGCTGGAATGTGGTTTTTTCCTCTCCAAAAAGGTATTTCTGCCTCTTCCACCTCAGTCAGCACTGTCCCTTGTTATGGGGGTTCTTTTTATCCAGTTTCCGGTTCTCTCTCTGGGGTAATTGTTCCAAGTGTAGTTGTAAATTTTTGTGTCCATGGGAAGAGGTGAGTTCAGAGCCTTCCTATGCCACCATCTTCCCAGTAATCCTGATACCCCAGTTTAGACTCACAATCCAAAGGCTTTTTTCCAACATTCATCTTCCAGCAGCCTCTCACATTGCTGACAATCCCTTCTTTCTTGACACTTGATTACTCTGTGAGCTATATGATACAGCTTCATGTGACTGAGTTTTCCTCCCACTTCTTTGCTTATGCCTTCTCTGTACTCTTTGGGATCTTCTCTTGCTGTCCCTCAATATTGTTGTTAAAATATGTCAGTTTTGATGCTGGGTAGATGTGGAAAGTGAGGCTGAAGACAGGGGTGTTGAAAGTTTGTATACAGAAGAGCTAACCCCTCTCTGTAGGAAGTAACTCTCCACTCCTGGTTTCTAGGAGAAGGAATTTCCTAACCACTACTGTCCTCTTCTCACAACTCTAATTGGTGATTTTGGAAGGAGAAACCAGGCAAGTAAGTCTAGCCCCTTCCTCTCCTCCTTTTCTTGGGAGGGGCCTGCCCACAGAGGAGGTATACTCTCAATGGGTCTCCACCATGCAGCCACCTTAGAAGAACAGGCCCTGCCCTTATGGTGAGGCCTGGGATGGTCCAGCACTGCAGACAACTGAGTAGGTAAACGTCTCTAATTCTGGGCTTCAGTATTAGGAAACAAATTTGGCCTTAATGTATGCCATGTTCTAATTTCAGCTTTGTGGGTATAAAGATGATATTTTGCTGTCCATATGCCTTTCTCCTTTGTCTCATTTATCAGTTGGTTTAGAACTTAGGCAGGGAAGACATGTACCAGTATTTGAGCTCTACTACCCTGTCACCCTCCAACAACTTCTTCACTCTCATTCTCGGCAGTCAGTCTACCCTTTGACCAAAAAATTGGAGCATTTTTCTCTAAAGAAATTGATAAACTCCAGAAAAAAATACCTTCATATTCTGACATTTTGGGGTTTCCTAGTATATTGTCCAGCTTATCACTCAGTCATCCTAAACTGAAGCCTGCCAGCCAACAATCCCCTTTCACCAGCTCCCAACCAGATTTTTAAAATTTTTATTTTTGAATTACTTCAGATTTACAGAAAAGTTGCAGAAATACTAAAAGAATTCCTGTATACCCTTCACTCACATTCCCAAAAGTGTTAACATTTTATCATATTTGCTTTGTCTCATCTTATCTACCTGTCTATATCTACTTATCTGTCTCTGTCTATCTATCTATCTATCTATCTATCTATCTATCTATCTATACATAATTTTTAAACGATTTGAGAAGAAGTTGCAGGCATGATGCCCCTTTTCTCTTAAATACTTTTTTTTTTTGTGAGGAAGATCAACCCTGAGCTAATATCCATGCCAATCCTCCTCTTTTTTTTTTTCGCTGAGGAAGACTGCCCTGAGGTAACATCTATTGCCAATCCTCCTCCTTTTTTTCCCTTTTTCTCCCCAAAGCCCCAGTAGATAGTTGTATGTCATAGTTGCACATCCTTCTAGTTGCTGTATGTGGGACGCAGCCTCAGCATGGCCGGACAAGCGGTGCGTTGGTGTGCCCCTGCGATCCAAATCCGGGCTGCCAGTAGCAGAGCACACGCTGTTAACGGCTAAGCCATGGGGCCAGCTCTTCTCTTAAATACTTAAGTGTCAATTTCTTAAGAACAAAGACATTCCCTTACATAACCACAGTATACTCATCAAAATCATGAAATTAACATTGGTATAATGCTATTGTCAAATCTATAAGCCTGATTCAGAATTCACCAATTGACTCACTAATATATTTATAGCAAAATAAATTATTTGCGGGTCCAGGATCCAATCCAATCTCCTTTAATCTGGGTCAGTTCCCTCATCTTTCTTTCTCTTTCTTGACATGGCCTTGACATTTTTGGAGAGGACAGACCATTTATTTTGTAGAATGAATACTCCTTACTTTTAATTTGCCTGATGTTTCCTCAGGATTAGATTTGAGTTATGCATTCTTATCAAACATACTACAGAGGTGATGTTTTATCCTTCTCACTGCCTCATATCATCAGGTGTGTGATGTCTATTTGTCCCATTACTGATAATGTTCACTTTAATCACCTGGGTAAAGTGGCGTTTGCCAAGTCTGTCCACTGTAAAGTTGCTACATTTCCCTTTGTATTAATAACTGTCTTGTGAGGAGATACTTTGAGACTATGTAAATATCCTGTTTCTCATCAAACTTTTACCCACTAGTTTTAGCATTCATTGATGATTCTTGCCTGAAACAATCATTACTATGGTGGTTGCCCAACAGCAATTTTCTAATTCCAACATTTCTTCTACATTTATTAGTTGGTGTTCTACTATAAGGAAGAGCTTTTCTGTCTCCATTTATGCATTAATTTATTTATATCAGCATAGACACTTGAATTCTTATTTATTTTGTGGGTTATATTCTGTTACTTGCATTATTTATTTTGATACTCAAATTGTCCCGGATTTGACCAGTAGGAGCCCCTTCAAAGTGGCTCCTGTGTCTTTTGGACATGTCCCCAACATTCTTTGAGCATGTCCTTACTTTTTGGCATACCAAGATGTTCCAGGCTCATCTTGTATTCTCTTTGCTCCAGCCCGGAAACTGGCCGTTTCTTCATTTTTAATGGACGATGGTACAAAACCAATACACACATAGCTCTCAGAGGATGGAGCTAGACTAAATGCAGATATAGACATATAGAGGTACATTAAAAACCATACTGATACCTCCAATTCCAATCCAGCACCACGTGGTTCATTCTAACCATCTTTCTTTTCATATTTGTAACTCCCTTCTTTAACAGTGAAAATCTTGGCTCCCATTTTCCACAATATATTTACTTATGTACTCAATCCTAGAACCCACGTAAAGTAGTTTTGGAGATGATAAATCATACCACTGCAAAATCAAACCAGCTAACTAGAGTTTGAAATTTGCTTATATTTCCTTTTTGTCTTTAGCTTGAGGGTATACAAGTCAAAATGCTGTGTTTAAAAGTTACTTAGGTTGGTTCTTTATTTTCCTCTTCAGTGAAGTTATGTTATTCATTTGAAATATAGTTTATTTGTTTCTGTTTGTATTTCATTTTTGGCTTTCCTTCATCCTTGTTGATTTTATTTATTCTTAACCAGATTCTTAATGCCCTATAATAAAATATGAATGGAAAATCAAGGAACCCCAGACACATGATGAATGTTTCCAACACTAAATATAGAGAACAGATAAACAGGAAAAAAAAAAGATCATTTTGGAAGAAACAGTAAAAATTCAGGGAATTGGAAGTGAACTTAAACTCTGATTTGTCTTTTCAGAGTGATTCAAGAAGAATGGATTTAGAAAATAAAAGCAGATTAATAAGGAAAAAAATCAGAGAATGAGAGAGCTCCTGGAATTTAAAAATATATTCTCAAATTAAAAAAAAAAATCAATGGAGGAATTGGTGGACAAGTCAAGAAAATCTCCCAGACAGGAGAATGAAAAGACAAAGGTAAAGAAAACATAGGAGAAAAAAAATAAGAGGCATAAAAGAATCAATCCAAGAGACACATCGTCCAAATAATAAGGATAACATAAGAGGAGAGAAAGTGTAGAGGCAGAAAATTATCAGAGAAATAATTCAAAAGATTTTTCCCAGAGCCAAAGGACATGAGTCTCTAAATTGTTTTTTTGTTTTTTAATTTTTATTTATTTTTTAATTTTATTGAGGTCACATTGGTTTATAACATTGTGTAAATTTCAGGTGTACATCATTAAATTTTGGCTTCTGTATAGACTGCATCGTCTTCACCATCAAAAGTCTAGTTTCCATCCGTCACCATACAAATGTACCCTTTTACCCCTTTAGCCCTCCCCTACTCCCTTCCCCTCTAGTAACCACCAATCTGGTCTCCTTATCTATGTATTTGTTTATTTATCTTCCACATATGAGTGAAATCATATGTTACTTGTCTTTCTCTGTCTGATGAGTCTCTAAATTGAAAGAGTACAATAAATGTTCTCCCAAGGACTGAAAAGGAGCCCCATGCCTAATCACAGTATGATAAAATCTTAAAACATTAAAGAGAAAGAGGAGATCCTAAAAGCTTTCAGAGTAAAAATCAGGTCACATACAAAGGAATAAGAATCAGATTAACCTTAGACTTCTTATCAAAAAGCTTTGCATTTTAGAAGACAATGAAGCAATACCGTGAAATAATCATGAGACAATGTTTTCAACCAATAATTCTATACCAACAAAACTACAAGTATGATAGTAGAAAAAAAAAAAGACATATTCAGACTGTCAAGGACTCATAAAATTAAGCTCCCACACACTTTTTTATTGGGAAATTCCTTGAGGATGTGCTCCACCAAATGTGGGACTACCCCAAGAAAGTGTAAACAGTAGAACATACCTAGGAAAACCTTGAAGTTCCAGGATGATGAAAACTGTGTATCTGGCCTACTGACCAACCAATCCACATAGAAGCAGGAAGATGACCTCTGATTCCAGGAGGAAGAACTCTGAAAAAAAAGTAACTGGTTAGAATACCTAATATGATGCAGAGTTTGAAGAAAATTATTGAGAATATGATGAAAATAAGTTAAAAAATGAAAGGAAGATAAAGTCAATTACAAACACCAGGATAAAACAAAAATTTATACAAGAAAGAAAATGTAATTATAGTATACTACTTGGCTCTTCAGTGAACAATATTTATAAAGAAACAATGATGTTAAGTTTATTGCTTTTCAACTTTTCAAATTAGCATGATTTTGTTACCTATCCTTTAGTAAACATTGTGTTGTACATGAAAGTTAAGTTTGAGAATTCCCACTTATATAGACAGCCCTCAACAACATGCAGCTTCAGCAAGACGCATTCTTTTTTTAGAGTAAATTTGTAATGGTTCAGAATCATTCAGAATTCTTTGAGCTCACTTCAGGTGAAGTTTGTGTTTCTAACTCCTGCAGTTTATTCCTAAATTCATACTGTATGTTTGAAATAAACAACAATATCACTGTGATTATTTTTTTTCCTTTCTAGTCTGTTTATTTATTCATCCATTCATTCATTCCTTTTAATGACCATGTTGTTTTAGGTTTTTTTTTTTTTTTTAATTTTTTGTTTATTGCAGTAACATTGGTTTATAACATTGTATAAATTTCAGGTGTACATCATTCTACTTCTATTTCTGCATAGATTACATCATGTTCACCACCCAAATATTAATTACAACCCATAACCACACACATGTGCCTAATTATCCCTTTCGCCCTCCTCCCTCCCCTCTTCCCCTCTGGTAACCACCAATCCAATCTGTCTCTATGTGTTTGTTTGTTGTTGTTATTATCTACTACTTAATGAGTGAGATCATACTGTATTTGACATTCTCCCTCTGACTTATTTCACTTTGCATAATACCCTCAATGTCCATCCATGCTGTGATTATTAATAAAGCTTCGGCCAAAGAAAATTTCCACTCTGCATTTCCTTTCTGGCCATTATTATCATAATTTTTAGTGAAAAATTTTTAAATAAGGGCGAGAGGTGTCAAAAATGATCCTCCCTTACCCTTTCCTTCAGATTTACTCCCAACTTTTGCCATCTGTACTTTAATTTTTACATTGATAATTTTTTTTTATAATTTTATTTTTTTGTTTTTCCCCCAAAGCCCCAGTAGACAGTTGTATGTCATAGTTGCACATCCTTCTAGTTGCTGCATGTGGGACGCGGCCTCAACATGGCGGGACAAGTGGTGTGTCGGTGGGCGCCCGGGATCCCAACCCGGCCGCCAGCAGCGGAGCGCGTGCACTTAACCGCTAAGCCACAGGGCCGGCCCCTACATTGATAATTTTTATATTGATAATATTTATACCATTTCTACTTTGTTCTAAATGTACACTTGTCTCCTGTGCTGTTTCCTTCCTGCTTAACTTGGGGAAGGGAGAATGGTGGTACAGAATTCCTGGAACAAGAAGCCTGCAAAAAGATTTGAAAAAGCTCAGGCAAGTCACTTGGTCTTTCAGCTTAGCCAAGGGAAAGACCCTCTCCATTTCCTCAGCATGTTTGTTTCAGAATGGGTCCTGGGATTCATGACCAGACTCTCCCTTCCTCCTTCATCCCTCCAAATATAAATGCACCCCCTGGAGGGCTGGTTCAGGAGACTAAGAGTGGGCCCCTGGGGGCAGCAGCAGGGCCCAGTAAGGTGAGTCTTCAGGGTACTTCTCCTTTTGTATGTCAGCCAGGAGCAGGGCTAAGAGATTCATTGGACCTTGCCCCAGTTCTGTCCCACCTCCCTGCGAGTAGACACACGTATATACCAAAAGATGTGCCACATCTCACAAAAGTGACTCCTTTATACTATTCACCACATACTTTTCACATACATTATCACTATGTCTCAACATGGCAACATGGTGTGTATTTTTACCCTTATTTTATACATGAGGAAACTGAAGCTCAGAGAGGTGAGCGGCAGAGCTGGGATAATACGCCCAAGGCCACACGAACTTGATTCCAGGTTCCAAGGACAGAGAGAGATTCTTACTATATGGTTTGCTGGAGCTGTCTGTGAGCCACTGCCACTCCCTCCATATGAGAATTCTCATCCTATGGTGTAAATTAGGGAGCTTGGGTCTGTGGAGATGGCTCCAGGCTGGGGCTGTGGGTCTGTATCCCTCCTCCTTTCCTCTCTTTCCTGTTGATCAGCTCTGGGTCTGGCTCTTACACTCTGAAATTGAAAGCAGGGTAGAAAACTTGGAATGGGAAACAAATCATGGAAAAAAGCTAAAAACTGTCCAAAAGTCAGCATTCCTTTATGGGTAAACAAAATGGAATGGTCTGATGGTTACACAAGATGGCATTAAGTGTAAAATAATTGACCGCAATGTGAAATGCCATTTTGAAAAATTCCAGATGAGGAATAAAAACAAGACAGTCTCAAATGGATTCAAAATTCCAAAAGGTTAGAAAGTGGAAGACTCTGTGAAGCATGTTTCTCTTTCTTTTTCTCCCCCTACCAGGAGCTTTCCAGCAATCTTCTCTTCTAGTTAACACTGAGCAATGAGAAAGACTACTTTAAAAGGTGTTGCCTGTTTTGTTATGCAAAAGGAATGTCTAGGAGACCAGAATAGAATTATAGAATGAGCCATGTCTTGAATCCATAAGACCTGGATTTGAGCCCCAGCTCCTCCATTAACCTGCTTTTTCAGCCAGGTCAGTTCTCTCTGGGCCATCATTTTCTTATTTATAAAATGGGAGTGACAGGGGACGATGTTAAACTCCTTCCTGGTTCTGTGGACCATGCTCAGTCTTGTCTCTCTCCTCTCAGGAGTGTAGTCTCCTTGTTACAAAATGGGAGCATAGGGCTACATTACCTGGAAGGGCTCTTCCAGTTCTCCCATTTGGTATCTGAGATGAGAAGACACTCCTGGCTCACCTGTCCCCTTCTCTAGCTCCCCACATTAGGCCCCACACTGGATACTCTGTCCTTAAAGCTGAGGGAGTATCCCAGAAGAATGGTGTGTGTGAGTGTCCAGGCAAAGAAGGGAGGAGGAATTATGGCAGGGTAGGGGAAATGCAGAATCGAGAGGAAGAGAGATGGGTTCAAATTTCAGCTCTACCACTTCCCAACTGTTGTGATTTTAAGCAAGTTACATAACCTTTTTGAGCCTTACTTTACTTACTGTCAAAACGTGGATAATATCTTCTACCTTGTGGGATGTTGTAAAGATCAAGTGAAAGAAGATATGTGAAAGGGCTTAAAACAGTGTTATATTGCTCTACAAATATCACTTATGGTCCAGCCTGATAGTCAGCGAGTTCACACTGGTATAGGGTCCATTCTGATTGGCCGGAGCTTATGCCACAGCAGTTGTGAAGTATTTTGAGTATTACTCCTTGGTGGTTATTATTATTATTATTACCCAGGGTTTCTAGAAGGCCAGTCCTCTTAGAAAAATCTGGAAGACTCTCCTCCCCAGGCCCTGGAGAGTCACACCTCAGCTAGTCCTTGTTCCTTTCTAGGTGGCTTGTTCAGATATAAGTGAAGAGCAATTGTGGGGCATGTGTGCTCCTTTGAGTTCTGCAGTTATCAGGCGGTTCCTAACAGAGCTAGGTTGGAGCATGGCAAACCATGGTCATAGGTGAGCTATGATGAACATCCTGAACAGACAAGTTGAAAAGACATCTAAGAGTGTGATGAAGACAAATTATGGAATGGTTTTCCATAGAAGTCTTGGTGAATAGAAGTCCCACTTACTTGTACTTGAGCAAATGCCATGTTCCTTCCATGGAGAGAGGGACTGCCATGCTCCTCAAACTTAACTGTGCATAGGAATCACCTGGGGATCATGTTAAAATGCAGGTTCTGATTCAAAGGTCTGTGATGGAGCCTGAGACTCTGCATTTCTAACAAGCCCCTAGACTATTCAAGGAACAATTGGCTAGATGACCTCATTGGGATCATGTGCCCTAAGATGATTAGTTCTCTCTGGAACAAGGGGCTGACTGCTATACTTTGTTTCTCTACTTTGATTCCAAGTCAGAACATGGTGATGAGGAGAAAAGGGAGAGGGACCTACTCTGGCCAAGGAATTGGTGGCAGAGGTACAGCATGAGTGGACTGAAGTCCTGTAATGACCTCTCCTATCCATAGAACCCTCCCCTTTCCTGATTTTTGAGGGTCTCAATGAGCATGGGCTAAAGCAGGGCATTCAGAGAAATGAATAATTTACCATCTCACCCACCAGCTGGCTTGGTTAGTTCATTCGTTTCCTCATTCATTCACTAATCCATCTAAGCACCCATTCACTCAGTAAACTAAGTCCCTGCTCTGTGCCAAGCCTTGTGATGAGCACATTTATTCATAAATAAATCGGATATAGCCTCATTCCTCAAGGGGCTCACAGTCTAATGGGAGAGATAGACACATAAATAAATTGCAATTCAGTGTGATACATTTTATGATAAAATACGAGCAAGATGAAATAGATTCATGAAGGAGGGATGTTTGCCATTTCTGGGTATAAGCTGATGGTTAAAAAGGCTTCATAGGGAAGAAGGTGACGGTTAAGAAAGGACTTGGCGTATAAGTGTTTGTCATGCAGATACGGTGGAGAATGCATTCCAGACAGAAGAACCAGGTTGCACAAAGGCATATACTAGTGTGTTCAGGCAAAAATAAGTTGTTGAATATGGTGTATTAGTTAAGATGTTTTCAATTGCGAGTAAGTGGATATCCAACTAAAAGTATCACGAACACATGAACAATAACTGGTTTATTATGTCACGCGACAAGAAGTCCAAAGGAAGGTGGTTCCCAGGTAGGGTCAGTGGTTTGATGTTGTCAACAAGGACCCAGAAGTTTTCTTATGCATCTGCTGTATCATCCTTGGTTTGTCAACAACATCTCTCTTCTGGATTGCAAGATGGTTATTGCATCACATGCAGGTACAACAACATCCAGTGAAGAAGAAGAGGACCACTTCATTCCACATGTATCCTTTTAGTAGGCAGGAAAACCTTTCCCTGAAGCTCCCCATCAGACATCCCCTCCAGTCCCCTGCCCATGCCCTAAATGCAAGGGAAGCTGAGAAGGTGAATATATGGCATTTTCAGCCTTTATAGTGGTAGGCTCTACCACAAGGAAGAGATGGTAGGAAAAGAGCCTGAAGAAGCCAGGTCCTGAAGGCCTTATATGCCTGGCTAAGAATTTTTCATTTTCTCCTACAGACTATTTGGGAGAAATTGGATCAGAGGAGTAATATAATCAAATCTACATTTTGGAAAGATCACATTGCTATGTATGTCCATATGTATGTAAATACATAGAAAAGGTCTGGAATGATAGATGTCAACTGATACCGATGATCATCTCTGAAGAGGGGAGTGGGATTGACGGAAGTGAAGGGGGACATGCACTTTTTACTCTTTAGCAGTGGTTCTCAACAGGGGGACATTTTGCCCCCCAGGGGATATTTGCCAATGTCTCCAGATGTTCTTCTAGTTGTTACAACTGGGAGAGTGCTGCTGGCAATTAGTGGACAGAGGTCAGGGGTGTTGGTAAACATCCTACAAGGCATGGGACAGCTCCCATAACAAAAAAGAATCCAGTTCAAAATGTCGATAGTGCTGAGGCTGAAAGACCGTGGTCATAAACTTCTTTATTGTTTGGATTGTTTACTGAAAAACCATATTCATGTAGTATTTATGTTTTAAAAACATTACTGCACAAGCCAAAATTCATAAGCAATGTTGGAAAGCAAATTGGTAGTGCGGAGACTGGAGGCAGGGAGACGAGTTAGGAAGCTGTTGTGATATTTAATTCAATGGTTTTCATTTTTCTTTCCTTTGTCTCCCTCCCTCCTCACCCATCCCCCTTCCTTTCTTCTTTCTCTCTCTCTCTTTCTTTGGGCAGTAGGAACTCTTTAGTCCAGTGAAATTTTCCTGGGTCCCAGTATATAAATCAAGGAATCAACAAATCAATCAGTACTGCTGTGGATGAAGCAGTAGTGGGGTCTAGAGCCCTAGCTTCTGATGCTCTCCCTCTCTCCCCATAATGGCCTGATATACTTCCACAGAATCCCCCACACCCAGAAGCTGAGGCCTGACCCAGGCCAAGGATGGTAGGGATGGAGAGGCTGAGAAGATTCGAGAGTTAGGTATGTGTAGTATGTTTGCTAGACCAGTTATGATAACTAAGATAACTAATTACAAACTCTTACAATTTTGTCGGTAAGAAGGGCGCTTTGGAGACCATTTCTAATTTCTAATTTGCTGCAAATAACTCCCTTACCATTAATATTGAGTAAAGGAAAAAAGTTGACAAACCAAGAGAGAGATATTCAGCAGGTGGAACTGATGGAATATGGTGATTGAATAGTAGAATGAGAACAAAAGAGGAAGCTTGAGGGATTCCTCCCTTTCTGGCTTAGGTTACTGTGTGTGGGGGTGCTCTTCCTTAAGGTAAGGAATAATACAAGAAAGGATGAAGCAATGAGTTCAGTGGTGGATGTGTTGCATTTGAGGTGCCTGTGACACATTCATGCAGAGGTGTTTGAGTAGGCAACTGGATACACGGGTCTGAAGCTCAGAAAGAGGTCTAGCCTGAAAACAAGGGTTGAGAGTCATCAGCACACAAATGGTGGTTGAAGCCTTGAAAATTAGTGAGAACATCCATGGAGAGTAGAGTGAGACTAGGATAGAACTTTAGAGAAAAGTGGTAGTTAGGTAATAGGCAGGGAAAGATGTCTCTGTGAAGGAGATTGGGAAGGGATGAACAGGAGAATAAGGAGAATGAGGAGTCTTCAACATAAGAGAAATGTTTCAAGAAAGAGAAAGGGGGGCTGGGCTGGTGGCGTAGTGGTTAAGTTCTAGCCCTCTGCTCCGGTGGCCCGGGGTTCGCAGGTTCGGGTCCCAGGCGCGGACCTACGCACCACTCCTCAAGCCATGCTGTGGCAGCGTCCCATATAAAGTAGAGGAAGATGGGCACGGACGTTAGCCCAGGGCCAATCTTCCTCAGCAAAAAGAGGAGGATTGGCATCAAATGTTAGCTCAGGGTAAATCTTCCTTAGCAAAACAAACAAACAAACAAACAAACAAAACACAAAAAAACAAGAATAGAGAAGTTTCAGGACTTTTTTTTTGTTAGAAATTGACCAAAAAACCAATTCAATGAAAAGTAGCTTAGGCAAAAATGTGTAATGTAAGGTTGAACAACCAAACCTCAGGAGAGGCAAGGATACAGCTGGGCCTCAGGAACAACTGGAACCAAGGCCTTGAACACTGCCAGGAATTGAATCTAGTTGTATCTCACTTATCAGCTTCTCTCTGCATGTCATCTTCAGTATCTCCTACTGCAGACTGGCCCTCTTCACATGATAACATGACCTCTGTGCCTAGTATAATCAGAGAGTGACTAAATCCCTTTCCTAAGCTCCAGTTAGAAAAGTCAAAGGGTAGAATTCGATGATCCAGCTATCCCTAGACTCATCTCTGGGTCAATAAGCTATGGTCAAGAAGTATGTTTTGGGAGGCAGTGGTAGTATTGGGTATCTAAGAATATGAGGGTTTTCATTAAAAAAGTGGAGGATGGAGCATTTCTCAGAAGAAGGGGGGAAGTTGCAGAGCAGACAAAACAGCATAAGAGTTTAGTGAAGAGTCCCCCAAGCCTTTGAGCTCCTGAGATCTCACATGTCTCCTACTTCTCTCCCATCCTTTTCCCAATGAAGACAAGTCTGCACACAGACATGGACACAGGAGGCCATGTGATATCTCTAAGGCCTGCTAGTCCTATCCTCACCCCTGTACCCTCTGATCTCTGTACTCCAAATGCCAAGGAGGGGGACTGAATGGCTTATATTCTTTATGATGCCAGATCAAATCCCTCTCCTCCTGAGGGCCTCTCTCTCTATGGGGAAGCAGTTAGTCCCCCTCCCTCAACCTGCAGCTTGGTCTCCTTCTCTGTGGACCTCAGCTGGGCCCATCCCATCTCAACACTGTGACAAGATGTGCTCACCTTTGATGCCAAAATGATTGCCAGACAATTAGGCCCTACTAGAATGCCTAATTCCAAGTTAGAGGACTCTAGAAGGAAATGCAATGGGGTCTACATTTTATCGTAATAACACATTTCCACAGCGTTTTCCAATTTACAAAGAATATTTCACATGCATTGACTCAATCCTCCTGATTGAGAACAGCTGAAGACCAGTGAGAAAAGTACAGAATTATATCTGTTTGTGAATTTAAAAATCATATGTGAGTTTTGCATTTGATTTACATGCTTACCTTAGTAGGGGTTTATCTTAAAGCCAAGCTGCTTTCATAAAGAGTTCCATTTTTATTAAAAACGTGTAAATTAGTTGAAAAGCACAACACTCTCATTGTCTCAGCTAACCTCTGCCATAGCCAGCTTAGCTGTTCAGACCAGGATAAATACCCATTGCCATTTGTGTGGCACTTTACAAATCCCCAATACTTTCTCATCCACGCTATAATTTAATCTTTAAAATAATCCTAGGAAGTTGGCAGGACAGAGATTGTTATCCATATTTTTCAGAAGGGGAAACAGAGGCATGGAGTGATTCATAGGTTTGTCCAAGATCACTCAACTATAAGGGACTGAGCTAGGACTACAAGGTACATCTACTGCCTCTCAGCCTAGGGCTCCCTCCCTTCCAATACAAATGTCTGTTCTGTTCCTGAGACTAGATTGCGAGCTCTTTAAGGAAAGGATTGTGTCTTAATATTCTTGGGTAAACCCACAGTGGCTGATGCTCAGAAAAACTGCTGACTGCCTGACTTTCTGAATGGGGCCCAGATTCACCTCCATCTAAAAGCTGAGGGGCTAACCGCTAGGGAGTTTCAGTTTACAAGAAATCTAGCCTCTTCACCCATTGCTTGGCCTTGCCACCAGGGGTCAGCACTAGTGCTCATGAGCCCAGAACTTGCAGGGCCGGTGGGAGCAGGGAGAGGAAAGACAAAGGCAAACTTAAGTTTCTGTTCCTAATGGCTAGTGAGGGGACTCCCATTGCCAGTGGGAGGAACTAGCCCACTGCATGGACTGAGCCTTGGCTTTGGTAGGATGTGTCAGAACCCAGGGCCTTTGGTGGGGGTTGGTGAGATGTGGGCTGTAGGCTGAGGAAACCGAGAAGGACAGTGGAAAGAAGCCTGGGCTGGCATAGAAACACTGAGGCTCTGGTTCCAGTCCTGGTGCTTAGACCTGCTGTGTGACTTCAGGCAAACACTTTTTATCTTCTGATCCTCAGTTTCCCTGTTCCATGGGAAGGTAAACCAGAGTGTTGGTTCATAACCAGACTTGCTTATCGGCATAATCTGAGGAGCTTTTTTCAAAACACACAAGCCCCAAGGCCCTCACTCCAAATCTATTGCAAAATCTCCAGGAGGTGAGATCTGTGATTGTGTCTTTGGAGACAGCTCCCCAGCTGATTCTGCTGCACACCCGTGGTTTGAGAACTGCTGGGATGGGTTGTTGCTAAGGGCCCTTTGAGCAATGTGGCCCCTGCCTCTTCACAGGCAGTCGTAGGCAAGGGGGCTCACAGGGCACTTCCCGAGCACCCATACCTGCCTTCAAGCTCTTCTCCTACTCCACTCCCAAGAGTCACACTAGCTATCTAGGGAGGGTCCTTCCCCCACTGTCCTAACTGCTCACACCCTGGCTCTCTGACCTCATTGGGTGAAAGCCACAGGGCTCCAGAAGTGCTACTTCCCCTGCCCATGGGCAGGAACCCCAGGCCCATGGTATCTGCTCTGCCTTTTTCCTCAGGAAGTGTCCTTTGTATAAAGGAGACCTTCAGAGGCATCTGGGAAAAAACCATTATAGGGACTGGCAGGGAGAAGGGAAACATCCATGAGATGGGAGCTGGGAGAAAGGGGTCTCTGTTGAGACAAAAAGTAAAAGGGAAAGAGCAGACCCTCTTGGCACTAAGGATAAGAGTAGGAACCACTCCTCCCATTTGGGAAGTTTCACAATTTCCAAAGTGCTTCCATGGTCATTAACCACTTTATATTGTAAGCCTCAACAACAGCCCTTGGAAGTAGGGGTCGTTATCCCCAGGTCTCGAGGCCCTGCATTCCTGACTACCCTAGCTAAAATAGCCCCCTGCAGCCCCATCATTTTTCGTCTTCTTTGCCTGCTATATAGCCCTCATCACTACCTGGCATTTTATTTTATCTTTATTGCATATTTACTTATTTGTTTATTGTTTGTCTTCCCCACGAGAATGTAAGCTTCAGGAGGGCAGGGACTGTGGTCATCTCATTCACTGTTGAAGCCCCAGTGGTTAGAAGAGTGTCTGGCATATAATGAGAGCTCAATAAATATTTGTTTAATGAGTAAATGAAATCTATAAATGGGGAAATCAATATCCACAAAGGAGAACAGCTTTGTCCCAAATTACACAGCTAGTGACTGCTTCAGACAGGACTGGATCCCATGTTCCTCTTTCTCCTGACTCCCAGGACAGTACTTTCTCTGCTCCTATGGAGTCAGAGCTGCTACACAGTGTTTAGCTCTAAGACCACTCTCTGTTGATTTGGGGGCCAGGATACTAGAAGTGGGGCATTGGGCTTGGTGGTCAAGGCCGAAGACAATCACTGCAGTCTTGAGAAGGGCTGATTGGCCTTATACAGAAGAAAGCTCTGGCTTTAGCCATGAATTAAGCCCCTGAGCCTGGCCAGATAGCGCCCCTCAGTCGTCCAGAGCACTGAGTTAGAGTGTGGATGACCACCAACCCATGCCTGCTAGTGGAGTCACTCCTACTAACTGCCAATGGGCTAGCAGGAGTAGCTGGAGGTTGTTTTTGTGTGTGTGTGTGTGTGTGTGTGTGTGTGAGGAAGATCAGCCCTGAGCTAACATCTGATGCCAATCCTCCTCTTTTTTGCTGAGGAAGATTGGCCCTGGGCTAACATCCACGCCCATCTTCCTCTACTTTATATGGGATGCCGCCACAGCATGGCTTGACAAGCGGTGCGTCGGTGCGCGCCTGGGATCTGAACCTGTGAACCCTTGGGCTGCCAAAGCAGAGCACATGCACTTAACCGCTGCACCACCAGGCCGGCCCCTGGAGGTTGTTTTTTTATTATTCTCCCCATAAGCCTCCTTATGGGAAGCCGTTGAGTATGAGAGTTACATATGTAGGCTCAAGAGGGAGCCTGCCAGGATTAGAAAGCTGGCTCTACCATTTACCAACTGTATGACTTCAGGCAAACGTCTCTGAACCACCTCCATTTCCTCATCTCTACCTACCACACAGGGTTACTGTGCAGGTTAAATGAGGCAACCCATGAAAAGTGTTTAGAGGGGTATCTGGTACAAAGTAAGTGCTTAATGCATGTTAGCCACGATTGTGGTTATTTTGTTAGAAGTCATTATTGTACTTTCTTACTATTGTTCTATTGTTATTTATTTTATTTCACCATCCTCATTATTGTTATTATTACTCTTATTTTTCTTTCTTCTCCTTCCATATATTCTATGCATTTTTCTTCCTCCAGCCTTAAGGACTGATGGTAGATGGGAAAATGGCGGCACAGAAGCCCTGCAGCAGCTTGTCCCAGGTCTCATAGTTCACCAAGTCACCAAGAAGGCCACAGCTTCTCAACTCAGGGCTTGCTTTTGCTGAGTCTGGACCTCTTGGAAAGTCTTCTTTCCACTATGACAGGGTCTGAATGACTCTGCGCAAACTGAGTGGTACCAAGCACAGAGAGGCAGACACTTCTGGGCTGGACTTAGTGCTGTGAGGGGTTTATTATCTAACATCGCCTGGGACCCAGTCACTGCTGGTCTCCTCCCCCCATAGCTAAGAACTTTTGACCCCACCTGTAGGCCCAGCCTCATCCCTGGCACCCATCCTGACACTAGGCAGCCCCAGGCCCACCTGCTGGCCTTAATGTCAGACCCTTGCTGTGGCCTGGCCCTGGGCCTGGCCCTGTGCCCTGGTTCAAGTCACTGGGCTCTTACTGGTAACAGTGACCAAGTCTCTACTTTGCCCACCCCAGCTCTGATCCCTGGTTCCATCCTTGGTGACCTGAGAGCTGAGCCCTGCTTTGCCTTTGCTGGTCCCTCACAGACTGGAGTCTGGCCTCTTTCCCCTGCTGGAATCCTGCTGCCTGCAGACATACGCCCTCCAGCTGCCGCATCCCCAGCTGCCCCCTAGAGTGCTTGGTGTCACCTGCCCCAGGACTCCTTATCAGTTGCCATGTCCTCTCCCAAGACATTGTGTGAGACTGAAGACCTCTGCTGCCCCCCTGAGTGTCCCCACTTCTGGCTGTTACCTCAGCTCTCCAGACAGCCTGTTCTGCATGCTTTACTACAGGTGTAGCAAGGCTTATCCCATAGTGCCTGCCCAGGTCCTGTCATCTGTCAATGTCAAAGGCATCTAGGTTTGCTTTAGCAAACTGTGGCCATGATCCCATGACAAAGAATTTGACTCCACCCACCAAGCCTGGCAAAGAAGTTCCCAAGCATTAACTGCCACTAACACAGGGTCTCCCTGAGCTCTGTTAGGCCCTGGGACATGCCCATGGGCCATCCTGGGGCCCTAGGTGGAGATCTCTGCTGTGTCATTGGCCCAGACCTTGTTGCAAGCTAGTTTGTTTCTTTCTCTTGCCCTATTTCTCAATCCCCCTTACCCCCATCTTTGACTCCTTCTTCCTTTCATTCTCTTCCCTCACTGGCCAGCATTCCCACCTTAGCCCTGCCAGGCTCTATCTGACCTGTGATTGCCAAGCCAGCAGCCCTTCTGCCAGAGCATTTGAAGCCACCACTTCCTGCATAAAATTGCTTCTGTGCTGAACTGATAATGACCAGCAATCCTGCTAATAATCAGATGCTTGCAAGATTCAACCTTCAGTTGCCACCACTTCCTGTGAGGTTCCACCAAGTCAGCTATAGCTATAGCCCTGAGGGGCCCTTACACTTAGGAATGGAGCCCAAGGCCTCCTCAGAGAGGTGGAGTGGGTTGGCCCAAGGTGGCAGCAGCTGGCCCTGGCTAGAAAACGAAGCAGAGCTTGGTCCTTGGGGATCTCATGTCCCCTGCCCTGCCTCTAACTCTCAGCATACCGGGATGGCAAGGGTAGGGGCCACAGGAGCTAGGAGGTGCTGACTGACCTACTTATGGGCAGAACCACTGTGGCAGCGGGCAGGGACACTGCATTCCGGAGCTGAGAAGTTTGTATTTCCCACCCTAGGCCCTGGTGACTAGAAGACCAGACTTTCCAACAGCAGGAATTTCACTTCTCCAAGGGGCATCTAATGTCTTTTCTGGAGATCACATTCAGGCCTGCCTCAGTCTCTGGCTGCTTGCCTTGATGGTCCTGTGATACACAGAACCCCAGTTTCTAACCCATCTCCTAGTTGTCCCTGGGCCCCTCCCTTGGGCAGGAAGAAATTCCTGCCAAGGCAAGGGGCATTTTGCAGCAAGGAAATGATTAGCTGCCTCCTATCTGTCAGAACTCCCCAAAATGTAGACACTTAAAATGGTAGCCTTCTGTTGCTGGGGGAGGAATGGAAGGGGAATTCCAAACTCTTTTGTGTTGGGCCTCCCTGGTGAGGAAATCTAGGGGACAGAAGGGGCTCAGGGATTTAATGGTATAAAGGTATATCCTGCCTCTCCAGTATAGTCAATTCTTGGATCGATCACAAAGAACATCAGAACTAGAAGGACCCTTAGAACCCACTGGTTTCCAAACCCAGCTGCTCATCAGAATCCCAGGGAATCAGGCCCTACCCCTTAAGGTTCTGCTTCAGGCTGTCTGGGGAGGGGCCTGGCAATCTATATTTTTAAATGTAGATGTGCAGCCAGGTTTAGGAACCATTGGTCTAGTCCTGTGCCCTCACATTACAGATGGGGGAAACTGAGACTCAGAGAGCCATGTTTTCAAGTCATGTGACAACTACCTAATCTGACATTGAAGGCCCTCTATGGTCTGGTTCCGATCTACCCTTTCTCGTTCTAGCATCTCATTTATGCACCCTTAGGGTTGCTATATAAAATACAGGATGCCAGTTAAATTTGAATTTCAGACATACTTATACTAAAAATTTATTCATTGTTTATCTGAAATTCAAATTTAACTGAGTATCCTGTACTTATACTTTCTCAATCTGGTAACTCTATGCACCCTACACTGCAGACCACCTGAATGAACTTTGTTATATGTAATTTCTACATTCCTACTTCTAGGCCTGCTGTTCCCTCTGTCTGAAATACTCATCCCATTATTTCCTCAAATCCTGCCTGTTCTTTAGCCTGAATGCCACCTCTTCTCTCAAACTTTATTATCCTTTGATCTGATCTTCATCTAGCCTCCGATAAGACATCTTTGTCTCTCTACTTCCACCTCCTCATGCTCTGTCTTGGATCAGAACTAATTATCTACTTGGCTTAACTCTCCTGTGGAGCATGAGCCAGCCCTCCTCCATGGCAGGGACCATATCTGAGCAGAGAGTAATGTGTAAAAGCATGGGATCTGGAGTCAGATGGATTTGATTGAATTTCAGCTCTGCTACTTGCCAGCTGTGTGACCCTGGGCAAGATTTTCCACCTCTTTGGGACTCAGTTTCCTCATCTGTAAAATGAGAATTATAAGACTAATTTCTGTATATGGTTGCAGTGAAAAATAAATGAGATAAAGCTTTGAGAGTGCTTATAACAGAGCGAGTACATATATATCAAGTGCTCAATAAATGTTAGCTATTGTTATAAATCAACATCATCTCTATATCCTCGGGGCCAAGCACAGAGTAGCGATCAGTAAAGTCTACTGAATGAATGAGTTAATGAATGAATGAATAAATGAGTAAAAGTGAAACGCCTGGATATAAGATCTTGTGCCCTATTGACAGAATTGCTAGATGCCAATGTGAGTGGCTTTGCATTGAAAATACATGTGCATTGGAAAACCATGTTTCCTCAGGAGATAGTTGCTGCCCTTAAGGAGCTGTATATAATACCATATTCCTCTCTAGGGGAGTAAATTGCTTACTCTTGGAAAGGGTAAATTGGAGATTGTTACACAAATGTTTGTCTCATAGGATCACTTCTATGCTTCTATTCTCTATGGTAATTATTGCAAATGGAAATCTAGACTTGTGCCTTTCACTCAGTCCCTGACTTCCTGTGTACTGCTAGGAAACTTTAGTATTTCCATTGGGCTTTGCTCTCTCCCTCTGTTACAGTGGAATTCATTGATTGAAAACTTGGCAAATACTTGGAGACAAAGAAAAAAAAAGATGAAATACAAGTGCCAAGTTCTGTTCAGGTTTACTTTTCTGATTCCTCAATTACCGCCCCCTCACAAATGCAGTAGTCGAGGGTTCATTGGGTCCATGGCATTCATTAAAATGAGCATAAAATGAACAGGTAGAGATTGAAATAAAAGGAAGTGAGACAGGCAGTTTTCTAGTGCAGTGGGATGTGTTATTCTCATCTGAAGTCACTCATGGCTTTGTTGGAGCAAGGCATCCAGCATATTGCCTGATATATCGTAGATGTCAAATAAATACTTTTTGAACAAATGACTGGATGTTGTTGAATGAAAGATAGAGTATAAATAAATACATACATAAATAATTTTTAAACTAAGATAAATGTGGAATAATTCTTCTACTCCTTTTTTCTGCCTACCATGTTCCTGGTTCAACTTGGAAAAGTGATTGATTAGGCCCTGCCACAGGAACCCTGCCTAAATTTTGGTGCAATTACCATTTACAGTCACTTCTGTTAGGCTCTTGAAGCTGATAGGGACATGAGAGGTTAGTTGGGCCAAGTTTTCTCTTGTATACATCTAGTGACAGGGAGCTCAGTACTTTATAATCTTTGCTATGCTTTTGATCTATGCTGTGATCTTTGAATGCTCTGGAAAGCTCTGCTGCATCAATGACAGATCTGGTACTAGAACCCAAGCCTCTCTGTAACCCAGACTAGGGTACTACTGTACCCCCCACTGTACTACTCTTGGAACTCTAAAGCTGTATTTATTCAAAGGTGGTGGGAAAAGAACTTTCCTAGGAAGCAGGAGACCTACATCCAAGTTTGAGCTCTGACGTTGACTTGCTGTGTGAAATTGGGCAATCTCTTTCCTTATGTGGGCCTCAGTTTCCCTTTTTGCACAATGAGGGGTTTCAAACTGGATGTTCTGCAAGACTCTTCCAGCTCATGTGTTCCAGGATTCTCTAATGAGTGCTAATTAAGATCTCGTAATACGGTGGTTCTCAAAGTGTGGCCAAAGAATCCCTACAGCTCCCTGAGACCCTTTGCAAGAGTCAAAGAGGTCTCCCTTTTCAAACTACATATCTGTGGGAGGCAGGATTTTCTTCATATACTTCAAAAAGCATGTCACAACAGACTGAATGCAGAAGCAGGTATGAGAATCCAGCTGTCTTCTATTAAGCCAGACATTAAAGAAAATAGCAAAAAATGCAAAACCATGCCACTCTTCTCAGTAAATTTATTTTTGTTGTAGAAAATATTGTTATTCTTCATAAAATATATTTAAAGTATGTTCTAAAAATATGTCATTTATGTTAACATGTCTAATTTTTAAGCATGTTTTTTAAATTAATGAATGAATCAATCAATATTCTTTAAATGTCTTCGTCTTAATTTCTAATACAGTAAATATCCATAGATATCACCTACATAAATAAAAACTCCTCGGTCTTTGATAACTGTTAATAGTGTAAAGGGGTCCTGAGAGCAAAAAGTTTGAGAACCATTGTTCTAGTCTTTCTCTGACTTCCCATCTCATACTGTATAGCCTTCTCCCTCCAATGGTCCCAAATATGCTCAATATCTGGCAGAGGGATAGACACAATGACCTTGGGAGGGAGACCATTCTTCCTAACTCACGGGTCTCAGACATACCAGGCTTCTCTTCTCCTTCACCTGGGTTCCTTGGCATAGAGTGGTCACTCAGGACTTGGATAAGACACCCCATCACAGGCAGTGCCAGTTCGTGGGTAGGGAAACAAAGCATCTGGTCAGGTGACGGACAGTGTGATTGCCTCCCTGCTTGTCTGCCCACAGGTTCCCAGCCTATTCTGTTTCCACCTGCCCTAATTGCTACAACTCTCCATACCCCACCGTCCACCCACCGGACCCTGCCACCAAAGAAAGCAGGCTTCATGCCTGCTATGCCACTTATGGGAGGCCTTGGGTGTGAGGCAAGGGAGGCCCTCCCAGATTCAGAGCCCCCATATAGTGTGGGGCAGGGGAAGGAGGAAAAAGAGGGGGAAGGATCCATGTTAACTGAGAGAACCTACTACTAGTCAGGTTCTTCATGACCCTTCTTACTTAATGACAAGCCTGCAAGGTGAGTAGGGATCATTATCCTCATCCTTATGTTACAGCCAGGGAAAATGAGGGTCCCAGAGATAAAGAAAGTTTCCTAAGGTGGTTATACAGCCAGAAAGCAGCTGGGCTTGAATTTGAACTCAAGTCTAGATAATACCAAATCAATGCTCCTTTTGCTTTACCAGGGTGAGTCAGGAGCACCCAGGACAGGAAAAGGGAGCGAGGGGACTAACATCTATCGAACACTTACTATGTGCCAAGCATGGTAAGTGGAAAGGAATGTTGTCTCATTGACTCCTAACGGTAGTTCCCTTGTATTAACAGTGAATCCACAGTTTACAGATGAGGAAACAGGCTTCGAGAAGTGAAGTGGCTTTCCTAAGAGCACACTACTAGAAGGTAGCAGAACTAGCGTTCAAATATAAGTCTGTCTGGTCCCAAAGCCTAAGCTTCTTCAATAACAACATTTATTGAAAACTTACTTTATGCCAGGCACCATACTAAATACTTTAACTCATTTAATTCAAACCTCCCAACCAGGTAGGTGCTATTATTTTCCCTCATTTTACAGATGGGGAAACTAAGGCAGTAATGGGCCCAAAGTCACCCAGTTAGAAAGTAACAGAACTGGGATTTGAATCCAGGCAGTCTACCTCCAGAGTTCTTGGGCTTAACCATTGCACTATAATATCCTTAAGGTTAAACTGGCATGAGAGGCCCAGAAGTGAAACTGAAGTCTCCTGGTCTCTCAGGTCAATGTGCTGTGCACCATTGCCTCCTGAATGAATGTGCAAAGCCACAGCTGGTGCACCTCCTCCCAGGGGCCAGAATCTAAAGAAGGAGGTGAACTCCAGGGAGCAAGAGGCCATGTGGCCATCCTAGGAGGCCTGTGCTCCTGCCACGCAGCCAAGCTGCTGTGCAGCATGTTGTCTCCTCCAGCAGTTTCTCTGTGGTTCTCCATCCTCAGGCTTCTGGCTGTGGGGGAAGAGGGCATATGCTCAAAGAAGGGAACACTGCTCTGCTCTGGGTCTTTGTGTTACTCCCCTGCCCCATGCAGCGGGCTTTCTCTTATAAGCTCATGTACAGTTGGAGGTGGGTGAGAAGGAGCCACTTGTCTTGCCTTTAGCTGACTATCATCCTGACAGGGACCAACAGAATGGATATCTGATATGGAGGTCAGGGCTAGAGAGAAGTGAGAGATCAGTTACTGCAACCTCCCCAGGGTACAAATGGGGAAACTGAGGGCCACAGAGTAAGTTGTAAACAGCTGGAGGGACCCTTACAGACCCTCAGGACAAACCTCTGGACCAAACCAACCACTGATGAGGAAAGTCCTCAAAGATAGGCAGAGGCTTGCTCAAAGCAGGCTTAGGATCTTCTAGGGTTCCAGGATTTGATCCTTTGCCTGGCCAGCTTGGATATCTCAAAGGGAAGTGAGGCCAGGGAGAGTAAGTTATTCTGGGCCTTGTGACGACATGTGCCCCCAGAGACCCAAGCCTGGTCCTTTGCCATGGGGTCCCTGGGATGCTTCTGGCTGCCAGCCATGGCACCCTGCCTGCTGAGGCTTGGGGGAGGAGGGAATCACTGCTTCTTAATGGCTTCCTGCCCAGAAAGTCTCCAGAACCTCCTAGTGCTAACTCTATTTCCACTGAAAGAACTGACTTCAGTGCATCCAGAAGGTTTAAGTTCAGATTCCAAGCTAAACATCTGGATCTGGAGAGTTCTGAGCATGGGAGTGGATAATAACAAAGAGGAAAGCCATCGTCTCCTCAGAAGATGTTCAGAAAAGAACATAAACCTAGGCTATCTGAGCTGCTAGACAGCTGTGATGCCCTGAGGCAGGAGGATGGATGAAATGGCCTTTGAGGGCTCAGATTCTCTTTGGGGCATTACCTGACTTCCTATGAATTCCCAGGGCAGTACAGGAGTTCTGAGAGGAGCTGAGTAATTGTTGTCCAGAATGGAGTTTCTTCCAGACTTGCCCTGTACCTAACCCCAAACAGGAGTCATACATTAGACTTGAGACTTAGAGACCTGTGACCCTGCCTTTCATTGTACAGCCAGGAAAACTGAGGCCCAGAAAGGAAGGGGCCTCTGCAAGGTGCCAGAGTGAGTCACAGTTCCTAACTTTAGAGCAGCATTGGAGAATCACCCCGTGACCCAGGGCCCAGAGCCGCCCATCTGAGAATGTTTCCTAAGGCCACAGCTTTTCCCCTTTCACCGACTGCCTTCACACCTGCCTGGGTCCTGCTGGGATTGAGGGCTCTCCTCCCTGGGCCGTTTTCCTTGACACTCTTTCCACAGCCCTTGTCTGTCTGTGGTTGTACTCAGAGGCCCCCAGGGAGAGCTGGTGTGTCATTCAACAGGAGGCAGGCAGGCAGGCACGCCGGCGTGCAGGTGATGGGACTGGTGAGTGAGATGGCAGGCGGGCTGAACACTCCAAGCTTGGGAACTGTAATGTTCAGGGAATATCAGTTGGCATTGCTGTCCAGTCCCAGCCAACTGGTTAACGGTGCCGGGTTTGAATCAGTGACCCGCCTCCTGATCCCTCCTCCTTAGCTAGCGTCTCTCCCTCCCTCCCTCTCTTCTTCCCTCCCTCGGCTTTCTGGAAGGCGCCTGGAGTGGAGGCAAGTGGAGCTCAGGCCAGTGCTGCTCTCCGACTCTCCCCTCTTGGTGCTGGCTGATGGAGCACAGGGCCAGGGCTGGCTCTCACCGTGCTCCGGGTCCCCTCTAGCCAAGTCCCTAAAGAGGGAGAGGCCCGTGCCCAGCAGAGTTCTGCCAGGCCCTGCCAGCTCCCTGCGCACCACCATGCCTCTGCTGGATGTTTTCTCGGCTTGCTTCAGGAAAGTGAAGGTAAGTGGCTGCCCACACCCAGCTCACCTCACTACTCAGGGAGGAAGGAGGCAGCTGAGGACCACTGCATGCTGGGTGGAAGGCAGATGGGCTTCTGAGACTATCCGGAGCTAGAAAGGCTTGGGTTCAAATCTTGCCTTTGTCACTTAACCAGCTCTGTGAGCTTCTGCTGCTTTCCCACGAAAATAAGTAGGCTAGCTGGCTCTTCCATAAAACTTGCTTCTGTTGCTTCCCCAGCCTCGCCACAAAGGCAAGATTCTTAACTTCTCTGAGCCTCAGTTTCCTCAGCTTTAAAATGGAGACAATAGCGACACCGACCTTACAGGGTGATGAGGTTGGTGTTATTGTTTACATATTAAATGTATGCAAATATAAGAGGTAATGTGTGTAAAGTTCCTAATGTGATGCCCAGCATGTAGCATCCATACAAGTTAATGGTAACTATTATTATGATTATTACTAATTTCCATCAACATATATCAACCACCTACTCTGTGCTAGGCACCATAGGAGTTGCACAAAGACAAAAAGGGATGTAGCTTCTGTCCTCAAAGAGGACATAAGAAATGTGACAAATCTTTATCAAGCTCCTACTATATGCTAGACACTCTGCTAGACAGTCAGTCAGTCAAATATCTGTTGAGTGCCCACTATCTCCTGGACACAGGGTACATGAGCACAGCAGGACCCGCAAGGATGTGTAGGGCATGATTTGTGCTCTCAAGAACCCAGGAACTGGTGTTTATTTATTATCTGCTATGTACCAGACATAGGCACTTTCAATTCATTAACTGTAGTGGTAATCTTCACCACAGCCCACTGTTTTCCTGCTTTTGTAGATGGTGAAAGGACAGTGTGAACAATTAAGAAATATTTACAAGGTCGCTCAGATATGACTGGCAGAGTTGGGATCTGAACTCCTAAGTCCATACTCCTCTTGACACTAGGTGGCTTCCCACAGTTCAAGCCCGCAGGAAGACTTTTAAACAACTAGTCTGCCTGGAAGATAGGATGAAAGTAAGGCTGGGACCCTTGAAGGGAAAGATTACTTCCACTGGGAGGGACTTGGAAAGGTTTCTCAGGAGGTCACATTTGGGCTGAGACTGAGGCTGGAAGGAAGAGAAGAGTTTGTCAGTCCAAAAAGGGGGGAAGGGCATTCCAGGAATGCCTGGCAGAGGAAACTTCATGAGCAAGTCTGGAGGCAGTCAAGTGATGGTGGGTTGGGGAGGGGCTGGTTTTGTGATGTGTCTCAAGTGCAGGGTTTGAGGAGAGAGCAGTTAGAGAGGGGGAACCAGGGGCTGCCTCCCATAGGGTTTGGAATTGATCCATAGGTTTGTGGTCCTCACCTAGTGGGGGTCCCAAATGAGATTTTCACCCATCTATGGTAAAATGAGAGAGAAGTGGTATAATGTAGTGCAGTTTTCAGAAAGCTAAATTAATTCAACTTAAAGGACTATTCCTTATTTGGAGATTGTTATGTTCTTCTTATGGGGGTGGGGTTCAAATGATCTTTCTTTTATGAAATAGGAGTGAGAGTTTTTTAAAAAGTCTGTCCTCAGCAAAATAAAAAATTTGCAACTCTCTGATTGTTCCTCCATTTATTTATTTAAACCTGTTCTCCCCATCCATGAAATTCCAATGTCTGGGGACTGTTGTTTTAGGGGATGGGGGGATTTCAGTAAAGTAGGGATGTAATTAAACGGATGATTTTAAGAAAAGCACTCTAGCAGCCTCAGGTGGAGACGGTGTGGAAGGGCCCATGCAGTGATGTGGAGGCCAGGAAGGTGGCTGTGATGGCACTGATGATGGGTGGGGAGGAGACAATGAGAGACAGATCTAATGATAAGGACAGGGCAAGGGGGAAGTGAAAGTGCCTGTGAGGTTTGACGCCTGATTGGCACCGCTATCCGCTACCCTAGTTAACCATTCTGGGTATTTGGCTTGGATTTAAATCCCTTTACACTCATTACCCCAATCTCTCAGACTCCCAGCAACACTCCCAACCCATGTCAGCTTCTTAGAAATTTTTGGGTAGGGGAGTCCCCAGAAAGGTCAAGGACCTGTATCCTAGGCCCCAGACACTGGTGCACATGCATACATTCACTCATGTGCGTGTTCGCAAACACAAGATGTACTCATGCATTTGTGTACACTCTCAGCTGCACACACATATACATAGACATGCCATTCAAGCATGCCCACACACACATACACACATAGAGACAAACACATGCAAATGCACATGCACACACAGGCAGTGCATATCCACAAGCATGTAGACTCACACATATGCCTCCAAGCACATACAGAGATAGGCACACATGCACACAAATACATACCCTCTCAAGCACAAGCATCTAGGCACACACAGACCCAGGCACATATGCAAAATTGTGTAGACATACAGAAGCATGCACACAGTGCAAAGGCACATGTGCATGCACGCACACACACAGGGCTGTGGCAGACATAAATCAGCACATGGTTAGATCTCAGGGCTAAGAGGCAGCCTGCCAGATCCATACTCACGCTTGAGTTTCATGTCTCCTTTTCCAATGCTACTGCATTGAGGCCCCAGTCAGATTAGGCAGGCCATCTGGGCTTGTAAGGTGGGTCAAGGGCGTGGGCTGCTCTGAGCCACCCTCTGTCTCTGAGCCAGGCCCCCTTGTGAGCAATTGCATGGCTGTGCGAGAGCTGACTATGGGGAGCAGCATGGCTGTGTCAGAGCCTGCCATAGTTGAAAGGGCCCTTTCAGATCATCTTATTCAACCTTCTTGTGGTCCTGATGAGGATACTGAACTGCCTACCATCCCACAACATATGGAGTGCTCCACCAGCTGAAGAGGTATGAGGAGGGGGGGAGGGAAGCAGAGAAGCTTAGGTTTGAATTTCACCACCCCCCATACACACACATGAACAAATACTAGCTGCGTGCCTTTGAGAAAGTCCTCTCTGACCCTCAGTTTCCTTGTCTGCAAAATGACATTAATCAGTGCCTGCCTCACAGAGATCCCATGAGAATTCGGGGAGGTGGTGTCTTTAAAGTGCCTTGCATGGAGTAGGTGGTCAACACACAGGACTTGTTGGAAGTAGATTTCTGAACTGTACATCAGGGGCGCCAAAGCAAAGAACAAGGGTTATTCCATATTTGAAAACTCCAGAGTTAAGGTGTGCTCCTTTGCCACAACTCCCCTCTGCCCTCTACTCTGGCCTTGCCTGAGTCTATGACCAGAAGCAACCCATTTGGGAGCTGAAGGGTGACACCCCAGAAGCCAGGGATACTGGGGAGGTGGCAAGAGGCCAAGCCAGGCCCCAAGATTGCTTTGAGCTGCACTGGGGTTAGGGGCAGCCAAGGAACAAGACGTTTGGATGTGAGATGAACCCAGTATAAATAGTTTCATACGTGTTTGATGTGTCTTCCTTGGAGGCCACTGGGGGCTTGGAAGATATCCATGGCCTCTCAGCACAACCAAGCATGCACATGAGTCCCCCACAGCCTCCCCCTCACACATGCACACACACAGGACTGTTTCTTTGATGTGCCCTTTTGCCCCCTTCCAGCAGCTAGCACGGTTTTATGCATATAATGAGTGCCCAGAACATGGATCCTCTCTCACTTACTCTCTTTGTAGCAGGTGGCCATATCAGTTCCTGGAGTGCACTGGCCTGGGACGTGGAGAATATGGCTGGAGCTCCATCTCAGCCATGATCTCTAGGTGACTTTGAGAGAGTCAATATTTTCTGCTGTACCTCAGTTCTTCCCTCTTATAACATAGGTAGGTAGTCAAACAATGTCAGAGATGGAAAGACCCATAGAGGTCATCTGTTCCTCCCTCCCTCCTCCTCCCTCCAAACTGCAGATGAGGAAACTGAGGCCCAAAGAGGGGACAAGATGTGCCCAAGGTCACACAGAGGGTCAAGACACAGAAGGATCCACACATGGTCTATGTAATAGACCATAATCTCCCCACTTGTTCAGTGGCAAAATCCAAACACAACTTTCTTTGGTAGAATCGAACAGCAATACCAGGTGGGCCATCTATATCCATGCCACACACACATGCACACATAGATGCACGTGGTGATAACCCTGTCTTACCTACCCACAGGGCTTCTATGGGAGGCAAAGTAAATCATGGACAGAAAAGTCCCTTGTAATCCGAGACGCCTGGTAGAGGCTAGCTACCCAATCATGGTCCAACAAGGGACACCACTCTTCTCCCCCGTCACTGCACTCACATATTTAGTCATGCATATGAGTGCATATGTGCACAAAGGTGCTCCTGAGTTCACCCAAGGACACATTCTCAAGCACCCTCTCCTGTGAATGACCTCCCATAGTGTGCATGGGACTTTCATGTGGCTGTTCTTATCCCTGGCTGCTTAGGCACCTGTTCATGTGGCTGTTTGTGTTCACACCCCCTCCACAGGCTCGTATTCATGTACAGACACATGCTCGTGTGAGCACACATCCTCACGTGTGCTTGTTCACACTCTGGGCCCTCTCTGCCCCCAGGCCAGCTTGCAGCTTTCCATTCTTTGCCCGGAATCAGCCTGGCAGGATATGGGGTGAAAGTGTGACAATGACTGGGTGATTCGGCAGTTCCACTCCCAGCCTCCAGGATATCTCTACTTTTCGAGACCTTTGCCCTTGTCATTCCAAGCAAGACCAATTTGCCACGTGCAGTATGCATTTGTTGTGGAAGGGGCAGGAGAGAGTATAGAGGATTCAGGAGGGCATATGAATGTATAGAAACTCTCAAATACTTCTGGATGCCATTCCCACATTCCATGTAGAAGTCCTCTCTATCACATCTCACCAAGAGGATGGCCAGACACTGTTGCACACCTCCAATGATGTGGAGCTCACCACTTCCTCAGATAGCCTATTTCATCTCAGGACACTGCTGTAGGTCCCCTAATCAGCCTGAGTGTGTGTGTGTGTAAGTGGTAGTGTACATGTGTACATCTGAGATTTGTACATACAGCCACCTCTCAATTATTGGGTCCAAAGTGACGAATTATGACATAGACTCCCAGGTCATGAAAAAAACCACTTGGCAAGGCCCTATACTCCATAAAAAGAGGCTTCATCCCCAGGTCCCTCTCTGTTCCACAGCCCAGTCAAATAATGTATCAGTTGAGTGGTGGGTACTGGTTCTCGACATGGGTGAAAAATCCACACTGTGGATTATTCCTGTGTGGCTAATTGTAAATTGCCTAGATGCTGACATATGCCATGTATCTGTGAAGCACAGATTTATGGGCTGAGGCAAAAGAATAGGTTGTGGTAAGGTTTTTGGCACAGGTGCACTTAAATAGAGTTGTGAGTTGGTTTCTGGATGATCTAGGAAGCTTTCTGGGAGGCATTTCCAAGTTCAGAATAGAAGGAACCTTGGTATGGCAGAAAGAGCACTGGACATGGAGTCGTCCGACTGACCTGGATGTCATGCCTACCTCTGCCACCTCTCCTCAGTGGATAAGACTTAATTGAGTTGCTAATAAAATGATGTATATACAAGCCTGGCATGTGGTAGATACGTAATTGGATCAGAATCTGAAGGGATGATCTACAGAGGAAAAGAGAAGGAAAGCTTCTTTAAGGAAGAGTAAGGTTGGATACAGGAGAGGGAAGAGGCACAGAGCCAGGGGACTTGCCCTGGATGTAAGAGTTTGAGGTGAATCGTGATGGGAGAAGGGGCCACAATGAGAGACTTAGAAATTTGTGTGTGAGAGTTTGCCCTGGGTGCCCTTGATGCAGTGAAAAGATCAGATCTAGGGTAAGAAGACAGGGAGTCAGGCCTTTCACTTATCTGAGCTGCAACTTCCTAGTTGTGTGACCTTGAGAAAGCTACTTCACCCCACTGAGCTTTAGTTTCCTGCTCAGTAAAATGAAGCTAAACATAGTACCCACCTCATAAGGTTGTTATGAGGCTTAAATGAGTGAATATGTATAAAGCACTTAGAAAAGTACCTGGCACGTTGTTGGTGAGCATTAACCATTTTTATTATTGGTACACTGGGGAAAACTGTAATTCCTATCTCATAAGGCTGTAGCGAGGATCACATGAAATAACGGTGGCAAATCCTGTTGAGATGTTTATTTATTGTTTTCCTAAATGAAATGGAGGGTTTTCTTAGGCTGGGAATAGCCTTGAAGAATTCATTCCTTCACTCATTCAACCAAGCAATATTTATTCAGTGCCTATTATGTGCCAGGCACTGTGTTCGGCCCTGAGGAGAGAGATAATGGTGAGCAAAATAGCTATAGGTGCCTACCCTCATGGAGCTGACCATCTAGAGGATATAAAATGAGAGTTTTTTCACACTCACAACCCTCAAGTGTCCTGTTGGTGGGTATGACTGATTCAGTCCAGAAAATGTCAGGAGATGAAACTGTTCAGTTAACAATCTTAGTCTATCTAGGACCAGTGCATGGTAATCTTGCCTAGTCTTCAAGGCAGAGGGATGGCTCAACTGGAGTCCAGGGTACTTCTTGCAACAGCATAGCCAGAACAATCTTGAAAGTGGGCCCAGCTTGGGGAAGGGGATAGGGACCTTCAGAATTTGTCTGATCTGAACTCCTAACACTTGTCTCTCTCCTCCAGTTGCCCCATCTCAGCACAATTGGTGCAGTTTGCTCAAGAGTCATCTGAGATTGGACAATATTTGTTCTGGAGAGTGGGAGAGACGGGGATGGATGCTGGGGAGGTGAGATGGGGAGTAGAAAGCAAGGCTTCGACTCTTACTTATATCTTGGACACACATTCTTACGTTGTCTTCAGCTTCGTTGGTGCCAAAAGGAGTATGAGTAGGGGCTGCTGGGGGTGAAGGACACACCCAACAATATGTCTGGTGGAGGCAGAAGTAAGTAGGAAAGCCTGCAGATTGGCAAAGCCAGGTTTATTTTTCCCCAAAGCACTAAAGAGAGTTAGAACTAATATTAGTTCACATTTATAGAGCACGTACTATGTGGTAGACACTGTTCCAAGCCCTTCACATATATTAACTCATTTCACCATCACAATAACTCTGCAAGACAAGTGCTATTATTCTTATCATCCTCATTTTATTGAAACACAGAAAGGTTAGGAAACATCCAAGTTTACACAGCTATGAAGTGATAAACTTGGGGTTTTAAACCCAGGTAATCTGGGTACAAAGTCCATATTCTATTCACTATGTTTATGTAATCTGTGCCTCAGTTTCTCCACCTATAAAATGAAAATTGGTTTATCTCTGAGTCCTCCCAGCTCTGGCACTCTCATTATATTTCATATATGTATACTTCTCTGAACTTCTAGGCCAAGTGAAAAAAAAAAACTGCTCCCAAATGTCAGTGATTTCCACTCAAGATCCCTGGGGAGGGGGAGAGGAGCCCAGGCTCAGGGAAATGAGCCTGCACTGGAGGCCAGGCCTCCCAGTGGCCTCTAAGGCCTGAGAACAGCTGGAGGCTTGGGAAATTCTGGGAGCCAGGGCCTGGCCTGCATTTCCAAGTCACTAGTAACAATAACAGGGAGCAGCAGCTTAGGCGGCCTGTGCTAGGATGTGGGGTCAGAGGTTTCACAGTGGGGGTGACCACACCCCTCTGGTCCACCCCTGAGCAGCTGCTGCTGCTGTCCAGAGACCTTGGAGTCCAGTTCGACCAGTAGTTCCAGAGCTGGGGCTGCCAAGGGGCAGAAAAAAGGAAGTCCTGCACTTGGGGAATGGGGCTTGAGGCCCTGGAAATGGGCGTGGGCTGACTTTCCCTGGCCTTTCCTCTACCGTGGGCTGGGTCATTCTGGGAGCTTGAGAAAAGAATGTGGTATAATGATATAATATAGTAGCTGCTGCAAACATAACACCAATCTGCTAGCCCAGGGTCTGCTTATTCTTCCCCTCTCTGAGCCTCAGTTTCCTCATCTACAACATGGGGAAAATATTCCCTACATCATAATTGATTGCAATGATGGCAATGTGAAAGGGCCTGCCACATAGTAGGCCCTCAGTAAATCTGAGTTAAATTCGAGGATAGTTGATTGGTTGCTCCAGTGGCTTGTGCTCTCAGTTTCCTTGTCTATAAAATAAGGAGACATTTTACCTGCCTAAGGAGAGCCAAGGATTGGGAACATCCTGCAGAAGTAAAAAGACAGTAGGAAACACTGATGTCACTACCCGAGGCTCAGGGAGCGGGTTGTTTAGGTGATTCTCCCTGCTTCTCCTATCCCCACCCCTACTCCCACTGCTGGTCAAATTAGTTCAGAGTCTGGAAACAAGGCTCCATTCCACCCTGGAACCACTGTGCCTCTCCCCTGCAGTCCCTTCTTGTACTCACCCTGTCTAAGGCCTCTCTCCAGGAAGGACTGCCAAGCTCTGGCAGGAGGGTCCCTGTTGGTTGGTGGGAAAGTCAAGTCTTTTGGATATGACATTCCTGAGAATATCCAGAGAACCCCTGGGGGTTGCAGCTGCTCACTCACTCTCCTTCCTGGCCCAGCTCGCGCCTGCTGTGGAGGCAGGGAGGACAGTAGGGCCCAAGGCTGGAGAAGGCTGGGGGAAAGGGGTCCAAAGGCAAGAAGCTAGGCCTGGAGTGGCCCTGCAGGCCAGGTGAGGAGTGAGGGAGGGAGGTCCTCTGAGACGGGCAGGAAGGAATTAAGGTGAAAAGAGTCCAAGGCAGCAGGAATTTCTGTCATGGGGTGAGTTATAAAATGATGTGCAGATCAACATTCCTGAGACTACAGATCAGGTACTCTCTTGGGGCGTGGGTGAATGAGTATTAGACCATGGTAGTCCTGGTGGGTAGGAAAGGAGAATCAGGCCTTCTGAGAGGCCCCGCCCTCCAAGCTAGTATGGGATAGCTCGCACCCTCAGAGAAGGGAGATAGGGGAGATAGACCCTCTGAGGATTCCTCAAAAGGCTGTCCCAGACTCTGAGTTCTGCAAAGACCTTCTAGAAGTAATTTCTTCCACTGCCGTTTCCCAGCTGGGATTGTCCGTCATCCTCTTCCTCGTGATGGAAGGATAAGAATTGTCAGGGGACCACCTATCATTATAGGCAACAAGTCTGAGGCCCAGTAAAGAATTGGTCAAAGGCATACGGTCAAGCCCGGAATGCTTGTGTCGGTTAGTCCTACTCTAAACCAGGTCTCCTCTGCCCTTTCCAGGGAAGAGATTGGTGTCCCTCAGGGCTGCAGCACCCCACTCCCAGCAGACATCACACTCTGAACATGAGCACATGTTTCCAGGCCAGTGGGATGGGGTTTAAAAGTGGCACCATGAAACCAATGCTCCAATTTAGGACATGGTGGCAAGCTTATTCCAGCCCCAGCCTGCACACCACCTGCCATGTACTCAGCTATCTCCATGCTGGATCGTGAGCTCCTCTAAGGACTGAGCCTGTGTCTTATCCACTCTTGTGTCCAGCAGAACACAAGCTTTGTTCTAGGCCTAGCCTAGCAGAAGTTGGCTGAGTGCATAGAACACACATGTACACTCATGCATGTACAAGTGGCCAAACCCACTGCACTCCCTTCCAGTGGAGAGAACCCAAGAGGCAGAGGAGTCAACTCCTGAGAGGTCAGGGGAGCCTGTTTCCTACAGTAGCCATAGTCTGTGTTGGCAAAACATGGGCTGGGCCTGGGGGCGGTGAGAGCCCACTCTGGAGGGAGGGAGGGTCAGGCTGTGAATAGGGCTCTGTGTCACCCAGCTGAGAGGGCTGGGGGAGGCTGGAATGTGAAGAACGTGCTCTCATGACTGGCCCAGGCTTGGGTCTATGGCACAGGGCTGACTAGGGGCTGAGGGGAAGCAGAGAAACCAAGCAATGAAAGGACGAAAAGTCTCTCCAGGCCTGTCCTCAGATAGCAAGGCAATGACTGGTCATAGATCCTGCAGGCTCAGCAGAGAGGGTGCTGGTGATAGTGAGCTCTGCCCTGGCTACTTATGGCTGAGGACTCCTCGCTTCTGGACAAAGCCTGTCAGTAGCCTTTGCAGCTTGTCTCCAAACCACCCCTCTCAGACCTCCTGACTTCTCACCCAGCAACTAGCTTTCTGCTCCCATCTCCCTTTTGGCTCTGGCTCTCTCTTTTTCACTCTTTCAACATGATTCCCTTTTTCTCTCAGAAACTCCTGATCTTTTTCTGTCTGCACACTCTATCACCCACTAGACTGCAAGCTCCTTGAGGGCAGGGACCACATCTGCTGCTGTGCAACTCTGCATCTACAGGTCTACCATAGTGCCTACTGGACAGCTCTAAGCAGATGCTCCACAGACCCCTCAAACGCAACAGGTCTAAAATGAGGTTCGTTACAAGAGGAGGATTCCCCTCCCACATGCCCCAAACCAGGCCTTTTCCTTTGTTCTTGACCTCAGTTAATAGACCTATCATCCACCCAGTTGCCCAGGCCAGAAACCTTGGACTCATCCTCGACTCATCTCTTATCCTCTCACATCCTATCATTCACTTTGGTTCTACCATGTAAATAGTTCATATATTGGTCCCCACCTTTCTATCCCAAAGGCCACTGCCCCAATCTGCTCTGGCCTCCTTGTCTCTAGTTTTGCCTAATCTGCCCCACACCCATTCCCAATCTATTCTTCACTCAACAGATAAACATTCTGAAATATAAATCTGACTATGTTACTCCCCTGTTTAGACCCCTCCAATGGCTCTCCACTGGGCTCTGGATAAAGTTCAAGTTCCTTCACATGATCTACGGAGTCCTTCATGATCTGGCCCCTACCCACTGCTCCAGACTCATTTCTCTCTCTGTCTGGCACTCTGCTTTCCAGTCATACTGCACACAGTTCCTGAAACCACATGCTTCCACACCTCCTTGCCGTTTTCTATGTTCTTCCTTCTGCCTGCCATGCTCTTTGCCCCCTTGTCTGCTTCATAAACATCTATTCATCCTTCAAGACCTTTTCCAAATGCTGCTTTCTTTATGAAGGGCCTCACGAAGGGCACCTGCACTCCCAGCAACTAATTACTCCCTCTGCTCAGTTCCACAAGGCTTTATACTTTTCAATAGCACTTCCATGGAATTATGATGATTTGTGCATGTGGCCTACCCACCCCCGCCCACTTGGCTGTGAATTCCTCAAGGGCAGGGCACATGCCTGATTTATCTGAGTCCTTGAGTACCCAGCACAAGGCCTGGCCCTGAGGAGGCTCATAGTGAGTGAATGAATGAGTGAATGAATGGCCCACTGGATGGGAAGACTGTCACCACTAATCCTGGTCTTCTTCCAGAGTTGCTGTCTCTGTAGCTGCTGGACTCCCGGGTTCAAAACCCCCAAGTGAGAGGAATATATTCTACAACGAGGAAACAAAAAGAGGCTTTACTCTGTAGCAGAACACTGATGCAAAATTTTATGCCTCATCTTTCCCTGTAAGCCTCTTAGCTACCAAAGTAGCACCAGGATCAGGGTTCAAAGCAGAGTAGAACTCATAGTCCTGGCCCAGTCCGGGTTATTCTGGACCCCAGAGAGAAAAGAATAGGATGCAATAAAATTGGGAGACCCATAGGCCTAAAGGGTAAACTTGATTCTGACATTTACTAGCTGTGCGACCTCGAGTAAGTCATTTCACTTCTCTGGGCCTCATTTTCCTCATGTATGACAAAACCTAACACGCAGAATGTTTGTAACAGTCAAACAAGGTTACTTATTTGTAACCTATAGATTCCTGTGTAAATTTAAAGCCTAATTAACTCCTGAACTATCTTTAATTCTGTTATACTTATGATGGGTTGGAGGGTAGGGTGGGAAAGGAGAGAATTTAACATGAATAGAACAGGACTGCAGAGTAACAGTCTGTCCCACCCATCAGTTCATCTCCTAATTTCCAATAACTATCACATTTAGGACCTCACAAGGGCCTGCTTCCTCCTTCTCTCCCACTCTCTCATCCTTTCCTTTTACTCCCCTTTTGTCCACCACTGAGAATTCTATTGACTTGCTTAATCGTAGTTCTGCTTTGTAGCTTTGTAGGGGAATTTCATATCTGTCCCTCTTGATTGATCTTTCTCCTCTTTTCACACCTATCTCATTCTAAAATTTTCCATCTCCCTCACACTAACATCCCTAGAGGGTCTTGCCAATGAACCCTCAGTGGAGGACACCTTCTACCCCTCCTCTCTCCTGTGGTCAATTGTAGGTTGAAGATTCATCAGGTTGTCTTGTGGTCTTCAAGGATGGATCTGACCTTTACTCATTTTAGGGTGATCTAGGGCTGAGATTAATCTCCTAGGACTAGAAATCATTGTGGTCAAGTGTCTGCACCTGGTGTGACAATCATTTGCAGGGGATAAGAGAGATGACAAATACTATGGCAAGTCCTTTCCTGATAATCCTTTGGTTGATTGAGAGGCTGGTGGCATAAAGGCAGAATAGGCAAGAAAACCCTTCAGCCTCTAAGAGGAATGCTTATTTCCTTCCTTCTTAACTGCTGAATTAACATCTCTACCACCACCATTTTAGCCCAAGCCACCGACAGTGCTTACCTGAACTACTGCAAAAGTCTACTAAGAGACCGCCCTGCTTCAACTCTAGCTCCACAATCTCTCTCCGAACAGCAGTCCTGAGTGAACTTTTTAAGGTGGAAATCAGATCTTGTCATTCTGCTGTCTGCCCTCCAATGGCAACCTACTGTCATTAGTATCAAAGCCAAAATCCTCACCCTGGCCTTCAAAGCCCTGCATAATCTGGCACTTGCCTCTCTCTTCAACCTCTGCCTGGAATGTTCTGCACCCAGATCATCACATTGCTGGCTCTTGCTTGTCATTCAGGTCTCTGCTCAAAGTTTAGCTCCTCTGAGAGACCCTCTCTGACCACCTTTTCTAAAGCAATTCCCCCTATATTCCTCCTACCCTATCATTCGCTACCTGATCCTGTTTTTGAAAGTTTCTCCTTCTTGGTTCTTAGTAATGTCTGAAATTTCCTTATTTATTTATTTGTTTACCTATTTAATGTTTGTTTCTGCTCCACGAAGACAGGGACCTTCTTTGTCTAGATCACTGCTATATCCTTAGCGTCTAGCATAGTGCTCCATAGGGCACTGGTGCTCTATAAATATTGGTGGAATGAATGAATTTATAATGTGCTTTATCATTTTAAAAAGTGCTCTCATGGGGCCGGCCCTGTGGCGCAAGCGGTTAAGTGTGTGTGCTCCGCTGCAGCGGCCCAGGGTTCGCCGGTTCGGATCCTGGGTGCGCACCGATGCACCGCTTGTTAAGCCATGTTGTCGCGGCGTCCCATATAAAGTGGAGGAAGATGGGCACGGATGTTAGCCCAGGGCCAGTCTTCCTCAGCAAAAAAGAGGAGGATTGGAATTGGATGTTAGCTCAGGGCTGGTCTTCCTCACAAAAAAAAAAGAAAAAAATAAAGAAGTGCTCTCATGTACATTAATTTCTCACAAAGCCTGTGAGGTCAGGATTATTACTATCCTAGTCTTATGGATGCAGAAACTGAGGCTCAAGAGTTTATGTCCAATGTCGCATAATCAGTAAGTAAAGGAAAGTGGCCCTGAAATTGAGCTTTCTGATTCTAAATACTGCTCCTTCTGTCAACACACCTTGCTTCTAACCTGGTTGATGCTATACCAAAGATGGTATGTGCCGAGCAAATGGTGACCAATTCCTTGATAATCCTTATTGGCAGGTCTTGGAACAGTACTGTGAGTTGTGCAGACTGTCTCTAAACCCCTGACTTGGAGGCACTCCCCATTCCATGAGAGTGAAGTGAACGGGATGAGTTAGCTAGTAAAGTGGGAAAAAGTATTTTGGAGTGGGCAGTCAGGAGTCTGGGATTCTAGGCTCTACTTTGCTCCCTACTTGTACTTCATTTTCCTTTCCTGTGGGCCTCAGTGTGTCTTTCTGTAAAATGAGTAGATTGAACTTGCTGATTTCAAAGATCCCTTCCAGTTCTGACATTGCGTGGCTTTCTACAGTGCCTTGATTTCTTCTCTGTTTCCTTTGCAGTGTTTCCCGTTGCTGCAGGGAAGGAAGAATGCCGGTAAGTGTATAAAGTGGACCTCGCAAGTGGCATGCAATGGGACTGAGCTTCTCAGTGGTCCTCATAGGCTGGCTGATTAGGTCCCTGGGCAGTGGAGCCAATGGCCTAGATACAAAATCTGGAGACATCCTCTCTGTCTCCCTCCAGTGGGCATATCCTGGGTGACTCAGGCTGTGCCTTTTAGATCTGAATAAGCATGCAGAGCTTCTTTATTTCTCAAATGGAGAGTTTTTTCTGGTCAGGGAGCCAGGAGAGGGTTTCCCTGAAGAACTGTCAACAAGTGGCAGCTGCCACATGCTTCCCTTCTTAGATGTTTTCTTTCCACCAGGAAGTATATTAGGTAGGAGATATGTTGGGAAACGGAACAGGTAAGAGGAAAGTGAAGGAAAGAGACTTGGCATTTGGGGTTCAGTGTCTGTGATATTCCCAACACATGCTTTATCTGGAAGGCTTCCAAGAGGGTTGTTAAAACTGAGGGGATATATATATAGCCTCGAGGGAAAAAATTCCCTCCTGTTTCTCTCTAACAAGTCTCTTTGAGCCTGACTGCCTATCCATCTTCTGCCTCTGGTGTCCTACTTGGATGTGGACAAGTGGGTGGCATTCTGGGAAGAACACCCTTTGTTGAGGAGAGTGCAGTTGTCTAGAGGGGGGTTTCTGCTTTGGGAAGGAAGAGAAAAAAGGATGCTGGCCAGGAATGAATTTGCTGCCAGAGCCTAAACTCCTGGCGTTGGCCTGGCTTTGCTGAGGTCATCTAGGCCATCCTCCTGACTCCAGCCCAACCTCAGCCATTCCCGTTGGCTCCAGTTTTTCATCAGGTTGAGCTCATGACTTCAATGAGCACGGCTTCTAGGTGGCAGTTGAGGCTGGGGGGTCAAGGAAACAGAAAGGCACCAATTAAGAAGTGGCATGCTAAGGGCCTGTGTGAAGCATCTTGGGGAGACATTGGAAGAGACAACCCAAGCCCTTGCTTCTGAGGACCTCCCCAAGTACTTGGAGTTGGTTTGGGCACAGTCTTACCAGGAGGCAGAGAGGGGATCTGGTGACCTCCCAAGGACTTTTCTACCTTAGGACCTTGAGTCCTTGGGTGGTGGCTGCAAAAAAGAAGAGCCAGCAGGATGAGGTGTTTATTTGCATTGCCATGACAGCAGATGAGAGGCGACCTATTTTGAAGCAGGAACATGGCTTTGATCAGCACACAGCATACATCTGCTTCTCCATCCCCCACCTCCTACTCCCCATCACCATTCCAGGGCTTCTTGCTGAGTACAGCTCCTGCTTTGCAACAGAGACTTATGGGGGCACAAGATCTGTAGGCTGCTCATCCTGGGAGAAGGACAAACTTCTCCATTTCAGAGACACCAGCTGCAAAGGCTAAAAAGAAGCCCCTCAGGCCATGAAATAGTGATCCCCTCCCCCAGACAAATGCACTCACAGCTGCTAAGTTGGCTCATTAGAATGTCTGTGCCAGGCTGAGTCACCAGCACTGAACCCTGGGATGGTGGGTACCAGGTGGCTTAATGGTCTGTGGCTTCCAGAGGAAGGAGGAGTGTCTTTTAGGGGGTGGGGCCAAGCAGAAGAGATTGCCACCTACAGAACTGAGCTGGGACTAGTTTTTGTGCTACTTCTTTAGGTTAAGGTTTGAAAATGTCTATTTAAGGGCAAATGTAAATACATTGTCTCAAGCTGATCCAATGACGATCCAGCACAAATTATGAGTTTATGTGGATGTGGCAACGGAAGCAGCAAGGCACTGGGAATCAGGGGACCTGGATTTTAGTCCAAATTTCATTACCGATTCACTGTGTGAGCCTAGGCAAGAAACTTCCTCTCTCTAGACCAATGTCCACATCTATAAAATGGAGCTTATTGCACAGGGCTCTTGTACGGATCATAAGAGATAGTGCTTTAAAAATGTCATAGTGCTGAACAAATGTGATTATTTCTGAGATTTAGCTCAGGGAGGGAGCAGTACTCTTGATTTGTTTTCTTATTTATTTATTTTTGGAATAGGTAATGCCTTCATGTGTTTCAAAATTCAAGAGGTAGGAAAATAAAAAGTCTTCCCATCCCTGTCTCTCAACCACCCAGCAATCCTCTTGGAGGTGACCAATATTACCAGCTTCTTTGGCTCTTGATGAGTTTAGAAGGTCTAAAGAAAGTGAGCTGTGCTAGACAGGACTTGTGGAGGATATAACTGCCTGATTTGGGGTGGGGGTAGGGTTGAGGGGAGTGTGCAGGAAGGGCAATGGAGAAGGAATTGTGGGGCAGGAAATGTGGGGCAGTGGTGGAGCAAGCATTAGTTTGGGAGTCACGAGGCTTGAGATCCAGTCTTGACTGCCACTTATGGTTGAATGATCTTAAGAACCTTCCCCTCTCCGATGGTCAATATTCCATCTGCACATTGAGCCTGCTGTGTTATCATATGCCATTTTTACAAGTTCCACCAGAGTAAGAACAGAACTGGTGGTGGAGGAGAGGACCAACAAGGGACTTTTTAGAGAAGAAAGAAAAAGCCAAGACTCTGACTCAAAGCTGACAATCGAATATGATCTGCATATATGATCTTCTTCCTATTAAGATCAGTCAATCAAAGGTTTCTCTGACACGCTACTGCTTTTGTCCTTATGGTCTCACTGACAGAGCAAACCTTTGGCATCGTCATCACAGGCGAACGTTAGGAACGTCCAACTGGCTTCAACATATGTAGTGCTGCCCAGGCCCAGGAGGATAGCCTGAATGACCTTTGATGGTCTTGCTATCCTGGTCCAAGAATCCACTAGTACAAATGTTTCCAAAATTTCATTTATCTGTCAACCAACTTCACAATTTTTATCATCACTTCATCCTGTGCCATTATATACTTATTATTTTTCTTTAAATCAACCTTATTTTAAACAATAACCTCGCTCAAAGCTGTAACATCTATGAAATTAGGGTTTTGAGTTACTAGTTACATCTTTCCTAATATGTATGGAATTCAATATATATCTATCATGATTCAAAATTTCAATGTATCACTCCAAATCACCCCATGCGTATATATCAAGCATTGGAAAACAGAGAGGTCACAAACCAACAGGTCAGGAGGAAGTTCAGGCCTTCGGGCCTCACTCCAAGACTGACTAGGTGCTCTCCGGCTCCCCACATCACTTCATACTCTTTCCAAGTCCTCACTTTGTGTTACTTAAGCATGAATTGCTCCTGAGATGGAAATAGGTTCTGGAGCCTCAAAGGAGCCCCTTCCCTTCAACCAAAATCCACAATTCTGAACTGCCTTGCAGGTCCTGAAGTGAAAACACTTGACTGGGGAACCAGAAGCTCTAGGTTGTAGTTTTGGCTCTGTCGTTTGCCAGCTGTGTGAAGTTGGGCCTGTCCCTTCCTTTCTCTGGGCCTTAGTGTCCCTGACTATAAAATAAATAGTTCGGTCTAAATGACCTCTAAGGTATCTTGCTGCTCTGAAATTCAGTGACTCCTTTACTTGCAGACCCCACACTTCTGCTTAACCTATTAGCTCCCTTTCCCAGCAGCCCGCAGAGGTAAGGAGGCTGCTGACCTTCCCTCCCACCACCCTTGCACCAAATCCTCCCTGCGTTCCCTTGCTCCTAGTGTACAAAGCTCCTTTTGTTGCCTGGAGCCATTCAGAGTTTCTCTCCAGGCTCCTGCTGAAGTGGCTGAGGAAACCTGGGGGGTAATAGTTGGCCTACAAGAGCTGGGGGGTAAATAGTTGGTAACAAGAGCTCTGACTCCCCAAGCTAACTGGCTCCAGCCTGGCTGCAGGCTTGGCCTCAGCACCAGACTCCATCCATCAGCTGCCCCAGACCCCTCCCTCCAGCTCTGAGAGGACAGGAAGACCAGTTTAAAAGGGAGGAAATAGAAATAGAAACAAATACATTTATTTAAATTCATTTATTTAAGTTGCTATTGAGCATCACTTCCAAGGCTCAGGAGGGCAGGAGGTTGAAATATGGAGCCTACGAAAATCATCAGGACAATAATAATTCAATTAACTTCTCTTCTTTTGAAAATGATTTCCTTCATTAAGTAGTAGATAATAACAACAATAAACAAACACATAGGGACAGAGATTGGATTGGTGGTTACCAGAGGGGAAGGTGGGAGGGAGGAGGGTGAAAGGGATAATTGGGTACATGTGTGTGGTGATGGGTTGTAATTAGTATTTTGGTGGTGAACATGATGTAATGTATGCAGAAATAGAAGTACAATGATGTACACCTGAAATTTTTACAATGTTATAAACCAATGTTACTGCAAAAAACAAAAAATTAAAAAAAAAAAAAAAAAAAAAAGAAAATGACCAAATCATTCTTGTAACTAATTCTTGACAGATCCGGTCATTTAACATTTGCTATTTTATGAAGAACATTTGTAGGGCATAGCTTATCTAGCATTTGACAGATACTTTACCTAGCAACTTCGAATAGTATAAAGATCTACTTAGTTAGGAGGTATCTGGAATTGATTATCATTTGAGACAGAAAATCTTTCAACCATGAACTACAGTGAATTCAGCTGAGGCAAAAACACTAGACTACCAGTTGAGAATTCTAAGACCTGGTCCCAGGGCTGACATTTCCTCCTTCTGTGACCTTGAGTTAGTTGCCTCCCCTCCTTAAGTTGCCTCAAGTTTCCTTGTCTGAAAAGTGAGAAGCTTGAACCAGAAGGTCCCAAGGTCCTCTGCACTCTGACTCTGTGCCATCCTTCACCCCCTACTTCTGCCAGAGTCAGACTAAAAGAAGGGAGAGGCAGGGATAGGGTCACTGGAAAGACAATTTCAAGATGTTCTTTGGAATAAAGGAAGGAGTGTAACAACTTCCTTTGGGGTCAAAAGAGGCTGGGAAGCCCAGGTTCCCAGTGCCTGTTTTCAGTAGTGCAAAACAGAAAGTTAGGCCTGGGCTTAGAGATGCAGGTCAGGCAAATGTCCTGAGACACAGCCTAGTTGGCCATTTTCACAGCCTGGGCCAATCCAGAGCAGAGCAAGGACTGGATGGCATGGAATAGCTACCCAGGGGCTAGGGAGGGAATGTGGATTGCAGATGGAATGATAGGTCTGGAAAGGACGTAGGAAGTGCTATTGGACACTTCGACCAGAAGGTCCCATGAATCCCTCAAACTCAATGCTAAAGATTGTAATTCTTCATCATTCCCGTGGAAACCTTCTCCTTCTCCAGGACTCTCTTTCTTGATTAATGCAGCATCATCTACCCAGTCACTCAAGCAATAATAACCTGGACTTCTCCGTCTCTCTCATTTGCTGCTATCCAGTCACCAAATCATGCCCATGAAACTTCTCTGTAATGTTTCCTAAATCTGCCCCTTCTTTTCTACCCACACTTTCATAGCCCTCCATCTCAACTCTTAGCAGCTCTGGCATGGATGGTTGCTATGGCTTCTTAACTGGTCTCCCTGTCACCATGCTTTCCCTTCTAGTCCACCTCCCATACTGCTGCCAGAGTTCTTTCTTTAAAAGAAAAACTTGATGATGCTCAAAAACCTTTGATTGTTCCTTACCTTTAGTCAAAGTCCAAATTCTTTACATTGGCATTCAAAGTCCTTCACAGCTTAACCTATCTTTCTTGCTTCATCTCCCACCACATCCCCACATTTCTGAGCCCCATGGGACAACTCACTATTTCCTATACATACAATGAGCTCTCATCTTGGACTCTCCACTGGGTGTCTCTGCCATCCCCCCTACTTGGCGCATCAAGCCATCCTCTGGACTCCCTTTCCGTCTGATTCGTATCTCTATTATAACATGGAACACTGCTCTGCATTTGCCTCTTTTCTTTCCTGTATCTCTCACAGACCATGAGCTGTTGGTGTACAAGAGCTACATCTGACTGACCCCTGTATTCCCAGAACTAAGCACAGGGCCTCACATAAACAATGAATCTGCCAAGGACTGTCTTTTATTTTTGTTGGCATAGCAAAAGAACTTCTGGTAATCAGACTAGCGACTTCTTCCTCTCAGCAGACTTTCTTCCCTATCATTTCAGCTCTGAGCTAGCTATTACAGATTGACACAGAGCCCTCGCTGGCTCCAGATGACAAATAATCTTGAGACAGGTCCTTGAGGGTCCAATAGTTCCAGACAATGGTGCAGATCTATGTAAAACACATTTCCACAAAACCCTTGAAACTTGGAGGTTGCCCTACATCTCAAGGCAGGGAGTGTACTTAAGGATCATATTAACTGGTGATTTTCAAACTGAGTACTGAAGAACTCTAGAGTCCCCAGAGATTCATTGGAGGACATGAGGGGAGGACAGAATTGAGGGGTGGTTCATTCAACCAAATCTATTTTACCTTTTGGAGGCTCCATGAAGATTTCATTTGGAGACTGGAGTTGGCCACATAAAAGTAGATGTTGGAGACCCATGCTCTAGTCCAGTGCTCAATTACTAACAGGCCCCCTTTTATACCATTCCTGTTACGTGCCCACTTGGGCTCAGATCAAACTCTCCAGGCATGGTCAAGCATCACTTTTCATTCTGTACTCAGTTGAAAGTTCTTCTTTATATGGAGCCAGAATCTGCCTCACAACTTCCACCCAGTGGTTCTGTTTTCATCCCTTGGGGTCTCATGGAAGTTGTTATGTTCCTTCTGCCCTACGACCAATCAGCTGGCATTTAGAATTTCCCAAAGCCTGAGATGGAAGGGACTTTGTAGCTCATACAGTTCAATGCTCTCATTGCAGTTGAGGAAGCTGAAGCACAGAGAAGGTAGGTGATCTGCACAACAGCAGACAGCTCATCGGTGGTAAAACTGAGACTAGAATACAAGTCCCCACTCATCTATAATGTTCTCCCCAGAATCTGTCTTTCCCCAGAGTGAACAGCTCCAACTCCTAAAATGATTTCTCACAGTCCTGATAACTCTTCCCTAAACTTACTCCTGATTGAGAGTAACCAATGGTTGAAGATCAGCAGCTCAGCTGGTGAAGGCTCCATGGTAGGGCAAGGGTAGGTCCAGGGTAAGGGAAAAAGCAAAGGAGAGCAAACTGGCATCAGAAGCAGAGCTTTTCCATCACTACAACCTGGATGCCATTCTTCTTGTCCTCCTCCTCTTTCCACAGGACTGAATTCCATTCCAACAGCCCTCCTCCCATGGCAGGGCAGCCAAGGGGCAGCTTTCAGAGGCCCTGTCTGATCTGTTTGCTAGAGGGTCCCTGCTGTGTGACCTTCCACATCCCAAACCCAGAAACAGGAAGAGTTGGTTTGGTTTACATTTTGAGAAGAAAAATGAAAACATAGGAAGTAGAGCTCCCGAGAACAGAAGCTTCCAACTCTGTGTCCACGTGCCCCTGGAGCAGGATATATTAGGGAATACATTCCACAAGGGAAGGGAATGGCCTCCTTATTAAAAACAAAACACAAAGCCCTTCAAGGTTTGTAAAGAGAAAAAGGCCAAAAGGAGACTCTTAAGGAGGGGAGGGGCAATTTTTTCAGAATCTCCAACCCTTCCCCTAATCCGCCACGTGGCGTTGTCATGCTTTGATCTCACTGCTGTTATCACCACATCTGGCCCCCAGAGATGCCCTGCTCCCTTTAACCTATGGCCCAAGAGGAGGTCCAAGACCCTTTTCTTGTTTCCTTGAGGATCATCAAAGTATGATGGCACTTAGAACCTTCCTTTAAAAGCAAGAAAAAACAGACATAAATTAATTACAGAACACACAAATGGCAGAACAGTCAGGCTTTACAAAGTACGTGCTTCTTGTCTTAAGAAAGCCAGCAATGGGCCGGCCTGGTGGCGTAGTGGTTAAGTTTGCGTGCTCTGCTTCAGTGTCCTGGGGTTCGCAGGTTCGGATCCCTGGTGCAGACGACTCATCGCTTATCAAGCCATGCTGTGGCGGCGTCCCATGTAAAGTAGAGGAAGATGGGCACGGATGTTAGCTCAAGGCCAGTCTTCCTCAGCAAAAAGAGGAGGATTAGCACGGATGTTAGCTCAGGGCTAATCTTCCTCAAAAAAGAAAAAAAATAGCCAGCAAAAGTAGGGAAGCGCTTTGCCAATCCCCAAATATCTCTCAGGATAACTATTTCATTGACCCGCACAAGCTGCTATAAGTTTGCCTGGCTTTCTCCCCTTTCAGCTCTCTGTCGCTTGGAGGTGGGTGCTATCTTATTTCTCAACCACAGTTACCAAAAGGGTCAATGCAAAAGGTCTTTTAGAAAAAAACCTTCCAGAATACCTAGGGTCCTTTCTGGTTCTGGTTTCTGGGCTGAGGAACATGGCTAGTTCACAGCTAGTTGGCAGGGTAGAAGTGTGGATCATCTGGGTGCCAAAGTAACATGGTCCTGAAAGGAAACAGTTCTGGCCACCTCTGGAGCATCTACAGGCACGCATGTATATCTGTCACATGCGTACATGTGTGCACACACACACATAGCCTCTTTACCAAAATCTTAGTTTTTCAAACTAACAACACCTTCACCACACAAAAACATATCACTGTCTCTTGCTTCTCAAAGGGGGCTATGTGTTCTCTTGGGCCAGAGGTAAGCAGAACCTCTTCCTGGAAGATGCTTCCGAGAGCATCCGCTTGGAATGGCTCATTCTTCCTAAAAGATCTGGGGGCAAAACATCATTTTTGTATTAAAACAAGCATAGATATATGTTATGGAATAGCATGCAAAGTTCACGTGAATTTGTAAGATAAAAATGGAGACTTCAAAGAAATTTCTCACTTGTGGCTGGCTACATGGGCTTCTCCAGCTCCTTGGGGCTGTGTGGGAAATGAGTTCATTCTGTTCAGCCATTTGGCAGTGCTTTGGTGCACAAGTTTGAGAAACACCCACTGAAATGGGCTCTCTGAGCGTAGAAACTTTGTCTAATTCATCTCTGTATCCCCATGCCTAATACGGAGACAGACACAGAGAGCGTGCTCAAGAACTATTTGCTCTATCCTTCCATCCACCCATCCACCCATCCATCCTTGCCAAGAAACAAGTGAAAAAGGTAGCCTTAAACTGGTGGAAAGAGCTCAGTTTCTGGAGAATTCAGACAGCTCTGGGTCTGAATTCTGACTCTGTCACTTATTAGCTATGTGATCACCTCTCTGAGCCTCAGTTTTCTGTTGTAAAATGAGGATTCAAATACCCAACTTCTGGGTTGTTGTGGGAATTAAGTGATGATGAGTGTGAGAGTGCTCTCTAAGCTCCCAGGCAATACCCAAATTATAGTTATTAAATGGTTATAAAAGGACCACCATGACTATCCCAGAAAGTAGTGTGGGGGAAGGGAGAGATGTTTTCTCCAGTCCAGAAGTCTGATTTGAGATGAAGAAGGCAGGAGCTGAGACCTCAGGACCTCTGGGATGCGGAGGGCCTATGTTGAATTGTGGCTCCAGATCCCCACCCCTACTCCCGGGAGACAGTGTGCAGGCCAGAAGGCAACTTCAGGTGGAGTGATGAAAGGATCAAATATGCCTCATATACCTCAGGTCTCCAAAGACCAGATGTGCTTACCTTCTCATGTCTGCCAGTGAGCCCCTTTGAGGCCTGGCTCAAAGCAAGGGTCATTCATCAACAGGGGCTGAAGTACACCCAGGCATGGGTGCTAACAAACTCTGTGACCTTGGGCAAGTGCCTTCTCCTTCTGGGCCCTGGCTTCCCCATCATTAAAATGAGGGGATTGGATAGGGTGGTCTCTAAGGCCCTTCAAGCTCCTATACACTATGGTTATATGACCTTTAATTGGAAAGGGATTTGACCTCTGTTTTCCAAAAATGTGGTTTTCCAAAAATGTGATCAAACTGATCGTCTGATTGTTTGATACTGAATCTTGGACCTTAGTGAAAAACAGTGAAAAGCAGTGTGGGGAGGCCTGTCTGGGTCCCCCTTCTGTTTGTGAGTTTCTTGGTCCCTATGGCTTCTTCTGCCTGTGTCTGGCTGGACTGGCCCAGCTGGACATTTCCAGAGCAATCCATGATCACAGTCCAGGTGAGGGACGGGTGAATGAAGCAGGTGTTTCCCAAGCCCTGGGCTCTGGCTCAGGTACCTCAAAATATAAAATGAGGAAAGGAAAGGAAACAGGAAATTCTGCCCACTATATACACCTAGTTGTTCAGGAAGAATTCCTTCTAGGCAGGCCTGTTGTCCCAGAAGTCAGCAATAGCCGCTGAGTTAGAAAGCTGACTGCTGCAGTCTCTGGGATTCTGGGACTTCCCCCTCTGCATCTCAGTCTGTTTAGACCTTTGCCATTCTTCGAAGCTCAGTTATAGCATGGATCATGTTCTGCCTTGTGTGGCAGCTATTTCCTATCACATGTGGATAAGAAATAGAATACATCTGGATATAAAATGGAGAGCCAAAGTCCCATAACCCCTCACTCCTACTTTCCAGAATTAGCCACTGGAGGGTTAGGAGGGTTTTTTGTAGTGTCCCAGAAAGCTTCTATTGTCAAAGCTATTGAAAATGCAAGAGCACAATGCTTTGGACAGAGCACTGGCTCTGAAGACCAAGTACTTGGGTTTGTGTCTTGGTTCTCCACTTGCTAGTCAGATCAGCTTGGGTGAATTCTGTCTCTTCATTGACTCTCAGTCCTATGCTCTGTAAAATGGGATAACAGTTCCTCTCCTGCTCTCTCACAAGGTTGTTGTAAGGACCAAAAGGACAAAAGAAATGAAAGCACTTTGGAAACTGTAAGGGGTGCTGTATTTACCACCATGCTTGTCTCTGCGACTTGACTGTAAGCACCTTGAAAACAGACACCTCAGCCCACCTGGGCCCCCATTGCCCCTAGTTCCGATGACTTGTCCAGAACAGGCAGGTGGTAAATGCTGGGGGATATGGAACTAAATCCCAGGGGGTGCACTACACCCAGACAGGTTGATACTTTGCTCTTGCCCTGGTTCTGGGCACACAGTTCCTTGACCTTTCTTTGGAGCCAAATCAGCTGACAGGACCATTTTTCTAAAGTTACTTGGCTTTCAAAATGCTGCTCCACTTTGAAAATTCTACAACTCCTGTTCCCACTCTCTACCTTCCTCAGGTCCCAGTTCCTTAGATTCTGGCCCCAACTAATGCTTTTAGAGTTCCCCGCACACAGACAGAGTATGTGTGCATGTGATGTGTGTGTGTGTATGAATGTATATACATGTGTGTGTATGTGTGTATGTACATATATATATATATAGAGAGAGAGAGAGAGAGAGACAGAGACAGAGACAGAGACAGACAGAGAGAGAGACAGAGAGAAGTGGCCAGGGAGATTCAATTTTCTAAATGGATCAGATGTAAAATGGTTGAAAATTAGAGCTGGAAATCTCCTCGGATGTCATTTAGTCCAATCACTCCCCTTCAACCTTTAACAGATGGAGAAACTGAGACCTAGAAAAGGGAAGAGACTTGCCCAGGGAGATAGTGGCTTTGACAGCCAAGTAAAAAGGGGAAGGGGCAAGCCTCTGGGCTGAGGGGGTTCAAGTTGAGGGAACTAGCTTAGGCCAGGTGGGTGGGGCCCAAGAAGAGATGAATGCTGCCAGAGAGGGAGGATCAATCAGGAGAAGCAGTTGGGACCAGCTGCAAAATTCCCCTGGAAAGTAGAAATATAAGAAATACGAAGGTTGTGGTTTAGCAAGTTATTATGGATCTTGCTGAGTAAGGAGAGGGAGGAGAGAGGAAGAGAAAAATATAAAGGGCCAGAAAAGGAGAAAAAAAGGAAGAAGGAAAGCTAAACCAGGCTAACGGAGGACATTTAGAGTGGTAGGGTCAGTAAGGGCTGAACATAGCAAGTCAGTAGTCTTGTTGCATGCGGGACATCCAGCCACCTTATAAATTTCCACTGGGTCTGCCGCCTAGTTTCTTCTAGGCTCTGAGCATGCAAGCCAGAGCCTATTTTCTTAGCAAACTCAGCATTTTTCCACTGCTCACTGTTTGGAGAAGTGGCCCCAGACTGTAGGCTTTACCTTAGCAGATCTGGCACACGTGGGCACCATGCAGCCTGGCCTCATGGCCAGAGCAGGAATGCACCCGTTCTGCAGCTGCAATCTGATTTTAGGCACACAGTCACAGAGCAAGGTGAACTCAGCCCATTCTACAGATGAGGGGTAATATAATTTACCAATGAAAATAACAACCATCACAAGAATCATAAAAATAACTAAATATGTATTGAGAACCAATAGTTGTATTGATGAACAATGAGGGCCCTAGAGCCAAACTGCCTGTATTCAAATCCCGGTTGCACCTTTCATTAGCTGTGTCATACTGGACAAGTTGCTTAACTTCTCTGCGCCTCAGTGTCCTTATCTGTAAAATGAGGGTAATAATAATGCCTTCTTGAGAAGATTTGGAAGGATTAAATGAGTTGACCCAGGTACAGCCTTTGAATAATGCCTGGCACATAGTTAGTGCTCAATAAATGGTAGCTATTATTGTCATCATCATTACGTGCTGGGCACTCTTCTACATATTTTATTTGTATTACAGCATGTAACGATCACTCAGAAGGTAACTGAGGCTCAGGTGCAAGAAAAAGATATGTAGTCCATTGGCTTTTAAATTTTTCTTAGATGCAGACTCTTTTTTTATTTCTAAAATTGAAGCCTAATATATAAAACAGATAAAAAGCAGCATGCTCTGATTGAAGCAAGGCTGGGTAGGAGTGGGGGCCTGGAGCCTCCAGGCTCTACCTTCCCTTATTCTCTCCTCCCACAACATCCCCAAGGTAGGCCTTGAGGCTCCTCCCTGCTACTGGGAGGCACAATTCGCAAGCCTGCTGATCTAGTCCATCTAACCTTTTCATGCTCAGATGAAGATATCATTAACCCTGAAAGAGCAAGTAGCATGACCAAGGTTATATAGCAAGTCAAAGGCAGAGGAGGGTACAGGTAGCACCACCAGGTAGGGAGGACAATAACTTGGTGGAAGAGAACAGTCTCCTTGGTTAAACTAGAATACAGAACATTGAAGCTTGGGCAGAGAAGAGCTAGGAAAGGAGAGTGAGCAGGAGGGAAGGGAGGCTGACCCAGAGACCCTGTCCCTGGGCCCTGAGTGTGAGCAGTCCCTCTGGACCCTCACATCTGCTGGAGCCACCCTAGCCTTCAAGACAAGGCCCTGTCCTCGTGGGTCCTCTCACTGTACAAGGCTTGGGGTTCTGTTTTGACAAGGGATGTAGTCCCCTGTCCCAAAGGTCTCCAGTCTGTGGGATGCAGCTGACCTGGGGCTAAATTCTGCCATTCAGGCCTTCCAGTTGGACTCTTGGCCCGAGCTGGGCATTTTTACAAGGTTCATTCTCCTCCAGGGTTCCAGGACAGCAGCCTGGCTTCCGACCTATTGCTTTCCAGGAAGTACAGGAGGATGGCCTGGTGCTCCACCCATTTTACAACTGTGTATGTGGGTGCCCCTATCTGTTCAAGGCAAGCTGCTGTTTATCTAAGAACCTGTGTGCTGCCAACTTTTGTTTCCAGACTTTGACATGGGTTATCTAAGGACACCACACAGAGGAGAAATTAGAAGAGAAGTTCCCCCCAGAAAACTTTGGGACTTCTCTGGAATCCCTTGTTCTGACCTGATCGCTTGAACCACCCAGGCCCCATGAGAACTCTGGAAGAGTGAATCTCCAGGTCAGGGCAAGGCAGGGGTAAATACTGGAGGGCAAAGCCCGAGTTCAGGGCCCTGAGTTGATTGCTCCTCTTTGGATGGGCCTCAGGATCTGTACCATGAGGGGGTGGAGCAGATGCTCTCTAAGGGCCCACCAGCTCTGGGCTGGGCTTCTGTGGAGGCCCTGGCCACTTGGGCACACTCTCATGCACTGGCCTAGAATCCCAGGGGAACATACCAAGTGATGGATGCAAACAAAGCCTGCCCACCGCCATGGTTTGCCAGCCCTCCTGGCTAGTCACAAGAGGGTGGAATGCAGGAGGCAGATTACTGACCCTCAAGCTGCAAACTGCTCCCCTGACACAAAAGCAAGGACAGTTGCTCAAATGGACAGAGCCCTGGACCCCCAAGCCACACTGCAAGGTATGTGTTACTATAGGTTGGTGCTACACCCTGCCCAGTGATGAGAAGAGGAGGATGGACGTCTGCAAGTTCTGACCAGGGTGAAGGTGTGTGCACTAAGGCCGGGGAGTGGGAGTGGGGGCAGCTGTGGGTGGAAACTGTAACTGCTTACCAGATAAAGGCAGAGAGTGGATCTTAGAAATGAGCAGCCTATGTGGTGCAAGGACAGGAAGAAAGCAATGAGGCAAGCTAAAGGGTCAAGGGGTGAGTTTGCCACTGACAAAGGCATCTTGAGGATGCTTTCACACTTGATCCACATAATAGTTTAGGGAGGCAGGTGTTATTACCTCTATTTAATAAGTGAGGAAACTGAGGCCCAGAGAAGTGATATGACATGTCATCTAGTAAGTGTTGAAGCTGATGTTCAAATCCAAGGCTGCTTTGCGAGTTGGAGTTCGTAGGGGCCCCTTCTCTGGAGCTGATAAAATCTGTACACATATACATTGTTGCTGACCAGCCAGCAACCCATCTAAGACTTGGCTGCAAGGGCCTAGGAATTATCCTTCCTGTTTTACTACAGCCCAGAAAAGGCTAATGATTGGGCCATAGTCATACCCAACCAGCTGGAGATGGGGGAAAGGCTGAGGCTCAGGTCCTTGACCTCTCTGCCTTCCATTGGAAAGCTATGGAACACCACCAGAAGTAGCACTCCCTCTGCTAGTCTCTCTGCATCTGGTCATTTTCCACTTACAAACTGCTCTCAGATCAAAGAAGTTTGCAGGGCAGAAAAAATTATTTCCATTTTCTAGGTGAAGAAACTAAGGTTGAGTAATTTGCCAAAGATTACACAGCTATTGAATGGTGGAACCAGGATTTGAGACCTGAGTTGTGCCCAAACTCCCCTCTACTTGTCCACAAAGTGCATTTGGCCAGCAAGGGAAGGGCAGAGCAAGTTCACTGAAGCATAACATTTGAGACCAAAAGCAGCAAACCCCAACTCCCTAGGGTGACATTTAAGCCCTTTGCTCTTTTCCATAGGAACCTCTGAATTGCAGAGGCAGTCATGGGGCCTTTAAGGGGCAAACAGAGAAGCCAGGGAGCTCAGTTCTCCAGAGCAGACCCCAGAGCTGCTGGCTTTCGTGACTTACTAGATGTCCCATCAGCCCAAATGGCTTTGTGGTCAGGGTGTCAGGGTTTGGTCCAGCCACATGAATGGCAGGATGGGGTGGGGGGGGCCTTCTCTCTCTTCCCCTCTGACTACCTCTGGTTGCATTTCATGCTTGGTCATTGAGTCATCTTTACGTTCCTCTACCCTAATGATATTTGGGGAAGAAAACCCCAAATCTCTCAGCCACCACTTGGTTCGGTCAAGGCTGCTCCTGGGCACTCATTCACTCTTCATTCAGTCCTTTAAAAAATATTCTCTAAGTGCCAACTCTGTGCCAAACTCCTTCCTGAGCAATGGATGTGCCATAAATAATAAAACATAGTCCTTACCCTCAGAGAATTCAAACTCTTATTGGGCAGGAAGACATATAGATAATTAAACTCAATATGGAATGATTCCTAATGTAACTGAGCTGTGGGAGCACCCAGAAAGGGAATGGCTTATGCTATTCATAGGAGGGGCTAAGAGGACATATAGGAATTTGGTAGGTGTGGCAGATAAGGCAAATAATTTAACCTCTTTGTGCTTCAGTTTCTTCATCTGTAAAATGGGATAATAATACTACCTACAGAGTTTCTGTAAGGGGTCTATGAGTTAAAATGTGAAAAGAGCTTAGAATAGTGCCAGGCACATTGAAAGCACCACGTAAGTGTGAAATAAGTCAAAGGAAATAAGGATGAACATTTTTGTGAAAGAGAAGAGCGCATGTGACACATCTGGAGGGTAATGAAGTTAGGTTAATGAAGTTCTGGGAACGCCAATTCATTTGGCTGGGTAAGCTTGGGCAGCACTTTGAACGTCAACCTTAGAAGTGTGGACTTGTCCCTGTAGATGATGGGCAGCCATTTCTGAAGCTGGATCTTTGCTACAGAGGATAGCAGAGGACTCCTGTGTGAAATACTAGTTCTCTATCCACCAGCCCAACAGGTGCTAGGTCCAAGAAACTGCCACAAGCCAGGACACAATCAATTGCCACACATGAATGGAGGACCAGCCCTGTGCACAGCCCAGCCCCTGGCTTAGCATCAGTCTGGGGAAGGGTGGGTTGAGGGGAGAGACACTGCATCTCTGCCCTCAAGGAGCTGCTCATCTAATTGGAATAAGGCCTGCTTCTGTCAAGAATCAACTCAATCGTCCTGGTGGGAAGTGGTGGAGATGAGTGGGTAAAAGAGGCTCTGTTGTGGCCTAAGAGGCAGTATGTATAGTGGATACTGGCCAAGGCTGAGAGTCAGGATCTCTGGGTTTAAAGCCCACTGGTTACTTCCAAACTATGTGACCATGGGCAAATCGCTTAACCTCTCTGTGCTGCAGTTTTCCCACTAAAAATGAAAGCAATGATAATAATTTGACCTCTAATAGAATTGTCATGATAATTAAATCATACGTGGAAAGTGCTTAGAATGCTGGCTCATGTAACAAACTCTCCATAAACGTTAGCTCTTCTCAGTGACTAAAGGCCTACCATGTGTCAGGTGTCTCGTATCCCTAGGGTAAAAGGCAGTGGCCTGGAGCGTATGAACGCACAGGACCAATGTGGCCCATCTTCCTAGAGTGTCAACTTTCCTCAGAGGCTTAAAGGAGAAAAACACCCATTTTTATATGAAAACAACATGCGTGTATACTGGAATTAACTGGAAAATTCAAGTAGGTGTTTAAAATAAAAGCAGTGACTTCAAAGACATTCCCTGTTTGAAGCCGAAGCTTCAGGTTACATTTTCAGCCCCCCCAGGGTTGCTTCACATTCTTCCCCCTTGGCCTTTAGGGATACTTGGGTGCAAAAGTTCCAGCTGCACAGACACAGGTGAGTTCAAGGAACCTTTATGTTGGATCATTTTCTGGGGTAAGGATGATCACCGCCATTATACAGGTGAAAACTGAGGGTCACGGTTCAAGTTCTGCCATCGCCACTTATTAGCTGTGTGAACTTTAGCAAGTTATGTTACCTTTGTTGTCCTTCAGTTTCTCCATATATAAAATGGGGGTGATGCTGCTGCTGCTGCTAATAGTACCTACTTTAGAGGGTTGTGGTACGAATTAAATAGATTAATACCTGAAATGCCGGGCATATAGTTAGCGCTCAATACACATTAGCTTTTATTAAATCCATTCTCACATTTCCTCCCACAACAACATTGTCAGGTAAGTGTCATCCTGTCCATTTTATGAAGGAGGAAATTGAACCTGTAAGAGGTTAGGTCAGATGTCCCTCTCCTCTTTGCTAACAGAGGGCATTACTGCAGTGGGGAGGAGGTGGGGATAAATAACCTCTGGGGTCCTTTCCAGTTCCCAGGTTCTGTGATTCAAGTTAAACTTTGGAGCTCTTTCATATCACTGTTCTGGCTGTGGCTGAAGCAGTGGAACTCAGGAAATAGGGGAGGGACTGGCCAGGGAGGGAGATGCCTTAGCAGGGTAGGAAATGGCAGCTGCCGCCCTTCCTTCTAGGCTGCTGCTGCCGAGGGGCTGTGTCCCGCACTCCCGCCCCACCAGAGAGCAAAAGGGAAACTCCTGTGCTTGGAGGAAGCTGACTGGGGCCTCCTTTTCCTCAGAGGGGAACTTGCCCTCGTGGCAGGAGCAGTGCAGCTGCTGCTGGAAACTCAGAAGTCAAAGGCTTGGCAGCACCAAGCTGGGCACAGAGAGGGGCCTCCCAATGGCTGTTTATCCTGGCTGAGCTGGTCCAGAATGGGGATTGCTGATAGGCCAGAGGGTGCTGGGAGAGACAATGGACTCCCCACTGATTTATGATCACATGGGGGAAAAACAAAAAGAATTCCATGAAGCAGCATGGCCTAGGGGAAGGAGGAATAGACAGGAGACCTATCTTGATTCCAAAACGACTCACTGTGTGACCTTAGGCAAATCCTCTTCCCCATGTGAAGAACATATTCATTCAATAAGCTTTTGTAAACCCTATTGTGTGCCAGCACTGCCTTGGAGAAAAGGGTGAATGAAGCGGAGGTCAACATGTTACTCTCTCATTTCCTTAAAGCTCTGACATTGAGTCTATGAAAAGTGGGTGTAAATCTCATGCAAATCAGCACTCAGGAATGCGCAAACTCCTCTTCCTTTTCCTAGCCTGTCCCTCACAAATGGGGCCGCTTAACTCTAGTCTCCTGGCACAAGGTATGGAGACGATAGGGGGAGGGGCTGTGACCCTCATCTGTGTATCCCCTTATTATTATTCCCATTGTGTCATGGAATTATTATGCTTATGTTACAGATGAGGAAACTGAGGCTCTCAGAGGAAAAATGGCTCAGGTCATGCCCCAGTTAGTGCAGAGCCACTATTAGAATCTTGCTTCTCTTACAGGCCACCACAAGTGGAGTAGAAATGACCAGGTTTGAGAGCTGGCAACTTTCTGCTTTCCCTCCATTGCACACAAAGGCAGATAGGACTCCCCACCATCCCCAAATCGGGGAATGCAAGTTTCCTTGCTGTGGGTGGAGGTTAGGGGTAAGGAAAAGGGTTATGTAACTTAGGCTCCTGGGTCCAGGCTTTTTTTGTGGTAGATTCCCAGTGCTGATTTCCTTGAGAATAAAAGCGAATCTTTCTTTATGCAGACTGTCTTCTTGTGCCAGGCACCAGGCTCAACCCCTTTAGATCCTCACAACAGCCCTGCAACATAGAGATAATTGCCCCCACTTAGGTGACGGCCAAGCCATTTGTATTCTTGGGCCTCAGTTTTGCGTCTGTTAACACGAGAGTCTATAAGGAATGCTTCTGCTCATAAGGTCTAGGATACTCTTGGCACTGCAAGGGTTTCAAGGTATCCTTGCTGGAACCTAGGGTCCCTTGCTCTGTTCAGACAGACAGAAAGCGGGCGTGGGGGGGACAGTGATAAGTAGGGGGGTGGGGGAGGCTGATGAGTGAGTGAATCAGTCTGCCAAGATGGCGGGAGCCATTGTTCCCCACTCCATCTGGCTGTTGCAGCGGGTCTTCCGCCATGTTACATGGTTGGTGAGATTTGGGGTAGACAGGAGGTGGAGGGGCTGACCTGGTGACTAAGAAGACCCTCACTATCTCACACTGCTCAACAGAGCAGGAAGGAGTGGGATGGTGGTGAGACACCTCTCAAATAGTGGGCCGGAGTAGAAAAGGCTAGAGGGTGACTCCAACCCAGGAGAGGAGGCCCAATGGTGATGGCGAGGCACAGTAGCAGAGCTAAATGAGTTGAGGCCAGTGTAGGATAGAGAAGGGGGAGTTTCTTCTCAAGATGGGAGCCTGGAACTTTCTAGTCGCTACTGGGTGGGGGGGCGGGGCAACCCAAGCCGTCACTCCCTCAGCCCCTCCCTTCCTCCGCGCTTCCCCGGCTGTCCGCTCAGTCCGGGTGCAGCCACCCGCGGCGCCAGAGTTCAGGCTCGCTCGCCTGCGGGGTCCGGAGACGCTCGCAGACGCATGGCCGAGGCGCGGGGCTGGAGGCCAGCCTTGCGGCTCCCAGAGCCCCGGACGTGGACACCGTGGGGTGTGAAGGGCACCCGGTGGGACCCGCCGTGCTGGAAACCAGGTGAACAGAGCCGCGCGGACCCTGGCGGGAGGTCAGGGCTGGTTGCCCTTTGCTGAGCGCCTTCGAGCTGCCGACCCAGCCGGCTCCGCAAAGCTCCTCTCCCCCTCGCGTTGTCTTTGGTTCCAGTCCCGTTTTCATCTATTAGTCCTATGTACGTTTGTCTAAACCCCATTCCTGGCTGGCAGTCCCCGTTTGCAGACCTTCCACCCCCGCACGCCTGCTTTCTTCTGATTCTTAGCCACCCCAAGATGTCCCATCCTTTTATCAAGACTCTGTCTGGCTTCGTCCCTACCCACCTCTCTCTCTCTCTGCCTTCAGCCTCCACTCAAAAAGAACATTTTCGTTATTAACATATAGTAGGCGTGTAATAAACAGTATATCCCTTACCCCTTATGCCTCCAGCACTTTCTTTGTTTCTGCCCCTGGCGTCGTACTTCCACCCTCCTGTCTGTCTTCCTGTCGCACTATATGTATGACCCTCTTCATTCCATTGTTTGTCTGTCCTTCTGTCCCTCTTTTTGTCTCTATATCCTTGGGTCTTACTATCTAGCTGGTAGCTCCCTACACCCCCCATCACTCCAAGAGCCCCTTACCACCTCACTCTGTCCTCTAGTTGCATGACACAGACCAGCCACCACGGCCACACCTTTTCAGTCAGTTTGAATTTCCTAAAAGTTCCATCCAAAGGCCTGTTTCCACTCCAACAGGTCTCCCAGACTGCCTGGCACTTTGTCTTAGAAATTGAAAAAATTTATATTTCTTTGAGCACTTAAAAAAATTTCCAGGCTCTGCCTGTTCCTTTTCCCCAGTAAATTCTCCCTTACTGCCGCCCAAATGGCAGGGAAGAAATAGCAAACCAGGTTGGGTTTTTCGACGAAGATTTGTCATGGAACATGAACACACTGAAGGACAGGCCCCTCAGACATCCTCAGATCACATCCTCTGATTGTATATATGTAGACACTGAGGCCCAGAGAGGGCAAGACTCTCACCTAGGTCACACAGCCTCTCAGTGATAGAAGCTGGGTAGGAGTGCAATGTCCTGGCTCCTGATCCAGGAACCTTGGTGGGGGTGGGGCCGAGGAACCACTTTCTGGTGTTCCCTGGGGGTCCGTTGATCCAGAGACATCAGGTGTCTGATTTCAGAGCCTTGCTGTTCCTCCCCTCTCTCTGTCCTCTGGGACCTCACTCGGCTGCCCATCTGCTTGGGTTGGGCATTCTCCCTCTGGGGCTGCTGTTGCCTTCCCCACTGGCATGGGAGCTCCAGGAAGGCAGGGACCCTGGCTGTTGGGCCTATCTGCCCTGTTTCCCACCTCAGCCCCCTGACAGTGCCTGGGTGCCCATGTTGACTGACAGGTTGGTACATATGCATAGGGAAACCCTGGCCCTGACTGAGGGTCAGATCAGAACTTTTATTTAGTGAGAATGTGTGTGTGTTTGTGTGACAGTATTGGGAGGGGGAGAGCTGTGCGGGGGGAAGGGCCCACTGAGAGAGGACAGGGATTCCAAGGCCAAAAAGGGCTCAGACCCTTTGTTGAGTTGCCCTCGAGCCACTCCACCTCATCAGATGCCCTCTCTGATGTCATCCTGGGGCCTCTGGAGGGCTGTCCTTCAGGGAAAGGAGACAGGGTGGGTGGGTGGCCGGGGGTGGGCTCTGTCTGCCTGAATTGAGATTGCCAAGCCCTAGAGACCCATAATCACAAGGTTGGACTGGGCCTGGCTCTGGGCAGTGCCTGTGAAAGCTACTCTCCCCCCTACCCCCTGCCCCAGCAAGCCCTCCAACTTCATGGGCACCGGATCTGGTTGCAGCATGAGGTGAGGCTGTAGTGGGCTGATGATGAAGCCTAGGGGTGGGAAGGAATAGCCTCTTTCCTCCTCCTCCATCTTCTTCTCACCCTCCCAGGTTTTGTCTTGGGAGCTGCTTCCCTAGACGGACATGTGGAAGGGTCCCAGGCAAGGGACTAGGATCCTGAGCTCTATTCAGGGGCTCTGGGTATCCACCGCTGCGGGGTAAGTGGGGCAGCACTGGAGGCAGAGGCCAGGTCTCCAGCCTTCTGGGCCCTTTCTTTGCCTTTCACCTCAGCCCTTCGCCTTCCTTTTTCTCACTTTCCTCTGCTCTTTCTGACCTGGTCCCCAGCTACTGCCCATCCTCAGAGGACCCTCATGCCTCCACCGCCCCCTTTCTCTGCAGAAGCCCCATGGATGTTGGGCTTCTGGGAGCCCCACTCCCACGGAAACACACAGAGAAGTTCACAGAAGCAGAGAATGTTCTGAAAAGAAGGGACACAAGAAATTAGGACCCAGCCCTGTTTTTCCAGATGAGGAAACTGAGCTTAGCCAGGAAGAAGCAAGCTTGAAGGCTGAAACGAAATCATACAGAGGGGACTCTTGGGGAGGTGGGGTAGAAGAAAGGTTCCTCTGACCTCAGCTGCTTGTATGTGTGCATGGGGAGGGTGCAGGGCAAGGCGAGGGGGCTTGTGTTAGAAGTGGGCTTGCCTTTGCTCATTTCCCCTCACCACACTGTGACCTTCCTCTGAAGGACAGGAATGGAGTGGGGCATAGGGGGGTGGGGGTGGGCATCCTGCTCTGGGTGTCTGTGCCAGTCACCAAGTGCTCTGCCCAGGGTGACCTCACTTATTCGTTTGGGCCAAGGCAGGCAGACCTCCCCGAGGGAACCAGGTGTGGGGGGTGCTCCATCTGCCTGCAGCAGAAAACCCTTGGCCCCTTTGAGACGGGCCAGCAAAGCCAGGCCAGGGGCCCATCCTGGGTGTAAAATGGGGCCCATCACACTGTCACGGCCCAATGGGTCTGTTGTGTGGATGCTGGGGGCCAGTGCTCCATTAAGCTGACACTTTGTCTCGTGTTTGTTGGGGGGAGGGGGACGGGCTCTTGAGTGTCTGGGAAGGAGCCCGGGACAGAGACTGAGTCGCCTTGGGTTCTCCACTTTCAGCCACCTAGTCCAAGTGCCTGGAGGTGGTCATGAGCTGCCCCTACACTTTCCTCTCAATGGCTCCAAGAGGCAGGTGGGAGGGAATGAGTGCCTCTATGTCCTGGCTTAGGGAGGGGGAGCCCAGAGAGGGTAAGTGACCCCTGAAACTCCCCTGGCCTGTGCCTGGCTCTGCCAGTGCTTCAGCTCCCCTCACAGCCAGCCCAGGGGTCCCAGCCCAGGGCTCCCAGCCTGGCACAGAGCTCCCCCTTCCAGGATGCTGTGGGAAGTGGGATAAGCTCAGCCCGGGCTGTGGGCTGAGAGGGGGTCTTTGTGCTCCTTCCAGGACATAGCTCTCTGACCCCCATCCACAGTTGGCAATGCTCAGTGAGGTGCGTGTGTGCTCCTCAGCTTTTCAAGCCCCTGCCACCACTGCATCCCCCCTCCCCACATCTGGCCCTACTCTGGCTGACCCTCTTAGTGCAAACCCCCCTGACATGGCCACGACTCCTCAGGAGTTTTTTCATGAGCTGCAACTATCCCACCTTTTGGGAGCCTGATCAATAGCCCCCTTTCATGAGGCTGGGTGGGGGCCCCAGCCACTGGGGAGCAGGCCTTTACCCTCCCAGGCCTGACTGGTGGGCTTTTGATGAGGCATGCAGGAATGTGTGTGCAAGTGTGAGAGCGTGTGTGTGTGAGGGCACCCATGGTCATGTGCTGGGTGGAGCTGGTCCGAGTGTAATTCATTTTCCCCTCATGGCTTCTACTCCCCTTTTTTCTTCCCAGCTCAGTTCCCTGGAATTATTTGCTACTGCTCCTTTAGCTCCATGGAAAAGAGTAGTGGAAGCATCTGTTTGGTTCCTTCCTGACATTACCCTCAGCCATTCCAGAGTGGGGTAATGGGTCTGCCTGCAGCAGCCTGAGGGACCCCCATTCTTAGGCAGGAAGGGGTGTAAGAACTGCTGTAAGTCCTCAGATAGGTGCTTATTGGGACCCAAGTGTCTCGGAGTGAGGCTCAGGGTAATGGTGTATGGAATTTCTCTGTGCCACCACCTAGAAGAAAAGGGCTGATTGGCCCTGGAAAAAAGCTTAGCTCTGCAGCACCTTCAGTGCCATCCTGCCACCTGTCACCACCCTTTCCAGTACACTCTCACATCTATTGTCTCAACTTTGCCCACTAGGGATTGTACTCTACCCTCATTTTACAAGTGAAGAAACTGATGGTTGGAGTGCCACAATGACTTGCCCTGGGTTACATAGCCAGAAAGTGGTAGAAGTGGGACTAGCATCCAGCTCTCCTACTTCCTGATCCACAGCTCATTCCACCATTGCTCAGTGCCTCTGTTTAACCATATCTGTCACCATATCTAACACTTAGAGGCACTTTCTATGTGCCAGCCACCATTCTAGGTGTGATTTAGCCCAGTGGATCAGCTTAGCAGCCATATAAGGTCAGGATGGTGATCATCATCACACTGTACAGTTGAGGAAACCGAGGCACAGAAAGTTGGAAAGCCTAAGGTCACACAGCTAGCAAGTAGCAGAATTGGGCTTTGTACCCAGGCTATCTGGCTCCAGAATCCATTGTACTGTCTTTTGTATGACACAGCTGAGCTGTGGTAGTGGTAGAATGAGGGGAGCCCTATGCCTCAGGCATAAAAACACACACACATGCACCCTGAGGCTTTTTCACCTGCCCTCGGCCTGCCCTCATGCACTGTATGTTTCCCTGCCTCATGGCTGAGCTGGCATCCAGCATAGTAGAGGCAGCACTATAGGACACACAGGGAATAGTGGGGGCTCGTGGAAAAAGGGACACCAGGGACCTAAAGGCTCCAGTTACTTCCAGAGCCACTCAAGATGCAGCCCAGAAAGGAGCCTGTGAAAAGGCACCATTTCCTCATCCATTCCAGGCACCATTACTGAATATCTGTTCTATGCAAGACTCGGGCTTAGGTTGGGGGGTGGGGTGGCTCGGGGAGCAAAGGCTGGCAGTGGGATTGAAGGGGATGAGCTATCTTTGTCGTTCTGAAGAGGCTGAGCTGTCCTTGCCTTTCTGAAGCTCATGGGATAAGAGAATGAGATCAAAAAAGTCCCAAAGGAATAGCCTAGACATCGCTTGGGCCATTTCAAAATGTCACAGTGTGCGTGGCAACTGTTAGGATCGTAGCTTTCCCTGACTATTGTATTCACTTAGTAATTCAAAAGGTGTTTTTATTGAGTAGCTACTCCATGCCAGGCACTGTGAAGCCCTTGTTCTAGTCATTTATAGCAATTACTCTTTTTGTAGGTTTAGTTCTTTCTGTAGTTTTTCCCTTTTGTAGTTTTCTGGTTTGATTGCCTTTTTTTTTTCTTTTTAAAGAAATGGGTGTCTCAGAACCCAACATATCTGATTCAGTTAAATGTATCTACTAAAAGGTAAGTTGGGTTTGGTCATATTCATATGATTGTAATTTCTTCATGGTTGTCCCTTGAATATCTTTCAACATTCATTCACCCATTAGTAAATATTACTGAGAAACTACTGTAGGCACTGTGCTTGGTGCCATGGGGTGGATAGAATTGGTTCTGACGTGGTTTCCTGCCCTTAGGGAAGCTATAGGATCACTGCAAGACCCACACTTTTATATCCTAGCGTTTTCCAGAAGCAAGATAAGTTTGGCTCCAACTCAGAGCCTTAGGGATGCTTACAAATATAACAGCCCAACCTCAGGAAGGAGGTCATCTCCCTTCCCACCCACCATGAGGGTTCCTGACTCTGGGTAGAATTTTGTTTCCATGAGTGAGCTGTGTACAGGCCTCATTCACATCCAAGACCCACAGGGACATGGCTCATCTTGAACAAAGTGCCAGCTGCAGACTTGCCATTGAGAGGAAAGGGGGGGTACACACGGGAGGTAGCCTCCTTCATCATTTCTCCTCTGATTCTCATCAGGTCTGGCAAGGAAGGAAAGTGGGAGAATTCCAATTTGGCCTAGAAGACTGAAGGCCAGACAAGAGGGGGGCACCTGGTGCTAGGTCTGGCTCTGCCATTGCCTCGGGTGACCTTAAGAAAGTTGCTGTCCTAAGAAACATTACTTTTTGCTCTCAACCATGTTGGCTGCTCTAGCAAACAAGTTAGATGGATGCAGTCTCTGTTTTTTAGGAACTTCAGCTTCATTTCTCCCATCTATTAGGTATAGAGAAAATAACTGGTGTGCATGTTTTGTCCCTGCCATGGATTTGCTAAGTTAACTTGAGCGCGTCATCTCTTCTCAGTTTCTGTATTTGTAAATGTGGAGGATGGTGGTTAGATGGCATGGGGTCTTGGGTACTCCCAGCCCTGACTAATAGGAGTCCCCAATTCAACAATGAAATCAAGGTTGTGAACTTGTGTTGGAACTTTGTGAGGAAAGGCAAGAGAGAAATCAAATCTTAACACTCTGTTGCGTACTGAATTTAAATGGGCTTTCTGGTGGTACTTGCTGTCACAACTCTTGGGAGCCCTCTCTTGCCATGGTTAATGCAGATGCCTCAAGTTTTCCATGCATTTTTGGGGAGGTAGAGTTTGAACTTGGAACGGAGAGCTGGGGGTAGTGGGGGAAGTTGCAGATTGCTGGAGCCTGAGCAAGGTGGGAATGGCAACTTCTTGCTCAAATATCTAATATCCCAGTTCTGTCCCGGTTGCCCCTACTCACCCAAGAGATCTTACCCAAATTGTATTTTCTGAACGGCCCATAAATTATCCTCAGTAAGCCACCGAACCTTCCTGTGCACATGGCTTATGTATTTAAATTCCCCACACGGTGCCAGACACATTCAGAGCTCAATAAATATTAGTCTCTGTGCCAGGCCAACTCACTCCTTCGCCCTCAGTCGCTGGCTCTCGGCTTGCGCCTCCTCCCCCCGCTCCCCCACCCCCAGCGGTGTGACCTGAGGAAGAGGCAGCGGCGCGGGGATTGGAGGAGCCAGAAGGCAGAGCCCCGCCCACCACAATTTGGGCAACTATCTAAGGAGTCCGGTGGGCCGGACTGTGCCCTCATTGGTCCAGGGGCCTGTAGGTGGGCGGGGCACCCCTACCGCGCAACTCGCCGTGCCTCCCTCCCCACCTGCGACAAGAGCAGCGTCGGGTTGACAACAGCTAAGCAGCCGCGGCAGCTGCTCCTCTGGCTGACACCGTTACCCCCGTCTGATCCCAGGCTCCGCGCGTGCTCCGGACGGAGCAGTCACGCCTGTGCTCACCTCCAGCCTGCTGGCAGCTGTGTTGGGTTCTCGAACCCAAAGCGGTGGACGCGGCCTCCAGGTAGGAGTTGGGGCGACGGCGAGGGAAGATCCGGACGGACGGGGCCGCCTGGGCTCCCTCGCCCGCCTCGCTTCTCTGGCGCGCTCCAGCCGGCCCCCGCTCTTAGCGGTTCGGCTGGGCAGGGTACACAGGAGACGCAGAGGAAGCGAGCCGAGCCACCTTTGCCCCTGGGATTTGGGGTTGGAGTCGCCGAAATTGGAAGACCCCCGAACCCGCAGGCCGCACTTCTCCCAGGGAAGCCTTGCGACTGGGGTGGTGGAAGGCGGCTGTCCGCCCGTTATCTCTGGGCCTGGCTGGAGTCGGGAGCCGCCGCTCTGGGGCTTTGGAGGAGGGCTGGAGCTGGGCGTGGGTGGCGGAGTTCCGGGCTCGGCGGTCTGGTCACAGCGCTTCTCTTACTCTCTTCTCCTTCCTCTGCTTTTAAGGTCATTTCCAGGAAACTCCTGGTCTGGCGGTATGGGCTTTCCCCTCCGCCACTGCCTTCCCTTCTGAGAAACGCCCCGGACTTTCCTGGTGTTGTAGCCGTGGGTATCAAGAGAAAACCTTTGAATAAGTCGCATCCTTCAGGGCTGTTTCCCCATGAAGTCCAAAATGGGTTTGGAATAGAGAACTCTGAGGAAAGGCGTTTTAGTGGAAGTTTTTGGGATTTCCAAATTAGGTAGTCGGAGGTTCTCTCCATTTCTCTTCTCCCAAGACTCTTTCAAGTTGAGCAGTGAATTACGACTCAGGGAACCGGGGTTTAGTTACTAATTCATGTGACTTTAGGCGAGTCTTACTACTTCTGTGGGCCACAGTGTTTTCAACTGCACTTCAGGTGGTGGGCTGGATTTCAGTATGTCAAGGGCCAGTCTCTTCTGCCCTGACGTTTGATGACTTGGTGCACGGGTCCAGGCTCTTAACTGGCAGGTAAAGGGTTATCTCTGAGATGCTTGGGTCGACAGGAGCTATGTAGATGGAGAGCTCTGTGGTGTTTATGCAACTAAACCACCTGGAAAACCAGTCGTGGGGAGGGTGAGCAGGACAGCAGCCAGACTGAAGCTGGAGAGGGTTGGGGCCAATGTAGAGCCAGGATCCCAGAGGTTAGGTGCCCCAGATGTTGGGCTGGAGGGCCCTGGCTTGTCTCTGTCCCACTCCACTTGGAGCACCCAGGTCTGCAGACCCAGGAGGAGAGGGTGATGAATCACACCCAGGGCTATTTTCAATCCCTGACTCCTACTGTGGGACCTGTTTCCACCCCCACTCTAGGAGTTGCTGTCCCCACCCACTGTCCGTCTGTCTTACTGCTCTCTGAATTTTCCCCTCACTTTCATCCTCCTGGAATGAAGGACAGACAATTCTTGTCAGGCTATGGGAGGGCAGGCAGCCCAAGGGTGTAGAGACATTGGTGGCTGCAGGTGGTTTCCGAGTGGTTGATGGAGTCAGCAGGAAGAGTGTGATGTGCATGATGGTGTTGGGGTGGGGGATTCTTTCACCCTAAGGCTACAGCTACCATATCGCTGGACATTCTGGGCTGGTCCTCATTTCTGGGATTTGGCCTTTGTCCAACTATATTTTGAATTTGGGATTTGGAACTTCTGCTCCCTGAGCCTCTGTAGTTAGCCCTAGAAAACACCACGAGGACAGAGTCCCGTCTCCCCTGTTCGCTTGCCTTCTCTTTACCCCTTAAGTGACTCTTGGAGAAGTATGCTAAACCTCTCTGTACATCTGCAGCTCCCCCCACTCTCCAGTCTGGAGAGGAGAGGGTATTGGGAGATGATATCTGGAGGTATTTAGAGCAAGAAGAGGGGCTGAAGGTGTGCAAAGGGGCTGTGTGCCCTGTGTGAGTGCTGGGGTGGGGGCATGAGTGGTGCAGGGAGGATGGAAGGGCCTTCTTTTTTAAAGCACAACACCTCCTGAGTTTAAGCAGAGAGGCAAAGAAAGTGGCACAAAGAGGCCCTAACTTTGATCCTCTCCGTCTTCTTGAAGTTTTAAAATTCCATTATTAGGACTATGGATTGGAGAGGGAGCAGAAGACCCCTGGAGCCAGGTATAGAGATAGCAGCAGTGACACAAAAGCAAGAAGATCCCAGAGGGAGGAGAGGATGGAGTCTCTAATCGGGATGCTGTCACAGCTGCCAGTGTTTTTCTGCCAGGAGACTCCTGGAGCTCCCTGTTCTAGCTGTGGAAAGTTCAGGTTCAGTGGATGGCAGGCTTAACAAAGGCAGGCTGCGCCCCCACCTTCTTGGAAAAGGTAGGGCACGGGGTCTCTGGCTGGAAGAAAGAGTTGTCTCTGGCTTGAATAGAATAGAGAGAACTTTTTCTTGGGCTCCCAGTTTGGGTAGGATCAAGTGTCATGACGCTGAGCCTTTGGGAGGCTGTTATCAGATAAAATAGAGATACGGAATCTCAAAGATGCAAGGCCTTAGGATGGGAAGTGTGAGGTCCCCCGCCCCGCAGCCCTAAACAGAGTAGTTGAGCACAGGGCTGTGCACATGGTTGGTGTCAAGTGTTCATTAAGGCTCTATTCATCTGTGACTCAGGGTTTTGGCTTTTGTGTGTATGTGTGTATGTGTGTAGGGGGGTCCTGGTACACTTGAATCACTGGACTGGAGGCCATAATCTGGGCCTTTGTCACAGTCTGAAGTGCTGTATTTGTGTGTTGAGTCTCTTCTTGCCCAGCCCTCCACCTTGGGAACTGGCATGCCAACAGTTGCTGTCCCTGTTTACCCCACCTGTGCAGGGACTGTAGAACTGGATGTTAAGTTCCTCAGGAGTCCAGGGTGGCATGGAGCAAAGAACAGGGGGCTGGGAGCTGGATACATGGAGGTTTAACTCTAGGCTCTGTCGCTCCACTTGACCTCTCTTACTCTTGGTTTCTACCTGCTTTTTCCACTTCACTGGATTAAACAAGGGGATCCATGGCTAAGTGCTTTGTAAACTACGAAGTGCTGTGCTAGGTCTTGTGGAGGACACAGAGTACAACCCCCACCTTCAGGGAATCTACCATCTAGTTTGGGGGTTAGTAGCATAAATAATACATGAAACACTAAGTCTTTCCTCAGTGAGGGCTTTTTAAAAAGATTATTATGAAGAATTCCAAGCGTATATAAATGTAGAGATGGTTAGTGTAATAAGGCCCCATGTGCTCATCACCCAACTTCAGCCGCCATTAGCCCATAGTCAGTCCTTCCCTATGTACACCTCCGTCTGCTTCACCCTCTTTTTTGTTATTTTGAAATGAATCCCAGACACCTTATCAATTTATCTATAATTAGTTCAGTAGATATCTCTAAAAGATAGGGACTCATAAAAAATAGCCATTGTACAACTATCACACCTAAAACAGTCCCTTAAGGTCATCAAATATCCTGGCGGTATTGATTTCCAATTGTTAAGAAGGACGTTTTGCCCTGGCAGGCCTGACCAGGGAGCGATTGCTTTTGCCTGAGAGGAAGGTGACTGACAGAGGCAGTGACATGTGAGCTGAACCTTGGAAGAGAGGCCCAGGAAAGGTCTGAACAGGAGTGATTATGGAGCCCTAGCCCCTCATTTTACAGCGCCGGCTGTCCTGCCTCTGCGGCTCTGGCTTCTGAGGCTGACTTGTGGAGGCTTCTTCTGGAAACTTGGTGCCTTGGATCTCTAGCGGTAGATGGGAGTTCTAACTCGCTCACTCGCCTACCCAGTTCCAGGGCCTCCTAGGAGCTTGAGGTCGGCAGGCCTGGGAGAATTCCTGGGAGGGTGCTCTCCTCCTGGCCCCTCCCCTGCCCCTGGCTCCTGAGGCCAGTTCGGAGCAAAACAGGATGCATTCAGGATGAGCGTCTTTCCCAGCTTGTCATCTAATCACCACGGCCCAGCTTGGAGCTTCCTCTCTCATTTATGATAAAAACCCTCACTGTCTCTCTTTTCCCTCCCACCCCAGTAAGGGTGTGCTGACTTCCTCCATATCCGGGCCAGCCCTCCTCCACCCCCGTGGAGGGCTGAGGGAGAGCTTCCCTCATCCAGGCCTCTCTTCCCACAACCGCAGAGCAGGCTGTGAGAGGGAAAGAAAGACCCCATGAGTGCTCTCCCTGGCTGCAGCCTCCTGTTCTTGGGCTGTTCTTGGGAAAGGAGTGGCTCCTTTCCAACAAGCTTGGGGTCTTGCCACTGCTTGGTTAATGATTGAGCCACCTAAAACCACCTTGGAAAGTCACCTCTAGTGAATGGCCATTAACTACCTCCCTGTCCACCCTAGGCCTTAAAGGGACCCCATCCTGAACCCATACCTTCCCCCATGGGGACATTGACAAACATTCAGTCCTGGGAACTTCTGTTGCCAGGTAAACTTCTGCCCCTCTGTCTTAGCTTGGGCAAACAGAAGTAGTTAGTCACATTGCTTGAAAGACACACATTAAGCCTGGGTGGTATTGAGAGGGACAGGAAGTTGAGTTGATAGGGATTCAGACGGGCAGTGGGGTAAGCGGTTTTTTTAGGCGTCAGAGTCAGAAGGGAGTGGGGATGTTTCCAGCAACAGTTGACCCCTTGCTCTTAATTCAAAAGTCTAAAAGAGCAAGAAATACCCACCCAAAAGGTCAGCTGTCACTGGGGTTGGAGTTGGGCTGTGTGTGTTGGCTGTGTGGTTGGGCTGTTTTCAGTACAGCTATAGGTCTGTCCACACCAGGCTGGGACTTGAGCTGCCAGCCACACTGCTGCTGTTGCTGCTGCTGCTGCTGCTGCTGTGAGGCTGAGGCCTCTGTAGTGGAAGAGGAGGCCTTCCTCAGAGAGCCTGTTTCTTGACAACCAGTGGGAGTTGGGAAGGGTCACGCTAGGACTGAGGTCCAATTTAGAAAGCTCTAAACCACAAGCAGTTTTCTGCAGTTTCAGCAAGAAGAGAAGGAACCAACATTTAGTGAACTCTGTGAGCCTAGTATAGAGTCAGGAAACCTGGCTTCTGGTTGTTCCTCTCTATAGCTACCTCTCCATGAGTGACTTTAGAGAGGACATTTGCTTTCTCTGGGCCTCAGTTTCCACATCTTTAAAATGGGCAGGGCAGGTGACATGGACTCAGTGGTCTCTCAGGCTCCCTTCCAGCTGTGAAAGTATACGTTCCTAGTCAAGACTTCTTTTGTATCCACAAGGCAAGGGTGAGCTGGCTTCAAATTCTGCCAGGCCCGGTCACTAAACATTCTCAGCTGGCTGGTCAGTTTGGGCTGGCCGTGCCTTGAACTGCCACAGCTTGGGTTTTACTTGAGCATGGGTTTTTAGCCCCTCCCCATGTTTGCATCTGTCCCAGGTCACCACCCTGTAACCCATTCAGCCACAAGTTAATGAGTGACCTGCTCCCCCTGGGTAGTACCAGCCCAAGATGCTCCTGGGATCCCAGGTCTCTGTGGGAACCGGCTGAGGGCCTAGCCAGCTCCAGTCACCTTTGTGCTTTCTCCCATGACACCCCAGAGGTAGGAAGCAGAGAGAGCACGGGGGAGAAGGGCCTTCAGAAGGCACTCGACCCAGCTCTCCTTCTGAAGCTTGGGCCTTCCTGCCAGTGCTTGTGCAGCTCCTGTTCACTCATCTTCAATACCTGGGAGAGCAATGCTTTAAGGCAGTTGCTTTCATTCATGGAATGTCTGAAAGTTTTTTTTTACGTTGAGCTGAACTCTGTCTCCCTGTGGCTTTTACCTCAGGGTCCCAGCTCTGCACCCTGGAACCACCTAGACCCTGTCTACTCTCTAACCTTCAGGAGTCTGAGGACAGAAAATGAGTCCCTCTGCATCTTCTTCAGGCCAAATAGCCTCAGCTCCTCCAAGTGCTCCTCTGGGGACCTGACCTGCCCCCTTCCCAGCCTCATTACTCTCCTATGCACATGCTACTGTTGATGGCCCTGGGGGCAGGATATGAGGCTCCAGAAGCCCCTCACACTCTTCTGTTTATTTCTAGCCTGAACTTTTCCAGAAGACTTCTCCATTATCTTTTTCTGGTGACTCCAGCAGGTAGATTCTGAACCCTCCAAGTCCTGGGTCCAAACATCTCATACAGCTCTCTGATTTGTTTGTTGTTTAGGTCCAGCCAGCTCTCATGATTGGGGAGCCCTTGGAGGGTAAGGGCCTTCTTCTTGGTTTCCCTGTAGCAGACGGAAAGCCTGTTGAGAGGAGGTGCTCACTTTGATGGGTTGACTGTAGGTTACTGTGTGGGGGCTGCCAGTGTATCCTGCTTTCCTGCCACTTGCTTTTGTCTCTTGAGCTGGTGGGGATGGGGTGAAGGGGATATTTTAAGGAGCACTGAAGCCAGAAATGAGTATGAGCCACGCCCACAGTGGGGCCCAGAAGAGTGAATCAGACAGGGGGAAACACCAACTCAGCCATTCCTCTAGCAGTTAATGACGATGACAACTATGAGTCCTCCCATTTCTTTAAAGTTTCCCAGGCACTTTCATTTCCATGATCTCATTCTGTTCTCAGAGCAGCCCAATAAGATAGACAATGTGATCCCCCCAGTGTGATCCTTGGTGATCCCCACCTAAGGCCCAGGGAGGGGGAAGGCACGGTCTCCAGGGAGGGCGACGGCACGGTCTCCAGGGAGGGAGGATTTGGAACCCAGGTCTCCTGACGCTCAGCCCTCCCTGCTTCCCCCAAACCACACCCGGCAGCCAAGGCAGCTAGGGCTGACTCGGCAGCTTCCCTACCACAGAGGAACCTCTGCCCAGGCTGCAGTTCTGTTCCCATGGTAGAGGGAGCATCTTCCAGGGGAGGTGGCTGAGGATTTCCTGTCCTTTATCTGGGCTGGCCAAAGGCTGGTCTGTCTGAGGTGTGAGATAGGCACTTGCAGCCAGCTTTTTGGCTCTAGGCTGAGGTCAAGTCAGGCTGGGGCAGGGGCGGGGAGCTTGGGAAGCACTTGGCCCCAAACATCTGGCGTCAGCAGCCCCCACCTGAGCAGGGGCCTTTTAAATGGGGGAAATAAAGAGGGGCATGTGGGAGAGGGGCTGTCGGGGAAAAAGGAGACTCCCCCTCCGCCGTTTCCTTTAAGGTTCTTATGGCTAGCCAAATAATTAAAAGACAGGTTAGCAGGAGAAAATAATACCAAGTTTAATAACATGTATACATGGGAGAAACTCAGAAATGAGCAGCTCATCATTCTGCCTAAGCTGCTTGCTTAAGTATTATAGCTAAAGGTGTGGAAGGTGGTGGGGGGTGGGGGTGGTGGTAGTGGTTTGGGATTTCAAAGGGGAAGAAGACAATTCACATGGAGATAGAAATGCAAATGTTTGTCTGACAACTCTTTTCAGGGCCACCTGTAGAGAATGTGGCCAGAGAGAGAGAGAAATTTTGATAAAATGGGCTTGGTGCCTTTCCTGTCTTTCCTATCGGCAGCATCTTATTTTACATTATACTACACCCATCATGTAACAATGGCTCCTTCCTGAAACAGATCTTGTATGTGAAATTCTTTAGGCAGTTTGGGAGGGGAAACTCAAATGTTCTTCCTGAGTCTTCTGAGTCTTTATTGTCTTCATCTCGAAACAATCTACATACCAGAGTGGTGCATCTTGGGGTGGCCTGCCCTGAGCACCATCAGGGCCAAAGTGGAGCCGAAGCAAAACACATCCTGAGTTGTACACACGGTGCCTAGGGCAGAAGAGTATAATGGTGAAGAGCAGGGGCACTGGGTGACTTTGGGCAAATCACTTAACCTCTGTGAGCCTTCATTTTGTCAGCTATGAAATAGAGATATGTACCTACCTCATGGGGTTGTTGGCTATTAAATCCAAAAATATAAACAGAATTCTCATTATTATTGTTTAGTACTGCTTTCTGCCAGCTTGTCACTTTGCTGTTTTTCACTGACCTGGGGATATGCAGTGCTCAAACCTGCCACCTCCTGGGCATTAGGTCTGGAATTTTCTGTCACTTCAGATTCCACCTCGTCTAGAGAAGCTCTCCCTGGCCATGCCCACCTACAGGCCTCCCTTCCTCTGGCCTCCTTTAGTGGCATTTATGACACTACAACAAGCTGTAGTTATGATGATAACACCAATAATAATAGTGAACTCTTCTAAATTCTTGACACATTTCAACTTTCTTAGCTCCCGTGACAATTCTGTAAGGTAGGCACTGCTATCATCATCCCCATTTTACATACGAGGAAACTGAGGCAAGGAGAGGTTAAATGAAGAACTTACCCGAGGTCATGCAGCTAGGGAGTGATGGAGCTGGGATCAAGACCCAGGCAGACTGACTTCCCTGCCCACACTCTTAGTGACTGTGCCATGCCTCTCTCTCTCCCTTTTGCAGATGCCTGGCCAGGAGGCAAGAGCTGAGGCTTAGGTATCCCTTCTGCCCCTGACTGGTCATTGCACCCACCAGTGATCAGTCACTCCTGGGCAGACAGTCGCCAGGTCCTTGCCTGCCCGGCCCCCAGGTGGACAGATGAGAGAAAACTCTAAGTATTGGGTATTGATGCTTGAAAGCAGAGCTGCATTGGAGTGGAGGAGGATGTGCAGGAGGGAATTGGGGGGGGAGGGTTCTAACATCAGCAGCACACCCGCCTGATTAGCACCTTCCAGCACTGGGGGTGGAGAGCAGGGTGCTGAATGGCATCAGGGAAGAAGGGACATTTTAATGAGCTGTCTTGACAACCAGGTTGCATTATTTAGAAGGTGTGGGTGGTTAGGGGTAGGCAGGAGCCTGGCTAGATTAACTTGTGATCCTTCCAGCTGGTGTGGCCCATGCTGGAATTGAGTATGGGGTGGGGGGGTTTTGTCTAGAAGCTCTAGCCCTTCCCCTCAATGTTCCCACCTCTGAACTCTTGGGTGTTGCAAGCTTCCTTCTGTACCAGCTGCCAGTTCCATTGCTCTGGGCCGGGTAGCAGCTCTGGTCGAGTACTCTAGGGGAGTTCGGCTTTTGTTCAGTTTTCAGACCTTGGTGCCTAGCATAGGGCCTGGCACCGAGTAGGTGCTCAAGCAATATTAGTTGAATAAGTGCACAGTCAAGAAAGAGTGGATTTGGAGGGGAGAGCTTCAGGAGGCTGACATGGGAACAGATCAAAAGGGGGGCTATTCGCATTTAGACAGGCTGCTGGCCCCATCTGTAGTCCAATACAAGCCACTTGACCTTTCATAGCCTCAGTTTCCCCATTTGTGCAGTAGGCCTGCTTTGGACAGGGCTCTTGTGGGGACCAAATGAGATATGGGATGATCAAGTGCTTTCTCCACTGATGGGAAGTTACTTCAGGCTAAGAGTTCATACTGCAAAAACCCTGCTATATGTTTTTTATGTCTACGGCCTAGATGATTTCTCCCATTTAATGAGGAGGATTCTAACTTGGTGGCCCTGATTCTGGAGCCAGACTGCCTGGATTTCCATCTTGGCCCACCACTTCTTAGCTGCAGACCTTGGGCAAGTTACTTGATATCTCTGGGCCTCAATTTTCTCATCTGTCAAATAGAAATATTATCATAGCACTTACTTCACAGGGTTGTTGTGATGATTCAACAATATAAACCATATAAAAAGTACCTAAAGAAATGCCTAGGAGATAACAATAACTCAGTACCCTTTGGCTGTTATTATTATTACCTCAGTTTACACTTGCAAAAAGCTTGTGTTGTCAGTACTATGATCATATCTGTATTTTACGGATGAGGACACTGAGGCATAGAGAAGTTAAGTCTTCCCCAATGTGATCTGTATAAAGTGCTTAGCCCAGGGCCTGGCACATAGTAAGTACTCAGTAAATATTAGTGTCTCCCTTATTAATTATTATTAATAATTACATTCAGTATCATAGCACAGCCACAGCTAAGAAGTAGCAGAGCCACCACTAAAAGCCACATCTTCAGATTGCTGGTCTGTTACTCTTCCCACTGTACTCCAAAACCTCTATGCTCCTAGGTGTTATGCAGCCATTAGGCCACCACTTTGGGTTCTCCTTCCCTTCACTCCACCATGGCCTGAACATGCACATTGTTACTCCCTGCTCTCAAGGGTCTAGGCCCCTGCCCTCTCCTTTGTGCTCAGCCTCACAGCCCTCCTTTTGGCTGGCCACAGGACTCAGGGGAAGGGTTGTGTCTGCTGGCTCCCAGAGGGAGAACAGGCCCCGCCTGAGGAGGCTACTTCTCTCAGGCCCATTTCCTTTCTGTCAGAGACAATTTTCTCTGCATCTCAGGGTGGGGCCAGGCTCCTTCAAGGCATTTCCTACCCGGGAGTTTATATTTGGCCTCAGCAGAAGGAAAGGGAAGTAGGCAAGGGGAGTGGGATGTAGAAGTGCTGGCACAGGGTCAAAATGGGTGACTGCCAAGGCTTTACAGGCCAGGAGAGGGAAGCAGGAGATGGCACGTGATCCTTCTCTTAATTGAGCTTGGATGCCCTCACGGAAGCTTGGGATGGGAGAGCTAGGTGGTCCTTGAGGCCAGAATGCCTCTACCCTCAGACAGAGTTCATTTTTCCTTCTCACGTCTCTGGGCCTTTGTTCCTGGCCCTGTGGTTTCTGCCCTGGTGCAAGGTGTTCTGCCAGTCAGCGAGTTGCTGAGTTGCAGGTATGTGCTCACCTCTGGGTCCTTGCTGTGGTGATACCAGAGGAGAGGATGGAGTCAGAGGCCGACACACTGTCTAGTTGAGAAGCAGGACTTTCTGTATAGGTGTTGCCAGAACATTTAGTAGCCCTTACTACACTGCAGTAGAGATACTGAGACCAACAGGACCCAGTGCAATGGAGCTCTGGTTGAATGGGGGAGATAGACTCATGTGCTGCTGAGAAGGTAATGGGAATGTATAAAGGGCCACTTAATTTAACTGAGCCATTGGGTGCTAGGGGGTTGGTGAGTGGTCAGAGAAGGAAGCCTTCACGGTAGGAGATGCTTGACTTCCATCTTGATAAACAATAGGAGTTTGCAACTTCGTCAGGCTGGGTCTAGAGTGTGGAGAGCCTCAAGTGCCAGGTAGAAAGCAGTCTGATGTCTGCTCTGGGCTGTGGGCAGTGGGGAGCCCGCTGGGCTACAGAGTAGGAGAGTGGCCAGGTCAGAGCTGGGCTCTTGGAAGAAGAAGCTAGCAGGATGATCTGTTGGAAGGAGAGACTGGAGGCTGGGAACTTGGAGAGCTGAAGTAATCCAGGCCTGAGAACCTAGAGCACAGTTGGGTGTGGGAAACCAAGACCGTTTGATGGAAAAGTTGATAGAACTTGGTGACTAAATAAATGAGTGAGGAGAGGACAGACCAGGATGACTGGAGGTTTAACCCTAGGTGTTTGGTGCCTTTGGAGGCAGGAAATCAGGAGAGCCAGATTAGGAGGGGAAGATGGGTTTGGTCTTGGTACCCACTGAGGACCCTCACTTGAGTCTCCCAGAAGAGAATGTGCAGGAAGAGGCTACCTCTACTGAACCAGCCACTGATCACACATATGTCTGCTCTGGGTCTAGATTTTGGTGAGTGGCTGTTAGAAGATGGAGAAACTGAGGTAGTGGCTTGCCCAAGGTCACCCAACAAGTTCCTAGTGGAGCTAAGGCCAGAATGTAGTTCTACTGACCTTCAATACAATACTCTTTCCACCCATATTCTCCTCAGTGGAGAGCAGTTACCACTGGTCTAACATCTGCCCCAGACCGGTTAGGCTGGCATCTCTTGCCTGCAGGCTGGGGACTGGAGGTGATGGAGTAGCACATGACTTACTAAAACACCTGTCTTTCCTTGTCACCATGACCTTGTCAGAGCACCTGGGACTGGTTTGGGGGCAGGATCCCCTGGGGGCAGGAAAGCTAATGGAGCGACTGTGGCAGAGCAGGTGACAGCTTTGAACTTTGCTATCACAGGGAAGCCATGGACCAGGCAGGAATGTCAGCTGCCTGCTTTGGCCTTGCTGTATCAAGTGCTGGCCTAGGAGACCACAGGCAAGGCTGACCCTGGACCCAAATTCTCAAGCAGCCCTAGCAGGCCAGAAGTCTGGTTTAGCCACAGGGCCCTCATGACCCTCTCTCACAGCTGCTATAACTGCAGCTCAGGCCACAGCTTCATGGTGGGGACGGACATGGTTGGGGTTCCTTGTATAACTTCTATATTTATAAAAGTTCCAAACTAGAACTGCCACCTCTCCCTGGCTGACCCTGCAAGGGGTCCACAGTGTCCAAAGACAAGGGACCTCCATTGAATATTGCGTCCATTCTTTGCCTTTCCTCAAGACATCCCCAAGGTGGGGTGGGGCTGCTTGGAGGTGCCTGAGGCCCCCAGGTAAGGTGGAGGATGACCTTCATGGTCTCACACTTCAGGTTTGGAGTCAACCTTTCTTTTGTTGTGGGGCTGTCCTGTGTATTGTAGGAGGTTTAGCAGCATCCCTGGCCTCTACTCAGTGGATGCTAGTACTATCCCTCCACAGTTGTGACAACCAAAAATGTCTCCAGACATTGCCTAAGTTCCCCCGGGGATAAAATTGTTCCTGGTTGAGGATCCCTGTGGCCCTGTGGCTGTGATGTGGACTTGGAGTGTTAAGGAGAGAGGGGTATTAGAGTGGAGAGCCACACATGTGAGCCTGCCACTGACCAGCAAGAAGATTCAGTGGCTTCATTTTGTTACCAGTCAGTCCCATGGTGCTGTACCCTCCTGGGCTGTTTGCCTTGGTGGTACCTCAGTTGTGACAGAGAGACTGCAAAAGTGTTGCTTGCATGGCCCCAGGAGCTTGGCATCCAGCTGTAGCTCCAGCTGAGACTGAGTCTGGCATCCGAACAGGTGCAGTAGGGGCAACCTAACAAGCTGGAGGCCAGCCAAGTGTCTAGCACAGCCAAGCTAGGCTATTTGAAATCCAGAGGCCCTTGCTGCGGCACCCCTCCTATGAGGTTGGAATGTGGGATGAGAGCTATTTTGGTCTTGTCTTCCTTCCTCCCTCCACCTCCCTCCCCTGTAAGAATCTAGTTAGAGTTGTGATTCCAGCTAAGAGCAGCAGGAGCAGGGAGAGACAACAAGTGTACCTGACCTCCCAGTGGACAGGATATTGCAGATCCCCTGGGTCAGGAGGGAGGGTCTTAGCAGTCATGGAATCCATGATAGCTCTTAGTACAGGCCCTTGTGAAGGTCCCTGTCCCTCGGTCCCTGAGAGAGAGGTGGCATAGCCAGGCAGTCACCTGTTGTAGCATCTCTACCAAGGTCACTGCCAACCTAAAGGGCTCCTTTGTGCAAATTCAAATGAAGCGCTGCCGTGGAGGGATCCAAGGCTCCAGGCTGAGTGGGCACGTTTCTTGTGGCCTAGGCCCCTTAGTGTGTCCTTACGGAAGGGTGACAGGAGCTGGTCATAAGCTCTTGGGGCCAAATGAGATATAAGCCCTCTGCCAAAAGGCCAACATCTCCTCCTTAAGTGGGGTCCCTCTCTAGGAGTGGGGTGGGCAAAGGAAATGGGCCTTGCGTCAACCAAGAAAAATGATCTGAGAAGCTGTTTGCCAGGACCCAGCATTTCCCAGGTACAGCAGCAGGGCCTGGAGTGGTAAGCTGCCTCTCTACCTACCTTGGGTACCAGCTTGGCCTCACAGAGCCCACCTTGAGAACTTGGGTTGTCACGTAGACAGTGGCATTCCAGGTTTTTCTCCACCCCTCAGAACGCTGGCTTTTCTTCCTCTGCTCACTGAAGGTGGGAGAGACCACGCTGATACTAGACCTTGCTTTGGAGACACCCATCCTATGGTGAGGGCCATGGAAGAGATGCCTTTCCAAATAGGAAGCTAAGTAAGGTAAAGGAAATCAACATATTTGTTGAGTGCTGCCTTATGGAATAAGCTAACTGTGAATAAATTACCATCACAAACACCACAGACTTGCCCTCCCCTCTCCCACCATATGCATTCATATTTCTGCTCATTGCTCTCACCTTCCGCACTTGAGCCTGGAGAGAACATGGGCCAGTGATTAGAATGGGCCTAAGTGTGGCTTCTGGCTAGAGTCTTTCCAGAGACCTATGCTGTGGCTTTTCAACTGGCCACATCTGTTTAGGGTAGTGGTTCTCTATCTTGGCTACACTTTAGAATCACCTGGAGAGCTCTCCAAAACAAATAAAAAAACTAACCCTGTCCCCAGAGATTCTAATTTAATTGGTCATGACTGGGATTCAGGCACTGACATTTTTAAAAGCTCCCCAGATTATAATGTGCAGCCCGAGTTGAGAGGTTACTGCTCCAGCAGTAACAAGGACACTTTGATCTGGGCCTCTGTGACATCTACCTGTTGCTTGTCCTGGGCCCTGTGTCTTGCCTGGTCCCTAGGCCTGAGCTGGCCTTTCGGTTGGGAGGGAGGAGGCTGAACTGGGTCCTGGGCAGTTCTCTCACAGCCCATTGAGTAACCACAAGGCATAAGGACTCGAGTTCTTCAATAGTGGCGTGAAGAGAGTGGAGTTGGTGACATTGGCTGGTTGAGGCCTGACCCCCTGCAGCTTAGTTGCCTATTGTCTTCTCTTTTCTGCCTAGCTCTCTTTCTCACTTCTTTACAACTAGGACATAATCTGAACTGAGCCTTAAAGACTATGTGAATACAAAGTTCAACTAGTCTTAATCAAAGCAGCCCTCTCTAATGATAGCATTCATACAGCCACTTTCAAAACCAGACGAAACCCGACCAAATCCACGCAGTAACTATCAAGGTAGGCAGGAAAGTTGTTAGTCCTCACTGTATAGACTGGAAACCAAAGCTTAAAGAATGAAGGAAGTTGCCTAAGATGACTTAGGCAGCAAGGGAGGCAGCTTGACTAGAAAAAGCTTTTTTTCCCACTCAGTTATCATCTATGGGCATTATTGCATTTCCTCCATGGGAAATGTTGCTGCCTTTTTCCTGGGTGCATAAACTCTACCCCTGTTCATATAGCGTTTCTCAAGAACAGAAGCCCTGCTTTTGTCCTCATTCCATCCTTCTCTGCATAGAATAATGCTCCATGCTAAGAGGACCCCTGGTACGTGGCCTGTGTAAGTATAGGTGCAGATATTGTCACTGACCTCTGAAACTGTCCGCTGCTGCTCAGCTGTTCCCTCTTTGACACTCCCTGCAGGAGACCTGTGTGTGTGGCCCTGAGGCCTGAGTTTACTCTGGGGCTTTCTAGTATGCCCTCTCCCCCAACTCTTATGGCTCAGATCAGCTGGGCCCCTCCCAAGGGAAAGAGTCTGGACTTAAATCTCAGTGGAATCCAGCTTGTGCCATCTGAGTGCCGTCCCTGCCTTCTCCTGGCATATCACCCTAGCCTTGGCCAGAGCATGGCCTGCAGAAAATAGCAGTTGAAACTACTGGAATCTGCACATCTGGACACAGAGGCAGGACCAAGGGCCACAGACATTTCTACATCACTCGCCTCAGCCTGCCCAGTGTCACTCTCCCTGCCAGGCACAAAGGACTATCCTCAGTCTGGGCCACCTGGGCCCCAGCCCCAAGGTGAATTGACTCTACTGGGGGTGGGTGGTCACTCCTGGCCCCAGCCTGGGCAGGCTGGGACGGGTGGGAGGCATGAAGGCAAAGCACCTTAGCTCAGCCCTTAATAACCAAGACACATGTGCCTGACTGCTCCATCTGGGAGGGAGCCTCAGGGCCTCCCCACCCTCCATAATGTAGCATATTGTTGGGAGCCAATGTCCCTGACATCCTGTTGAGTAATAACGCATCACATTCTCCACATTCCTGCCAGGGAGGGCTGCTGGGGATTCAGTCCATAGCCCTGCTTCAGACTCCGTGGCTGCTTTGTCTATTGGAGCTCTTGTGGCCTCTGAAGCTTCTGCCTCCTAACCTCACTTCCCTGAGCCATATTCTCTAATTCCAACAATGAGGTGGATGCAGCCACTTTCCAGACCCAGAAGGGAACACTAGCTGAGCCTCTTTCTCCAGTTTCCTCTTTTTCCTCAGGACTCTTCAGTCAGAGAGGGAAGGGAACTCATTTGTTGAGTGCTTGGTACTGTGTGACAGGGTTTTTTTTTTCTCTCCAGTATTTTATTTAATGCTCTCAGTAGCTATTAGAAGTGGATTCTATTACCCCCAATTTATAGAGCAGGAAACTGAGTCTTAGAAAAATTAAACAGCTTGCCCAAAGTCGGAGAGCTGGTGACTGGAGGCACTGGGATTTGAATTCAGGCTTGTAACTCCACTAGACCAGAAGGGGCAGCAAATAGTTCGGGGGCCTGGAGTTGGTCCCTTTGAGTCTAAGCCCTTTGTTTACCTGGCATCTGAGGGCAGGTGGCATAATTCAGTGGAAAAGAGTGCTGGACAGGGAATTAATAGATCAAGGTCACAATGTCATCTGTGACACTTTAACTTTGTGCAACTTGGAAAATTCCCTTGGGCCATAGTATGCCCCATACTGTGGCTTTTAAAAAATACTGATTTGGAGAGTCCCACCACAGACCAATTAAATCAGCCCCCAGGGATGTTGCCCATGGGAGTTGGCATTTTTTAAAAGCTTCCTAGCTGATTTTAATGCGGATCCAAGGGGGAGAATCCTTGAGCTAGGTGATTTAGGCCACTGCCTCTCAAACTTTAATGTGCATGCAAATCACCTAAGGATCTACTTAAATACAGATTCTGATTCACTAGGTCTGGAATTCTGCATTTCTAGCAAGCTCCCAGGTGATGCTGCTGCTGCTGCTCCAGGGACCACGCTTTGAATAGCTGGGGGCTACAGGGCTCTAGGCAGGAATGAAAGACCTTGGCTCACACCTGAGTGAGCTGGTCCCATTCCTGCCAACCTGGGTAGGGCCACTGCCTAGCACTAGGGGAGCAGGCATCCCAGCACACTCCATGGGCTCCATGACTTGGGCAGGTGGTGCAGATGTGTAAGACACAGGACTTCATCACTTATTCTCCCACCTCCTTCAGGCTTAGGAAGGAGGACGGAAGTAATGGGCAGGCAGGTGCCTCTCTCCTTCCCTCTCCTCCTCTTTCTTCTACCTCTAGGCATGAATGACTGAGGGCTGCAGTGGACTTCAAGGGTGTGTTCCTGACATGCAGGCCTATCTGTGGGGATTGTCTCCCCTGCCTGGGGTGGCCATACCAGACTTGTGGCCCTTTAGGGGTCATTGTCTCTTTCTGTGCTTGCCTTTCTGGAAACTCTGACGTGGTCTCTCCTTTGGCACCTCCCTTTGTCCTAATGACAGGAAAGCAGAGCTGGCTGCTGGAGGGGCTCTGAGGATGGGAAGGGCCTCCTCCTGGGGGTGTGGGAGGAGCAGGAGACAGGGAGGTAGTTGTGGCAGCCGGCTTTGCTGTCTTAGCAGCAAAACCATGTCCCTCAAATGCTCCCTCGCACCGTGCATGAAGTCCCTTCTGGCTGCTCTTATCACGTCCCCCAGACCACCACTGGCCTACGGACCTGGATCCTTTCCCAGGCCTGCATTGCCCCCGGCCAGAGGGGCTGAGGTACTGCTAGCTGGGCTCTGTGGGAACAAATGCTTTCCAGGACCTCTCAGAGGTCCTGGTGATTCCTAAATCTTTATCACAGGTTAGAAAATTGCAGTAACAAAAAACACGGACACACACACACACACACAGATACAGGTGCATGCACAGACTGAGGGGCCTGTAGCCGTGTGTAGACAGGCGTACAATCCCACACCGATCCATATGGATCGTGGACATGAGCAAACTGGGCTACAGCTATACGCAAAGACAGATGCTGGGGCAGCACCGACCTGATGCACACACTCACGAAAACGCACAGGTGTTCATCTCTGCCCTGCCCGTTTGCCCCGAAAGCCCTCAGGGACTCCAGGGGCTTCAGAGCCTTCTCTTTGCCCTTTCCAATCCTCATCAGTGTGTGGCCCTTGAGGAGCCTGTTATTTTTTCTGACTGACTTCCACCTTCCCACGCTCTTTCCTCCTTTGTCTAGCCACCCAGCATCTCTGAAATACCATTTTGTCCTTTTACTTATCACTCCTGGCTGCCAGGATGTCACCCTGGATTTCCTTGTGGGAAAGCATTGGGAAGAGAGAGTACTTCCTGTCTTGGAAAAAACCTACCAGTCTCCTTGGAGTCCCCTGGTCACAGGCGCTAAGGAAATAGAGGAAATGTTGGGGGCAGGACTCCATGGCCAGAGCAGCTCTGCTAAGCCAGCAACCTCCCCTCAACCCCACAATGCCAGGTCCCACGATCCCAGCCCCACTGCTCCCTGGCACCACCTGGGTAGGGAACAAATAGCTGCCTGTGTGGTTCCAGGGCTTTGCTGCTGGTACTCAGCCTGCCCTGGCCATGAGGGCCTCCTCTGTGGCTTCAGTTCAGCTGAGGCTGGCAGGGGTGCCCCGCCCAGTGCTGGACACTCCCAGAGCACAGGCAGGAGGCCGACCCATTGCTTTCCACGACTCCCATCGGCTAGCACTGTGTTGACATGACAATCAGCACTGAGTTATGCTGCAAATTGGTCGAGCCACAGAGAAGAGCCAGAGCAGTCCTGGGAGGCTCCCTGGGGAGGGAGGGCTGGAACTTGATGAGTGGTAGGGAAGGAAGAGTACTGGGGAAGCTGCCATGACAGAAAGGGAGGATCCCTGAGCAGAAGTCAGACTGATCTTAGATTCTGGCCTCAGCACTGCTACTCTGTCAACTGTGAGACTGTAGATGGACTTTTCCTTTCTGAGCCTCTTGGAAGCTCTGCAAAATGGGGATAGTAAAACCTTCACAGCTTACTGTGTGTGTTAAAGGAGATTTGGTTACCAAAGTACTGGGGAATGTTAGGTGTGATGATGAGAAAGAGAATAATAATTGTTGAACATTTTATATCCTTAGCTGGACTAGGATGGTGTACCCAGGGCCATGGAGGGACATCTCCCTGAGGAAGGGGAGGGTGAAGACACAGCTGTGGCTTCTTCCCCCAACAGTACTCCTTGACCCCAGACATTCCTGGGAGTTGCTACTGGTGGTGGATTTTGTTCTTGGGTAGAGGCAGGAGAGAGGGAGGTGGATTGGGACAGGCAGGAAATGAGGCTCAAGAAAGCTGTTCCAGGACATGCAGGTAGCAGACCTTGGGGAGTGGAGGGTAGATCCTAGCTGGCTGGGACATGGAGCAAGTGTGTTGGCCCCTCCGTGCTTCTCTTGCCATTTCCAGATTACCAGAAATAGAGGTGCCTTCCTGCTGGAGGTGAGGCAGCGTACACCCAAGGTGGCTTGGTGCCAGCACCCCACTAACATCTTTTCTCCGCCTGTTTCTGTCCCCCTGTTCTGTTTTAGAAGCCGAGGCCAAAAGAGCATGCGAGTGGCTCCGAGCGACAGGATTCCCTCAGTATGCACGGCTTTTTGAAGGTAAGGGCATTCAGTTGCTCCCCCTCCCCCACCCCAAAACTTACCTTGTCTCTCCATTCTTCATCTGTAAAGTGGGGCAAATCAGATTCTTTCTCCAACCACACAAGAAGCTGTGTACCTTGGCTGTGCTCCTATAGTTATAACTTCTCTCTCCTACATAATCATCTCCACTGGATCACTCTCATCAGCTCTCACAAGCTCTGGTGTTCCCCATGTGTTAAAGTACCTTGTCTTCATGAGGGCCACTGCTGTGTACCACTTCTGAGGATGTCACTTACATAGATGCGATGTGGAGGGTGCACCCTGGCGTCCCTTGCCCTCACCTCACCTTCCCCATGACCTTATTTCTCTGTTTTCCTTCATTTTTCTCTTTTTCTCTAGAGTTGTTCATACTTGCTGTTTCCACTTTGCCTCTGCTTCCCACACCCCCACTGCACCCTGGCTTCACCCCCACCTCACCAACAAAACAGTCCTTGTCAAGCTCACCAGGCACCCCCACGTGGTCGAATTCAGTGGTCGCTTCCTAGGCCTTACTTAATCTCTCACTAGCATTCAGTGGAGTTGGCCACTCACTTCAGCTTCTGAAACACCCTCTTCTCCTGG